>NW_022196903.1:18448258-18454866 GCF_008632895.1 Mastomys coucha | reverse complement strand
ACCCAATCACAAAAGAACACACATGATATGCATTCTCTGATAAGTGGATATTAGCCCAGAAGATCGAAATACCCAAAGTACAATCCACAAACCACAAGAAACTCAAGAAAAAGGAAGACCAAAGTGTGGATACTTCATTCCTTCTTAAAAGGGGGAACAAAATATCCATGAAAGGAGTTGTAGAGGCTAACTATGGAACAGAGACTGAAGGAAGGACAATCCAGAGACGGCTCCACCTGAGAATCCTTCCCATATTCAATCATCAAATCCAAACACTATTGTGGATGCCAGCAAGTGCTGGCTGACAGGAGCCTGATATAGCTGCCTCCTGAGAGGCTTTGACAGTACCCAACTAATACAGAACTAGAGGCTCACAGCCATCCATTGGACTGAGTACAGGGTCCCCAATGAAGGAGCTAGAGAAAGGACCCAAGGAGCTGAAGGGTTTGCAGCCCCTTAGGATGAACAACAATATGAACTACTTAGTACCCTGAAAGCTCCCAGGGATTAAACCACCAACCAAAGAGTGCACATGGTGAGACTCATGACTCCAGCAGCATATGTATTGCAGATGATGGCCAAGTCGGTCATCAATGGGAGGAGAGGACCTTGACCCTGTGAAGGTTCTATGCCCCAGTGTAGGGGAATGCCAGGGCTAGTAAGCAGGAGGGGGAGGCAGGGAGGAAACAGGGGTTTCTTTTTGTTTTTTTTTATTTTATTTTAATTTTTTTCTTTTTTTGGAGGGGAACATGGAAAAGGAGATATTGTATGACATGTAAATAAAGAAAACATCTAATAAAAAAAAAAGAAAATTTTGCCTTTAAAAATGGCTCATAGCCTTACATTATGTATAATTTTTTTGTCTCTGGTTCAGTACAAGAGGCTAAGACTTTGAATTTTTCAGTGTACATTATTTATTATCTAATCCCTATAATAAGAAATTTTACTACCTTTGCTTTTATACCACGAGCTTTAAAAATGAGTATTAGTTGCTCCAAAAAGTTTCAGAGGCAATATCTTTTTCAATATCTGGGCTTCAGTTATATCAAGAAAAAAAAGATGAGTTGCTTGTTTCAAATTACTTTTGACTAAGGCCTTACCTTAAGCTCATCACAAGACTTAGGCCTTGAGAGGCTCAGAGCTTTTTGCAGAAAGTAAAGGAAGCTTCTGTAAACAATTGCTATCAATTGTAGTCAAATGTTTGGGTTTTTCAGTATGCCCACAGCAACTCTTTGGCAAAAGAGAGCATTAATATAGATTCATCTTTTCTCATATCCACAGTAAAGCTTTTACATCCTATTATGAAGTTGTGATATTAATGAAGAAATATTTGATAAAATCATGAAAGTATTTTAGAAAAATCTCATAAAAACCTTATGAGACATCTCTTCCGTGCTTCAAACAGCAATTAAATTGGTTATTGCAAAGTATTAATTGATATTTGGCCTATTACATAGTAAAATTTTTTAAGCAAATATGATAATTATTATCTGAAAGACAAATTGTTAAGATTTGCTTAAATGCATGCTTTTATATTTCCTATAAATTTATTTATACATCTCATAATAATATATACATCTACAGACCTTCTATGGGACAAAAGTATATGTAAGTCACATATTTTTTCTCATGGTTCCCCCCCCCCACGCACAAATAATTGAACTATGTACTGTAGTCACTATTTATCAGGTGCTAAAATTAAGCCTCAATTTGTATATTGATATATGTGTATATGTATATTTCAGAGCTCACAACTGCTTATGATAATTTGGCATTTTTAAAGAATAATTCTGATTTAAAAATTAAAAGTAAAATATACACATGTGACTATGAATACCTTTTCAGGCTTTCTAGTTACAATTACATTAACATGAAAGTCAACAAAAACTGTAAATGTTATTGCCTCTATTATATTTTTATACTTTATGTCCCTAATCAGATTAAAACAGATTATGGAACTGACTATTATAGTCAAACATTTAAAATGTTTTGTCAATAATTTAATGTTACCAATATTACTGAGATTTCAGAGACAATGAATTGTTCAACGTGCACATCGCACTTTGAAAATCTGACTTTTTAATAATGAAAGGAGGGGGAATCATACCCTCAAAGTTACCAAAAATATAGCTCACTTTTTATGTGTTTTAAAATTTTTTGCAGGCTGATGTTAAAGGTCAGTCTGCTGCAGATCGCCACTGGCATCCTCACATTTCCAGTTCTTATGCCATGGTGAAATGAGAAGATCCACTTACTAACATGTGGTATGGTCCTGACCCCGTCTTACTTTGGGGAAGAAGCTCCATTTGTGTCTTCTCACAAAGAGAAGATGGAGCACAATGCTGCCTGAAAGATTAGTTCATCAGGTGGATGCAGGTCCAGAGTCTTTTTAGTAAACATATTTTCATCTAAAATTATGGCTAAATTTTTTTTTTTTTTGCCAGCAAAATTGCCTCCAGTATTTTCTTGAGAGTTAACAGTTCCTTTGTGATTCTCAGAGCCACTTCCCCCCACACTTGGAGGCCAGACCTTGAGTCTGAGTGTTGTTAATTTGCAACTGAATTGATTGCCTGGGACATCCTCAAAGATAATATTAAGCTTGTTGCCTTTAAACTTTTGACTTTTTATCTCAAGCAGGTTTGTTACAGACTTGCAGGCTCCACTCCAGGCTGGACTTCAAAGAAGCTCTATGTTGCGGTTATTCATCATGATGAAGAAAAAGCCTTAAATGCATATTGTGGCTTTGTTCTGTATGGGGAAAAGGTGTGCTAGGAGGGCCTGCAGCCAAAGACGGGCCACTGGATCTATGGCTCACACTAACCTAAGATAGAGTCATGTGCCAAGAGGCTGTGTTTATTAGTAATAAACACTAAAAGGCCCAGTTTGTGCAAATAAACACAAACAAGCTGCTCATGATCTCCGAGACAGGTAAGAGAGAGATCAGTAGATCTAGACCTAAGACATGGGGGCCTGCCAGCCACCGTAATTCCCAGGCAGAACTATGGTGCATAAATATATCTTATGCCTCAGTCCAGCCAATTTTTAATAAATAAATAAATAAATAAATAAATAAGGAGGAACTGTAACCTCTCTCAGCCAAAAGCTGGCTGATCCAGACCTTGCCTTCACCACAAAGCAGCTACCCCACGTAGAGTGAGGTTTCCTGAGATAAACAAAGCCCTTTTGTTCTGCCTCTTCTCTACCCCTCTTAAAGTTCCTGCTAAGAGCTATGCCCTGCTGAGCTGCTTCACCTGCCTCTGGTACCAAACATCAAGATGCAAATTGGCCACAAGATCCTGGCTTACTGGGCGATGGGCTTCCCTGTCTATTTAATTCCCAGATTCATAATACACATCAGACTTTGATCAGAAACCGTAACTCGGTCTCATTTTTTCCCCTCACCACCCAGATTCCTGTATTTTCCCAGGCCTCTGCCTTTCTTCCGGAGATCCAGTTTGCATAGCTCTTTCGGCTACAACAGAGTTACTTAGGGAGTGAGGTTTTTAATCAGAAGTAAGGAGAGCCAAGGGTATGTTTTAGGGAGGAACACACCTAAATGTTCCAGGAGCAGCTACATAAATGATTATTGGCTTTTATAGTTAAAATATTTAAAGAAGGTAATTTATAACTTATGTTGAGGAAAGGAAGAAAAATGGAAAAATGTACTTGTCTATTCATTTCAGTATTAAAAGATTTTTTTTATTTAAATAAATGTAACCATAAAGTAATTTAGTAAGGCATTGGGTATGCTTACAAATAAGGAAAAAATGTAATCAAGACAAAAACATGCATCAAAACTCTAAAAATAAAACAAAGTTGTTTAGTACATAGGTCACATGAAGATGTTAAACCATGGTTTCTAACCTGAGTATCATTCACTAGACATCTTAATAATATTGCTTGGGAAAGGAATATAATTCTGAGCATGATTTTTTTATGTAAAGACATCTCCAGTCAGTTGTATAGAAACTCCTCTCAGACAACAAGAGACACAAGGAAGGTCCAGGGAGCAGATGGTGGGGGCCCTCTTCCTTTCCTCTTCCCATTGATTCTCTCATGACTCAGCCCTGCATGGGTATGGGAAATGTGTGTCAGGAGAGGGCTAACCACAACCCCAGCTTTCTGACTTGAGTGAAGAGTACAGCCCAGGGGGTAGAAAATACGAGAAAAATTATTAAAAGACAAAATTACTAACCCAGCTGCAGAGAATGGTTTATGAATTTGCTGGGCTCAGATCCGAGGTTCTTGTGTGTAAATCTGATCTGAAGTAACATACCAGACATTGTCAGTCAGACTAAATGTGTGCCAGGCTGGCCACTGGGTGGCGGCACACATGTGACTTTGAAAACAGAACCATCACTGAAACTACAATACAAACACAGCAAGTCTAAACTTGCAAGTTAAACCTATAGGGATCATTTGACAAATTAAAAAAAAAATATATATATATATATATATATACACACTCTTCCAGGAGTTAGACCAGACATGTTGTCATGGTTTAGTATTTAAATGTCTACCTTATAATACAAAAATATTTTTCCTACAAAGAACTGGGAAAGTATCAAATTGCAAGATAAAAAACAACCAACAAAACCAACTAATGCTAACACTGAGATGACTCAGATATTGAAATCGTCTGACAAACATTTAAAATAACTGCTATAAAAATGCTTTAAGAGGCAGTGAGCCTTAAAACAGAGTGAGAAGGTTAGAAGGCCACAAACCAACAGATGTCTGACAGAAGAACTGAGCAGAAAAAGTATGGAAAAAAAGAACCCAGTGGAGACGAAGGATGAATATTCCAGATACAAGGTTCATTAGATCATTTCTGGACAATATCAAAGAAATAACCACAACAAAGCTGACAGGTCCCAAATGTCTCACTTGATGTGGCTACCATTACAGGGGAAAAGAGGGAAGTGTGAGGTACAGTGGGGTATTTGAAAAAATAATGACCAAAACCTTCCTGATTTGACAAGATGAATAAACCCATAAGTAGAGTCAAGAGAGACACTGAGTTAACCCAAGAGTTAACAGAAAAGCTCAGTGAAACTCAAATCTCAGTGTCTTAATCACTTCTATGGTTGTGAAGAGACACCGAATCTGGGGCAATGCTTATCAAAGAAAACGTTTAATTAGCGCTGGTTTACATTTTCAGAAGTTAGTCCTTTATCATTGTGGTGGGGAACATTGGTGTCATGCAGGCAGGTACTGGAACAATAACAAAGAGCTAAATCCTCATCTGTAGGCTGAGAAGGAGACCTCAAAGCCCACCCTCAATGACATACTTCCTCCAACAAGGCCAAACCCCCTAACCCTTCTAACCTAGTAGGGCTACTCCCTGGTGGCTGGTGGCTAAGCATTCAAATACAAGAGCATATGGGGGCCATCTCTTACATTCCTATTTAAACCACTACATCCTGTGTAGAACAAGGAGCTATAAACTGAAGACAAAGGAAACTAAATAAATATTTAAAAGGAGGTAAACTCAGTGTTGTGTTTATATGGATCTTAACATCCTCAGTGTAGTGTGTTTTCTCTTATTTTTTTTTCTTTAATTTGAAAAACCTGCTTTTCCTATCATTCTAGTGGTTTTCTCGTGACAACTTTCTTAGGAATCATTTATCTGAGAATGGCTTGATATCATCTTAATTCCTGTGGGGAGGTTGTTGGGCTTTGTTTTGTTGTAGTGCTAGCAACTGAGGCACAGCTTGACAATTTTCTTTCAGTTTTTGCTAAGTTCAGCACGCTGCTGCAAGCATGTGATACCAGTGATATGGAGACAGAGTGGCAAGGATTGCAGGGTTGAACTCAAGGCCCAACCTGGACTACATAGTAAAATGCTGTCTCAGAAAAGGAGACAAGGAGGTGGGAGGAGAGAGAGAAAGTGGGAAGGGGGAAGAGGAAGAGAGATGAGAAAAAGATGAAAAATGTTGGCTCATTTCCTTTCTTCATCCCAGAATGTCTGATTTAGTCCCTGGCACCACTATTCCAGGGAACAGTGGTGTTTTCCTCTAAGAATCTTCAAGGGTTTTTCTCCCTGTGTGTGGTGGTGGTTATCTTTTATCCTGGTACTTGAGGAGAAGAGGCAAGAGAACCTCTGTGAGTTTGAGGCCAATCTGGTCTACATAGTGAGATTGTCTGAGAGAGAGAGAGAGAGAGAAGAGAGAGAGAGAGAGAGAGAGAGAGAGAGAGAGAGAGAGAGAGAGAGAGAGAGAGAGAGAGAGAGAGGGTATGCATGTGGGTATTTATGTCACAGTGGCTGTCAGAGGATGACATACTGGAGTCAGTTCTCCTTTCCACAGTTAGGGTCCCAGATTTCAAACTCAGCCCCTCAGATTCAGCCACAAGTGCCCGTCTATATTCACTCAGCCATCTTGCCAGCCTTTCCTTTCTTCTGAATTCTGTAAAACATGTTTGACAGTTGACAGCAAGGCAAAAGAGCAACATACAAAATCTGTCAGATTTCTATATATGAGCAATAAAATGTTGAAAAAAAATCTCTTTAGTAACTTCCTAGCTTTTTAAAACTGTGACGCTCCATAGTTAATCTCTGCAACTCCTCCCGTGGGTATTTGATTCCCCCTTTTAAGAAGGAATGAAAT
>NW_022196903.1:18405168-18447087 GCF_008632895.1 Mastomys coucha | reverse complement strand
AAAAAAAAAAATGTTAAAAAAAACCCAAACAAACAAACAAACAAAAAAAAAACCGTGACGCTAACAAATCACAGGCTCACTAAAATGTAGAAGTGCTGGTCAAGAAAAAGGTTTATTTATTTATTTTTTGTAGCTCTTCTAAGTCTTATTTTTAAAAAATGACTTAAGAAAACCCAATAGATTCTTTTCTCATACAATATGTCCTGATTACAATTTTTCCTCCCTCTGTTCCTTCCAGTTCCTCCCCACTTCCTTTCCCATCTGGATTACTCCCTCTCTGTCTTTCATTGGAAGAGAACAGGCTTCTAGGAGGCAACACCAACACGCAATAAAATAAAGTATAATAAGCTAAAACAAAAACCATCACATGGAAGTTAGATGAGGGAAATCAACAGAAGGAAAAGACCCCCAAGAAGAGGCACAAAACTCTGAGGCCCACTCGTTCACACACTCAGGAGTCCCATAACAAAACCAAACTGAAAGCTATTGTGTACCGGAAGAAGACCTTGTGCATAGACCCATGCAGGCTTTGTGCTTTGTACTCCAGTCTCTGGGAGGTCATATCACCTTTGCTCAGTGGATTTACAGGGACAGCTTCTCTTGGTTCTCCATCCCTTCTGGCTCTCTAACACTTTTTGCTACCCTCTTTTGTGTCCTCATCCCTGAGCTCTGAGGGGTGGGATTTAATGGCGACATCCCATTTAGAGGTTGTCCCCACTCCCAGTGTCTCTTTCTGTGTGTGTGTGTGTGTGTGTGTGTGTGTGTGTGTGTGTGTGTGTGTAATATGTGTTTATATAATGTCTGGTTGTGGCTCTCTGTATTTGTTCCCATTTGCTATAGGAGAAAGGTTTTCCATATAACTGAATAAGGCAATAATCTCTGTACATAGCAGATTATCATTAACAGTCATTTTATTGTTAATTTTAAAAGTTTTTAAAAAAATTTTAGACCAATATTATTTGGTTTTACCATTGGTGTCTGAGCTATCTAGTCTCTAGTTCTTGCCAAAACAATCCTGGACAATAAAAAAACTGCTAGAGATCTCACCATTCCTGATTGCAAGTTGTACAACAAAGCTGTAGTAATAAAAAAAGTATGATATTCACATTAAAAAAAGACATTTTCATCAATACAATCAGATTGAAGACTCAGGCATAAATCCATATAGCTATAGACACATGATTTTTGATAAAGAAGCCAAAAATGCACACTGGAAAAAAGATAACATCTTCATCAAATGGTGCTTGTTAAATTGGACATCTGCATGTAGAAGAATGCAAACAAAGGAAAAATTTTAAAAGAACTAAGTGTAAAGAGATACTCCCATAAAGTAGGGGATATGATGATAGATATATCAATTATCTAGAACTTTGATCTACAGATTTGTTACAATTCAAGTTGAAAGACTGGGAGACTTAGAAATTTGGGAAAAAGCATGTTAACGAAAAGTAATGTATTAGTAGAAATGTAACAAACCAAAAATGTGGAGTAGCCAGTTCCAGGAACTTGGCTAACTCAGCCTCAGGGCTCTGGTTCCCAAAACCTGCCCCTCCTAACTGATCCACAATGAGGGCAGAACTAGGAATGAAGGTCTACTGGTTTATGAGGCTCTACACCCTGCTGAGGCTCTCCACCCTGATGAAGATTACATTCCTAGAAGGAATATGTTCCCCTCCCTAACTGAATACCTTGGGTTGGGTCCCTCTGAAAATTTCCACTGTTTTTATGTTATGTTTCCTTGGTAACCCTCTCACCCCCCCTAGTTTGTGGTTTTTCCCTTTAAATACCCCTCACTTCTTGTGTTCTGGGTCGAACTCCTCAGGCCAGCATGGTCACGAGATCGACCCCAGTACCAGCCTATCCCAAATAAACCTCATGTGATTGCAGCAAGTTCGGTCTCTCGTGAGTTATTGGGTGGTTGCATCATCCCGAGACTTGAGTGAGGATCTCCCCATTTCTGGGGGTCTTTCAAAGTCACAATCAGGGTGGAAAGTCTGGAGGATTAAACTGTTTTGAAAAGGGACAATATAGTTAGAAAATTATAAATTCTTTATCTTAAAGACATTATAAAAAAAGCAGGTACTGATGAAGAAATAAACCTACATATCAGCAGAATAAATTAATACAAAAATAAGTACATCTAAGTGGTGTCACTTTATTTTTGACAAAGAGACGAAGGCAAAGCATACAAAAACAAGTCTCATTAAAAATATCAGGGCTGGAGAGATGCCTCAGTGGTTAAGGACACTTACTGCTCTTACACAGGGGACTTGAGTTCAATTCCTACGTGGTGACTCAATAACCCCAGTTCCAGGAGGTCCCACCCTTTTTCTGACTCCCATGGATACCAGGCAGGCACATGGTACACAGACATATATGCATGCAGGCACAACAACACTTGAATACATAAAATAAAATTAAAATAATCTATTTTTTAATTAAAAAACTTCCCCTCTTTTAAAGTTGATTATCACAGTTATTTTCTCTTTGAGTTCTGTATTATCACAGTAGAGGGAGGAAACTAATTTAAACTATCAGTGCAACAGAAAAGAAGCCATTGGTTGCCAGAGATTAGGACCATGAGCAGGATATTATTCAGTGGAAAGTTTTGGGAGACACATAACTGTATTGCATTTAAATAAAAATTGTGGTATAGGTTACATAAACCCATACATGTCTAAAAATTCATAGATTTGAAATAAAAAGAAGTCAAAATTAGATTATATATTTTTATTTATTTTTAAAATTTTTTTGATTGTATATTACTTTAAAAATAAAATTGTGGGAGGATTTTTTTTTAAAGTCAGGTGAAAGATCAGATTCGTTGGTTTTATTCTCGTTGCTGACAAGCTTCTCCAATGAATATTGGACACCAGAAGTTCCCAAACTGGTTTATTCAGAGACTTTGTTCCAAGAGGAGTAAATAGTTTTGATGAGAAAACAACAACAACAAAAACAAAACAAAACAAAAAAAACAGCCGCAGCTTAGCTCAGTCAAACAACTTTCAACAGCTTGCTTGCTTTCTCTCTCTCTCTCTCCCTCTCTCTCTCTCACTCCCTCTCTCTCTTTCCCTCTTTCTCTCTTTCTCTTTCTTCCTTTTCTTTCCTTTTTCTCTCCTTTTCCTCTCTCCCTCTCTTCCTTCCTCTCTCCCTCTCCCTTCTCCCCTCCCCCTCTCCTTCACCCTCTCTCCCTTCTTTTCACTTTTAACCAGCTACTCTCCATCTTCTTCAGCATGCTCTCTTCACTGTGGAGCTTCCTGAGAAAAATCTCTTGTACAGCGTTACCCAAGTTTCTGTGGACGTATCACCTGTTGTTCTTAGAGTATTAACATCTCCAGAGGTACCAATGATCAGTTCTACAGCTATACAAAATGGCACAGACTGGGCAAAGGGTCCTGAGGACATGGTCAAGGTACTGGTACGCCAGCATCTCTTCCTAGCTTGAAGTCCCGTCTTCTCTGTTCCTGCAGAGCCTCTCTTCCATGCTTGCATGCTCACATCTCATGCTCTTCCTTTGCAAGGGCATCAATACCATACACAACTAATCATATATCAGACTGTACCTCCAAATACATCATGAGGAAATCTGGAACTCCAGAATATGACTCCTAAAGAAACATAAACACATGGTCCATGCCACCCCAACTTCAGGCCACAGCTGGGAAAGAGCTTCTGATTATTGGTTTTGAAGTTATTCTTTTCTTTTAAAAAAAATATTTATTTGTTTATTTTATACTCCACATTTTATTCCCCCCTGCCCCCCTGCCACTATCCACCCTCCTACTGTTCCACATCCCATACCTCCTCCCCACATCCCCTGTCTCTATGTGGATGTCCCCACCTCCCACACCACTTGACCTCTAAACTCCCTAGGGCCTCCAGTTTCTTGAGGGTTAGGTGCATCATCTCTGAATATACACAAACCCACAGTCCTCTGCTGTATATGTGTTGGGAGCCTCATATCAGCTGGTGTATGCTGCCTGTTTGGTGGTCCAGTGTTGGAGAGATTTCAGGGGTCCAGATTAATTGAGAATGCTGGTCCTCCTACAGGGTTGCCCTCCTCCTCAGCTTCTTTCAGTCTTTCTTTAACTCAACAACAGGGGTCAGCTGCTTCTGTCCATTGGTTGGGTGCAACTATCTGCCTCTGACTCTTTCAGCTGCTTGTTGGGTCTTCCGGTGGGTTGTCATGCTAGTTTCCTTTTTGTGAGAGCTCCACAGCCTCAGTGAGAGTGTCAGGCCTTGGGACCTCCCCTTGAGCTGGATCCAACTTTGGACCCGCTGCTGGACCTTCTTTTCCTTAGGCCCCTATTCATTTCCATCCCTGTAATTCTTTCAGACAGGAACAATTATGGGTCAGAGATGTGACTGTGGGATGTTTGCCCCTCCCTCATTTGATGCCCTGTCTTCCTGCTAGAGGTGGGCTCTATAAGTTCCCTTTCCCTACTGGCATTTCATCTAAGGTCCCTCACTTTGAGTCCTGAGAGTCTCTCACCTCCCAAGAAGCTAGGGAGATGACTCAGAGGGTAATTATGAGAACCTGTTTGGATCCTAGAACCCACATAGAACTAACTGGTTCCAGTAATTGCAGTATTTTGCACATGAGAGACAGATATGGGAGAATCTCCTAAAGCTTGCTGGCTATCTAGCCTGGCCGCAGAAGTGAACAAGACACCTGGGCTCAAGGTAGAAGATGAGGGTTGACACCTGGGGTTATCCTTTGACTGTGACACATGTAAACAAATAGTAACATTCACACACACATGCACATACATAAGAAAAGAAAAAGATTGTAAGGCTATGAACATAGTGGAGCATGTGTCCTTATTACATGTTGTAGCATCTTCTGGGTATATGTCCAGGAGTGGTATAGCTGAGTCCTCTGGTAGTACTATGTCCAATTTTCTGAGGAACCGCCAAACTGATATCCAGAATGGTTGTACCAGCTTGTAAATCCCACCAGTAATGAAGGAGTGTTTCTCTTTCTCCACAACCTCTCCAGCACCTGCTGTCACATGAGTTTTTGATCTTAGTTATTCTGACTGGTGTGAGATGGAATCTCAGGGTTGTTTTGATTTGCATTTTTCTGATGACTAAGGAAGCTGGAAAGAATCCAGATGTCCCTAAACAGAGGAATGGATACAGAAATTGTGGTACATTTACAAAATGGAGCTATTAAAAACAATGAAATTAGTGAAATGGATGGATCTGGAGGATATCATCTTGAGTGAAGTAACCCAATTACAAAAAAACACACATGGTAGGCACTCACTGATAAGTGGAATTAGCTCAGAAGCTGGGAATACCCAAAATACAATCCACAAACTACACCAAACTCCAGAAGAAGGAAGACCAAAGTGTGAATACTTCGATCTTTCTTAGAAGGGGGAACAAAATACCCATGGAAGGAGTTGCAGAGACAAAGTGTGGAGCAGAGACTGAAGGAAGGACAATCCAGAGACTGCTCCACTTGGGAATCCTTCCCATATTCAATCACCAAACCCAGACACTATTGTGGATGCCAGCAAGTGCTGACTGACAGGAACCTGATATAGCTGTCTCCTGAGAGGCTTTTCCAATGCACAACAAATACAGAAGTGGAGGCTCACAGCCATCCATTGGATTGAGCATAGGGTTTCCAGTGAAGGAGCTAGAGAATGGATCCAAGGAGTTGAAGGGTTTGCATCCCCTTAGGATGAACAACAATATGAACTAACTAGTACCCTCAGAGCTCCCAGGGACTAAACCATCAACCAAAGAGTACACATGGTAGGATTCATGGCTCCAGCTGCATATGTAGCAGAGGATGGCCTAGTTGGTCATCAATGGGAGGAGAGCCCCTTGGTCCTGTGAAGGTTCTATGCCCCAGTGTAGGGGAATGCCAGGGCCAGGAAGCAGAAGAGGGTGGGTTGGTGAGCAGGGGGAGAGGGGAGGGAATAGTTTTTTTTTTTCAGAGGGGAAACCAGGAAAGGGGATAACATTTGAAATGTTAATAAAGAAAATATCTAATAAAAAATAAAAATCTCAAAAAAAATTGTAAGACTGAGTCTTAGTAAAATGTCTACCAGTATATGCCATTATGGAACCACAACCCAAATCAAAATCACCTTTTACCGAGATTCTGGCCACACTGGTTTGCTTCCTGACTCTGTAGACTTTCCTTCCTAGAACTCTTATTAGAATTTTACCATATGTGGCTTTTCAGGCTTCTCTTCTTTTGCTTGATGAAATGCTTTTGGGGTTCACAATGCCGTCTGGTTCAGCACCCCTTGTGCTTGTATTTTCTTTGCATTTTCATTTCATACACTGTAGTGCATTGACTCATTCAGAGATCAGTACATACAGGTTGTTTCTAGGTTTCAACTCTTAGGATTGAATTTTCTAGGGACACTTCAAAGTCCGCTGATGACCGCAAAGCTCTTTGCTTTTCTTGGGTACTTAGATGTGCAGTTTTAGCTTGTATGTTTTATTTTATCAGAAGCCACAGCATTGTCTTCTAAAGTGGTTTGTAGACTATAGCGTTCTGGCCAGGAATGTTTGAGAGTAAAAACAGTTCTACATTGTTATCACTACTTGGTACTGTAGTTATTCTGGGATGTGCACTGGTATATCTTTCTAGGCTTTATTTATCTGTTGACTTGTGATATTACATGGATATTCACGTTCTTGTCAAACAGTTAAGTACCATGTGTGTATGTATGTGTAATATTTGTTTAAATCACTTATTCATTTTAAAATATTGCCAGTTTTATCATCTGTTAACTTCAAGAGATCTTCATATATGACAGATGTGAGACTTTTATTAGACACATGAGGTGAAAACATCTTCTAGCCTATGGCTTGTGTTTTTATTTTCTTATAAGTTTGCCATAGAATAACAGTTTTTAATAGTTTAATTAAATTAATTATATAGTTTATTATTTTTTATGATTTAAACTCTTTTTAATCCTACAAAAATCTTCAATTGGGTCAAAATCGTAGACTTAATAGGTTGACATTTAAACATAATAGTTTTTCTATCAGTTTATCACTGGGTGATTATATTGTTTATATTTATATCTTTGACATTTTAAGATTTTATTCACTTGCAATTTTAAAGTTCATTAAAACTTTGAAAACAACACACGGCATTCTTAGATCCTGCCCCATATCCTTGCCTGTTGTTTTCCCTTTCCTGGCAGATGGTTTTCTCACTGAGCATGTGATCCTTAGCAATGTGATATAACTGACTCTATGATCATGTGTAGCCTACAGTCCACTGTGGTTTTTTAGGAAACTTCCAAAAACTCATTGATTTGTTAAATTTTTATATATACAATTTACATAGTTAAAAAAATGTAAGAATGCTTTTAAAAATGTCAGCACAAGCTGATGTGGTAGTGAATACCTGTAGTCCTGAGGCTTGGGAGACTAAAACATGATTGCCATCAGTTCAAAGCTAGCTTGGGCTACAGAGTATTCTGTCTCTAAGAACCAAACTACAATAAAGAAAAACAAACCACTACTAAAACCACCAACAACAAAACATTAGCACATAGATAAGTCTATCTCATGAAATAAAATAATGTAAACCAGCCATCAAAATACTACTACCAACCCCATGCCAACCATTCAAGTAGCTCAGATCCTTAGCTTCTGTTGAGTATTCCTGCATGCTGATAGCTCTTTCATG
This sequence comes from Mastomys coucha, assembly GCF_008632895.1. Lineage (NCBI taxonomy): Eukaryota > Metazoa > Chordata > Mammalia > Rodentia > Muridae > Mastomys > Mastomys coucha. The sequence goes on along the minus strand of NW_022196903.1, from coordinate 18,439,418 downwards.
TTCAAATCTCTAGAAACAGAACACAAAGGCAATCTGAGTCTCCATGTAGCTATCCACACAAAGCCTTCCAGGGCCAAAGCATTGGCTCAATGTTTAAGATCACTTGTTGATCTTGCAGAGGCATAGGCTCAATTCTCAGCACCCATATGGCTGCTCACTACCGTCTATATTTTGTAACTCTAGACCAGTGGCTCTTGACCCTCTAATGTGTGATGGTCTAATGTGTGACCGTTCCTCATATTGTGGTGACTCCTAATAACAAAATGACTTAGTTGCTATTGCACAACTGCAATTTGTTACTGTCATTAATTGCAGTGTAAATATCTCATATGCAGGATTTCTGATATGCATTCTTCAAAGGGGTCATGACCCTACACATTGAAAACCACTGCTCTAGACCTAGGAAATCTGATGTCCCCTCCATGGGTATCAGACACACATATGCAATACACACACACACACACACACACACACACACACACACATACATATATACATACATAGATACATATATACATACATACATACATACATACATACATACATACATATGGGCAGAGAATGGGCAGTATGCTGAGCTCACTGAAGCCCTATCAGAGTGTTTACACAGCACCTCCTTTTCTATCCCTAAGCTCCACAAGAGTGTCTTCCTCTATCATTGTTCTATACACCATCAAATACTTTAAAATTTAATTTCTACATGTTAATAACACAAGTCTAACATGGACATCACAACTCTCCAGATAAAACATGCTATGCATCCACAAATATTCTTAAAAATTTATTAGTTTGCATGTATGTGCGTATGTGTGTATAAGGTACATGTATCAGTGCCTATGCACACACCATGAAGGATGCATGCATGCCAGAAGAAAACTTCCAGAAGTCAGTTTTCTCCTTACACCATAGGTTCTGGTGACTGAATTCAGGTTGTCAGGCATGCACTGCAAGCATTTCCCCTGCAGCATCTCCCCACCAGCACACAGCCAAACCCATAATTAATCCCTTCCTTTCTTCTTTACCTTCTTCTCCCCCCCCACCTCCACCTCTCTCAATGCTTCTAGTCAATTCATGGCTTTCTACATGTTAGTTAAATTCTGTATTGCTGAGTTATATTACCAGACCCAAAAGAATATTTCAGTGTTAACATTGTATTTTTATTCTGTCTGTGTTGTTTCCATGAATAACCCACTCCATGGTTCTTGGTCTTGCATACAATCATGCAGGTCCTCCAAATTCACTAAAAAGTGAGCAACTAGGGTTTTAGGAAGGGGAAAATTGAGAGTTTCTATCACTAAGCAACAAATTTCAAATAAAGGAATTTAAACAAGCACTAGAGATGTGTAAAACAACATTCTGACCGATAGCCAACAATCATTTATTGCACACTAAAAGTCTCTCAGAGAATAGTTGTGATGGTAAACAGTGAGCAGTCTCACAAAACAAAATCGTCATGAATAATGCAAGAAGGCAAGAAAAAGAGGTTCAAACATCGACCTGGGAGACGGGTCAATGCAAAGTGCTGCACAAGAATAAGGACCTGAATTTGATTTATATCCATGTAAAAACAGGGCATGCCAGAACCTGTCAGCATAGAAGATATGAGGGTGGGCCATCAAGTATAGGTAAATCAGAGAGTTCCATATTCAGCAAGAGTTCACTCTAAAAAAGTACTACTATTGGGGCCAGAGTGGTAGCTCAGAGGTTAAGAGTGCTGGCTGCTTTTTCAGAGATCCTAAGTTCAATTCCCAGCAAGCACATGGTTGATTATAAGCATCTATAATGAGATCTGGTACCCTCTTCTGGTGTACAGTCATATATGGAAGCAGAATACTGTATACATAATAAATAAGCCTTAAATAATAAATAAATCTTACTGATAAGTAGATATAGCACTAAACTGATTCCTGGTGGCTGATTGTTATACCTATAAGTTAATACACTTCTCAGTTAATGCATCTGAGAAGCTTTGATTTGCAATATAGATCATAATTAACATAGAAATCCATAACTGGCCAAGGAGCAGAGAATAAGAATGCAGAATGCTCAGTCCTAAAGAGAACACACACACACACACACACACACACACACACACACACACACATTTCCACCTGCTTCCCAAAGCTCAGGGATTATTTTGGAAGAGAAAGTATAAAAAGTGTAAGAGCCAGAGGTGGTTTATGACCACAGGAAGCATCTTCCTGACACAAGTGCACATACAAATTCACAGTGGTCATGACAGTATGCACAAAACCCTTGCAAGCCCGTGCAGCCTAAGCCCAGTATAGAGAGGGCTATGGAGTAACTGGTAATTGTTAGCTGTTGGGAAAGGAGGAGTCAGTTTTCTCTAAGACTGTAGGCCCTAGTAATTGACCACATTCCACAGAAAGACCACAAACAACTACATTTTGAGGAGTAAAAAATTGTTTTAAAGTTTTTAAATATAAAATTTTATGGTAGAGGCGGAGAGTGGATGTAGGAAGAGTTGGGGGCAGTGAGCATGGTCAAAACCGATTGTTCTAATCTCTCAGTGAACTAATTAAGGTGGAGAATGGGAGAGGACTCTTAGCATGGACCTCTGGCTTTTATACATGCTCACATACACAGAGAAATAAAAGAGTATACAAATTTTAAAGGAACAAGATAAAATTATCCAGTGTAGGACTAAGATGTAAGTAGTCACCAGAGGCAGGAAATTACACATGTCCACATGTGATCTAGTCATTTTGCTTTCTCCAAAAGACATTAGCAAAGTTGTGTAGTGTTATTGAAGGTTAATTATAAAAACATAATTTATAGTGAATTGAATTTGAAAGCTGATAAATTCTACTTTAACAGAATTGCATTCATAAATTATTTGAACTCATTAAATTCTAACAAGAAAACATAATCAAAGTAAAACAATTAGAAGGAATGTAAGTAATGGCTGAGTAATCTTTTGTTTGGAAGAGAATTTTAGTGAGTGGGGGTCTAAGGTCTCTATGGCAGAGAGTCATCCACATACATGTCCATATAGTCTTTTTATTTATTTTAAGAGTTAAATATTGCTATCCTTACTCTGTAAAGAACATTTACGTTTGATCGACCTTAAATTAAACAATTCCAGAGTCACAGATTTTAAAAATGGCAGTGAGACCAAGTATGCTGATTAATATCTAGTTTTGCTATTGTTCTTGTGTCCCCAAAGGCAGACTTCTATGAATAATATCTTTAGAGGATTCTCCTGAGTTGGAATATCAAGGGATCAATAAGAATCCTGAATTGAGAAATCAATGGATCAATAAGATTTCCTGCTAGGCATCAGTAAGATATTCTGGTTAAAGTGTGGAGTAGGAGAAAGAAGAACTGCTGTAGGACCCACAGAATGAGTCATCTTTATTCCTCTGAGACCCTGACTTATAATGATTCCTGAAGAGGCTTTGACAGGCAGCTGTTCAAAATGAGATTATGGGGTCAGGATGTTCTCATATTTGAGCATAGGTTTAACTTCTGTGTGAAGAGGAAATGAGATGCCACATATTTGGAAACTGCTTCACAACGATCAAACTGCTATGGAGGGTGGCAGGCAGTAATGTTCATGGAGAGACTGAAGTATTGAGACGAGTGAGCTGGGGACATTTAGCTGTGATAGCAAAGCTGAGGTAGACCATGAGGTTGTTTGTACAGTTCAGGCTACTGCGGGGAAGATACCTAAAGAAAGGGGTAAGTTTGCAACCTTGATCTATAAGCTTAAAGCACCAATCAAAGGAAAAGCCGTAGAAAAAGCTTTAGGAAGTTGAAGGCACCAAGGACCAAGATTTCAAAGAAAACACACCTAGACCACAGAGCTCTGCTCAAAGTGATAGGAGATGGGAATAAAACTAATGTTGAAAGGAAGTTACTGTTGGTCCGTTCAGGCTTTGTGAGCACTTATGGGGCAGCTAGATTTAAACGAACTGGCTGTCTCCACTTTCCATCATCCCCTTTATAAAGACAAGTAATGACACATAGGATATTTTATGTTTCAGTGGGAAGTAAGACAGAACAGACATGGCTCAGTCAGGATACAGTGCCTGCTGAGACTGCACTTTTCCTTGCTAAGGTTGAAAGTTCTTTATCCAAGCAAGAGTTAAAATTGGATCCTGATTGTACAAAGAGATGACCTATGCTGACTAGTCTGTTTGCTGCCTAGTACCCTTGCTTTGATCCAGACCGTGCCCTTTACCCTATGTGCCCCAGGAGACTCACCTCTATGCACCCCATCACTACAGTTCTTTGGCCCCTTGGCTTCCAGGTGTTTAGTCAAAGGGAGGGAGCTACAAGCATAGTAAGGTGGGGGTGGGAAGGATGTTATGCTACTGTCTTCCTTTCTTTCCTTTGGTTGGGGACAGTGTTGGCAGTGGCTTTATTGTATGTTTATAGTTTCTGCCTGTATTAGTCAGGATTCTCTAGAGTCACAGAACTTATGGTAGTCTCTATATAGTAATGGAATTTGTTGATGACTTACAGTCTGTAGTCCAGCTCCCAACAGTGGTCAGCAGCAGCTGTGAATGGAAGTCCAAGGATCTTAGTAGTTGCTCAGTTCCACAAGGCAAGTAGGTAAAGAGAGAGTGAATCTTCCTTCTTCCAATGTCCTTATGTAGGTCTCCAGCAGAAGGTGTGGCCCAGATTAAAGGTGTGTGCCACCACACCTGGATCTGGGACTTGCTTTGTCCCAGATGACCTTGAACTCAGAGATCTCCCTGTCTTCATCTTCTGTGACTCATAGCCACTATCCCTCAAGATCTCCATGCCAAGATCTAGGTTAGAAACTTGTATCTCCCAACCTTTAGATTAGGATCACAGGTGAGCCTTCCAATTCTGCATTATATTTTATTCTAGATATAGTCAAGTTGACAATCAGGAATAGCCACTACCCCTGAATAGTTGACAACCAGGAATAGGCCAACAGTTATTTAATGGCTCCTAACACATTTTAGGCTTTGGAGAAATTATTGTCCAGTCTTTGCCCCTTCAGTTCTGGGGTGGCAATGATTTTCAGCTGCAATTAATTCTTGAGTATATCAGCAAGTCATTTTTGTTCTTGTAACCTTGCCTATAACTTTTTAGATAATGCTTCTTTAAACATGGAAACAGACTATCTGGGTTTGGTTCTCAGCACATGGAGTATCACAACTATCTGCAATCTCACTTCTTGGGGACCTAACACCTTCTTTTGACCACTGAGGGCCATGTACTTATGTGGAATAGGCAAAATACTCATACACATAAAATAAAATAAATACATTTGTTAAAAAATTGACAAAGGGTCACCTAGGGAGGGCAAACATGGAATTCAGCAAATGTAGGCACAGGCAGCGATTGCTAACTGTAGACAAGCATGGCAGAGTAACAGAGAAGGACAGTGGTATGCTTGTTGAGCTATCAAGCCAGAACTCCAGGTTTTAGAGATCCTGGAAGTTAGGTAGGTGCCATGAGAAAGGATCTTTCATGTGCCAGAGCTTCCAGTATCACAACTCTTGTTTCTGGTTAAGATTCTAAATACACAAGGAAAAGTATCAGTTCATGTAGTTTAGGGTTTACATATCCACTAAACATGAGTTTATATGCTCCATACTTTTGTTTGTTCATCATTTATCAAATGGTTTTTGGACTTCCTTATAGTGTAGGCTAGAAACTACTGTATTGTTATAAATTCATCCAAATTTGAGGTCAGAACTGATTCTTACACAATAGAATGCATTATCTCCAGTGGTGACGGTGATTAGTATATGCATAAAGAAAGAAGAATTAAGTATTTCTTCATATATATTTTCATATATATTTGCAATATATTATTCATATATATTTCCAGGTGCTTTTTTTATTGGACATGTCAAGGACACATGACGGCTGTGTAACTCTTGGGGTGTGACTTTACTGTTATCTGATTGTAGGGTTCTTAGGGGCCGACCATTTAGAACTCAAAAGAAATTGTTTAGAAGTAGGCAGGAAGAGAGAGAGAGAGAGAGAGAGAGAGACAGAGACAGAGACAGAGACAGAGACAGAGACAGAGACAGAGACAGATATGGAGATAGAGAGATAAAGAGAGAAACAGACTGACCAGATTAAATGCCAGTCTATTAATTTGTAATAGTAACTACACACCACTGCTGCAGTATAGTTCGTTCTGTGTTTTGCCATAGCAATTCTCTCTATACATAGAAATGAAGGAAAAAAAAATCTTCAAATTTAGCCCTACTTCTTTAAATTTAAATCTTTTGAGAAGCTAGTACATAAGTATTGTATTCACATCATTTTCAACCCTCTTCCCCAGTTTATCTCGTGATTCCTTCTATACTTATTATTGTTATATATATTCTGCATGAGTCCTGAGAGTCCTGAGGAAAGCTAGAATCCATGGAATATTCTAAAGAGTTACAGGGAACCAGAACTGCAGCCAGGGAAGATTGCTATGTTAAGCATTTCAGGTTAATTGTCTAGAATACAGAGGGGATGGAGTATACGTCTCAAAAGCTGCAACAAGTAATTTTCATTTATTTTTGGGGTTAATTTTGAAATTATAAGTTTTACTATTTTGTAAAAGAGAATTGTCAAGAATCCAGAGATTATTTCAGGACCCTCAGATTTAGACCTGTTCCTGTATCTCTATGTGAGGATATGGATGCTTTACTGATATGACCAAGGACTCCCTTTTCTAGGCAGGGCCCTTTTTTGTCTTTTGAAAGATGACATGCATCTCACTATTATTTTCTCACCATATCATTGCTTTGGGGAGAAAACAAGCAATTAAACTGTAGTTCTTTATGTTAATAAATCCCTTAGATCACTCATTGAGAAGACATTGTGGTGTCAGAGAACAAGAAAATTCCTTATTGTTTTCTATAGTTCACTAAAAAAAAAAATAAAAATAAAAAAAAATAAAAAAATGCTTCTCAAGTTGGCTGCCCATCAGTGTCATGTGACATTGGCATTTGCATGACATTTTCTAACATCTTAGGAGCCACTATACTCTGTGTATCCTTTAACAGTAACAATGATGTCTTTTATGAGGTACTGTTCAGCATTCTCCATAGCTTTTATCCATCTACTTAATTATAGCCAGGAATTGCAGACTTGTCAGGGATTGGGGCAGCTTAAAACATGTTCCCACTAGTTTCTTTTCATACATTTTTGTCAGTGAGATATTCTTTCTAAATATATCTTTAGACATGGGAGGCTGTTTTTCCTGAACCATAGGCATAGTTACGAGAAGCCACAGTTTAGCACAAAGGTCTGGAGAGGTAGACACGGATAGCTGTGGTATACCTGGATTTCCCATAGCAGTGGTATACCTGGATTTCCCATAGCAGTGGTATACCTGAATTTCCCATAGCAGTGGTATACCTGGATTTCCCATAGCAGTGGTATACCTGAATTTCCCATAGCAGTGGTATACCTGAATTTCCCATAGCAGTGGTATACCTGAATTTCCCTTTGATTTTGGAGCTAGTAGCCAACACTGTACTTCAGCTTTGGTTTCTCTGGTTGCCGAAAGCAAGCAGTGTTTCAGAGATCAATGTAGCAAAATGATCTTGACTTTGAATTCCTCTCTGTTTAGGGATTGTATGTGCTCCTCTCCTTTGCTCACTGCATGTTTTTGTTTGGTCTTCAGATAATGGAGCATGAATGACATATAGCTCCTGGTTCCTGAGTGCTGAAAGATAAGATTAGTGTCTTAGAGATACTATTCTAACTGGGTGGCTTGAAATAATAAACACTTATTCCTGAATACCAGACATGTAAAGTCAAAGTATAGATAGAGCTGCATTCTTTCCAAAGAATCCTTCCTTGCCTCTTCCAACGTCTGATGACTTGTGCAGCTCATTGGTTTATGGCAGCAATTCTACCTCCTTTTTCATCTGGTCTTCTTCCTTGTGTCTTATAAGGAGATTTTCAGTGAACTTGGTGTTCATTCAAATCCAATAATCTCATTTTATATCTACATTTTTTTGAGACAAAGTCTCATGGTCAGGATGGCCTTGAACTTATAGAGATGCCTCTGCTTCCTGAGTGCCAGCCTTGGTAACTCCTAATTTAGAAAAAAAAAAAATTATTTTCTCTTATATGTAGCAGAAAAACAAGGCGTGGCATTGGGAATTGTCAATCAAACTCTGTGGGGCATCCCAGACCCAAAGCCTATTTTTCTAATCAGCTGGACTCTGTACTATGTGGATGGCCAGAGTGTTTATGAGCTATCCCAACTGGAGCAATGCTAGTAGGTGAAGCAACTAAACTCACACTGGGACACTGGTTCGAGGTCTTAAAACCTTACTAAGTTCAAAATGTCCTTGGAATCAAAGGGCACCAATGGTTAACTAGGGGACAGCTATCTAAATCCTAAGTCCTCTTCCTGGAATCAGCAGAAATTGTCCTTAAGTTGCCACACACTAAACCCAGCAACTTTGCTCTTGTTTCTGAAACAAACAAATAAACTCACTTCTGTGTGGGTCATAGAGGAAGTCTGTTCTAGCAAGTTTTCCTTGCAGGATAAGCCTGTAGCAAATCCTCATGTATAAAAGATTACACATGGGAACAGGTACATAAATAAAGGAATCTGAAAGGCACAATATGTGCTAGTCAGCCTTCACAAGACAAGAGAGGCTAAGCCTCTTCCACTACCTCAGCTCAAAAAGCTGAACTTTACAAATGGGAAATGATAAGTTGGTACTGACACTGACTCTACTCTACTCTACTTGAATAGTCCTTTATGCTCACACAGCTTGGTGGAAAGGAGAGGGCTTTTAACAGGAACAAAATCTCTAATTAAACATGACCCTGAAACTGTATCTCCTCCAGGAACTGTCTGGTGATACGTACAGGTAGTAGTTATGTACAGCAAAGGACATCAGAAATTTAATTCCACTGTCACCCAGAAAAGTAAACCAACCAGCAGCACCCTGGGGGGCAACAGAGATGGTTGTGATATCTCTTCCTCCAGAGTTAAACTTAAGGCCATCTTACACAGAAGCAAGGAAAGAATGGTCCATCCAACAATGAGATAGACTGACTAGAAGTGACTGGTAAGATTTTGTTGTCTCAAGCACATCAGTGAAAAATTAAGAGACTTTATGGTTTGTGCAACTTGGGAAGTGGAGCACAAACTTTTCTAGTCATCTTTGCTTTGAGGGAAAAAGACTAAAGTCCAGAGGTTTGTTTCCTCTGTGTCTATGGTAACCGAGAAGGTGGAGTCAAGTAGCTATCCCATACCCAAAAGAGGGACATGCCTTGGAGAAGAGTGTGAATTATATTTTATTCAGATGCCTTCTTATTGAGGAAAAATACTTTCTAATGAGTGTTGATATCTTTGTGGGTTGGATGGAGACCTAAAGTGAGCAGATTGAAAAAGCTCAAGAAGTTACTCAAGACCCTAATAAATGAAATCATTCCTCATGTGAGTTCTTAAAATATCTTCAAAGTAACAATGGGCCTTTTTAAATTTCTAAAATAAATCAAGATATCTCATGGATACTGAGCATAGCCCTCTATTGCCACAACTCTTATGTTCCAGTAGCATTCTTACTCACTCTCATTGACAAACTGCCAGTGTAAAACATATCTCAAAGAGAATACCAAATATTAGGACCATGGCCCAGGAAAACAGATTAAAGTCAAATTCGTGGCTGACAGAAGCCTGATAAAAACTGTCTCCTGAGAGGCTCTGACAGTACCTGACTAATTCAGAAGTTGAGGCTCACAGCCATCCATTGGACTGAGTACAGGGTCCCCAATGAAGGAGCTAGAGAAAGGACCCAAGGAGCTGAAGGGTTTGCAGCCTCTTAGGACAAACAACAATATGAACTAACTAGTACTCTCAGAGCTCCCAGGGACTAAACCACCAACCAAAGAGTGCCCATGGTGGGACTAATGGCTCCAGCAGCATATGTAGCAGAGGATGGCCAAGTTGGTCATCAATGGGAGGAGAGGCTCTTGGCCTTGTGAAGGTTCTGTGCCCCAGTGTAGGGGGATGCCAGGGCCAGGAAGTGGGAGATGGTGGGTTGGTGAGCAGGGGGAGGGGGAAGGGAACAGGGTTTTGTTGTTGTTGTTGTTGTTTTTGCTTATTTTTATTTTATTTTACTTCTTTTTTTAATGGGGGTAAACTGGGAAAGGAGATATCATATGACATGTAAATAAAGAAAAAATCTAATAAAAAAAGCCAAATCCCAGGGGCTAGCGAGATGGCTCAGTGGGTAAGAGCACTGACTGCTCTTCCTAAGGTCCTGAGTTCGGATCCCAGCAACCACATGGTGGCTCACAACCACCTGTAATGAGATCTGATGCCCTCTTCTGGTCTGAAGACAGCTACAGTGAATTACGCCATAGCGAGTGGGGCCAGCAGAGGTCCTGAGTTCAATTCCCAGCAACCACATACATGATAGCTCATGGCCATCTGTACAGCTATAGTGTACTCATACACATAAAAAATAAATAAAATAAATATTTTAAAAAAAGCCAAATTCCATGGTCCAATATAGTAGCACTTTCATAAAATTGTTACAATAATAGAGCAAAGAAATTCATAAATCAACACATTTTCAAATACCTTAGTGTATACATTAGGTAGGTGAGATTTGGAAAAATAGGAAACCTTTAGATGTGCTCTCATGTCACTGTTAAGTTTTGGATTAGTGGAAGCTAGGAGTCTATTTGTATATTCCAAAAGATTTACCTAATAGTCACAGGATATCAGGTCATGTTCAGAGGTGGGTACTAGGGGACAAAATCTGATCCAAGACAACTTGGCTCTGGATCTGCAACAATCTAGTCTATTTATGCCATTGAAGTTCTAATCAATCAGCCATGATAGTCATAGCTTCTCTCCATGAACTTTTGTTCACAGTTCCAAGCATCAAATTGTGTCCTTATATGGAACCAAATATTATCTTGGTGACCTTTGGATCTTCTCATATTTTTCTTATATAGGCTTAGATTTTTCAAAACCTTTTTTAATAAGGGTCCTTAAGTGCTTCAACCTCCCTTTTAGCCCCTGACCAAGGATAGGAGAGAAAGATAGTTAATGGGAAAAGGGGGATGTAAAACTGTTTAGAAGTAGTTCTTTGGGGGGCAATTCTAAACTTGAATCAATAGCAGGAGTACAGTCTAATCTGCAAACACCAAACATGGATCAGTAACAGTGCCTCAATCCAGGAGAAACTGCCAGGCTCTGCCAAATCAGCAGGAAGCAGCTGGAATACAACGAGAAGTTCTTTAGCAGGTTTCTTTATGAAGTATGCTGGCTTTCCTGGACCCCGGACTCAGAAGACATGGCTTCCTACCTCTTCTCTTATCCAACTGTCTCGGCTTAGCATCAGCCGAGATTTACAGCATGCCTGCTCTGCTGTTTTCTCTCACACTCTAGGAAACTGATTCTTGCACTTCCTTCTGAGTCTAAAAGAGTCGATGAACTCTTTTCCTAACAAATTTGTCTTTATTACAAGGGAAGTTGATTTCTCTAGCTTGGACATTTGAACAATATTTGTACAGATGTCCAAAGCTGGTTCACTGATCTTTGAAATATTAAGAGATTTAGAATCTTCTTGCATGTTTTCTAGGTAAATTGGAGATTAATGTTCTCAGCTTTTTTTATCTGAGTGTGGTGGGTGGTAGAACATTCTGGATCTTCACCCACACAGCTGGATCAGAAGAGTTCCAAGCTAGATTTACCTGTGAGTGGTTCTGCTCTGTCTCACCCTGAAGGGATTCTTCTTCTTCTTCTTCTTCTTCTTCTTCTTCTTCTTCTTCTTCTTCTTCTTCTTCTTCTTCTTCTTCTTGGTTTTTCAAGACAGGGTTTCTCTGTGTAGCCCTTGCTGTCCTGGAACTCACTCTGTAGACTAGGCTGGCCTCGAACTTAGAAATCTGCCTGCCTCTGCCTCCCAAGTGCGGGGATTAAAGATGTCTTACCACCACTGCCCAGCTCCTGAAGGGATCCTTAAGGGTAGATAAGGCAGGCTTCATTCTCAAGATAACCTAGGAGTTAGGGACAATAATAATTGTCACTTAAAAATTTGTACCTAATAAACTTCTTTTAGAAATAATAGTTGAAACATTTTTCTGTTAGAAGAGTGGCTCTCAACCTGTAGGTTACTATCTCTTTGTGGGTCACATATCAGATAACCTGCATATTAAATATTTACATTATGATTCATTATGATTCATAAAACTAGCAAAATCACAGTTACAAAGTAGCAACAAAAAGAATTTTACGGTTGGGGGTCACCACAACATGTGAACGTGTACCAAAGGGTCTTAGTGTTTGAAAGGTGGCGAGCCACTGTTTTAGAACAGTTTACTTATCATAAGATAATAATTTATCATTGCACTGTAATGTGGTGCTGTAAAATTGCTGTTCACATAAAAATTTCAAAGTGTGAGGAAAATAGAACAAATTTAGGGACATGTTAGATTCCCTCCTGTTTATCTCAAATACCTACCTCTTTATCTTTATGACAGTTGGGCATAAGGACATTGGGTTCCTCCAAGCAGGAATCAGGGATGAAATGAAAAACTAAGCCCATATAGTAGCACACATATATTGAGAACATGCACTAGTTGATCTTTTTTAAAAAGTTATTTATTTTTGTTTTATATGAATTAGTGTTTGCCTGCATGTATGTTTGTAAGTATGCATGTATGTATACCATGTATGTACCTGGTATCCTCAGAGGCCAGAGAGGATGTCTGGCACCCTAGAACTTGACTTACAGATAGCCATAAGCCAGCATTGTAGGTATTAGGAACTAAACCTGGGTCCTCTGCAAGAGCAGCCAGTGTTGTTAACTATGAAGTCATCTCTCTACCCCTGCACTATCTAGTCTTAATCTTTTCTGGTCTTCAGAGGAAGGAAAATGGATACTGTACCCTTAAGGACATGGTTTAGTTTTAGAGAGGCAAGAAGTTTTGTAAATTAGATAATGTTTAGTGTAGAAAATGAGAGATGTGGGGGATATCAATAATTTACCATTTCTTAAGCTAGGTACTTGTTAGAATACTTGGGCTAGTTTGACCCCCAACCCCGACACACACATACACACATGCACACATCCATCAGGAGTCCATGAAACAGCTCTTATTGTTATCCTACTGTCACATAAGAGAACAAGAGGTTAAAACAAACAACTGAAAACTAAACAACCATTTCACAATTCACAATTTGACAGGAAAAGGTAAGGATTGTTAACCAGACTTGGGATCCTTAGGAAGACAAAATTACGTGCAATATTTCATGCTGGTTTTAGGCTGGTTCTGCTGTACATGTAAAGCTGAGAGAGTGCAAACGCTGTGGAAGAAGGATTAGGAATCTGTGTCTGGGTGTGTGAAGACATAGATGGATAACCAACCAGCCAGTTTCCAAGGAAAATTCAATTTTTCTCTTCCATTGGAGCTATGAATTGGAATTTCAAAACTAGTCTACTTTCTAAAGCAGTGCTTCTCAACCTGTGGGTCATGACCCTTTGGACTCACATATCAGATAAGCTGCCTATCTGATATTTGCATTACAATTCGTACTGGTGGCAAAATTACTGTTATGAAGTAACAACAAAATAATCTTATAGTTAGGGTGCATCACATCATGAGGAACTGTACTAAAGGGTCACGGCCTTAGGAAGGTTGAGAACCACCATCCTAAAATGTTGACAGGAGAGTTAATAGCCGAATGTATCTGAAGATATGAGAAAGGAAGCAAGATGGAGTTCTCACCTCAGGGACAGTTTCTGTTGGAACCAGATGTGAGTGACCATGCCCAGGACCACCGATTCCGGTTATCACAAATTCCATGTTCCGACATGGCAGCAGTTTCTTGTAGTGTTATAGAAGCAAAACAACGGCAATAACAATATGCACAAATCCACGTGCTTGTTAGCCACAATGGTAGAAATTAGGTGAGCTGTTTATAGTGAATCAGGGGAGTCTATGTAATAGATCTTGGATACTATCTGGTTCCATTCTTCAGGTGAGTGGATGAGGTTTTTACCTATTAGTCACAGGATGTTAGATCAGAGCCAGAGCAAGCTAAGGTTTTTTTTTTTTTTTTTAAGGGGGTAAAGATAGCAAGAGATAAACTGTAACTGGGCTGTGGACATGCAACATCCCAGTTCCTTCACAACCATGGCAGTGCTGACCACGGAGCCTGGTAGAAAGCTGAAGTTTGGGGAAGGTGCTTTAGTTAGGGTTTCTATTGCTGTGGTGAAACACCATGGCGGAAAGCAATAAGAAGAGGAAAGGGGTTATTTTACCCACAGTTCACCATCAAAAGCAACAAGGGCAGAAACTCAAGCTGGGCAGAAACTTGGAGGAAGAAGCTATGGAGAGGCCGTGGAGGGGAGCTGCTTACCAGGTCGCTGCCTTGGCTGGCTCGGCCTGCTTTCTTATAGAATCCAGGACCATCAACCCAGGGATGGTGGCCCCATGTTCCATGGGCTAGGCCCTCCCCTATGAGTCACTGAGTAAAAGCATTCCCCACAGGCTTGACTGTAGCCTGAAGTTAAGGAGATATTTTCCTGATTGAGGGTCCCTCCTCTCTGATAACTCTAGCTTGTGTCTAGTTGACATAAATTATTCAGCTCAGTTGACTCCTTGTCAACTTGACAATCACATCACCATTAAGCCCCCATCTTCCCTTTCTCATTCATTGCTAAGACCTCACATGGAAAACGAAAAGAACTTGAAAAGTCCCATAGTCTTCACTAATTCAAATACTTTAAAAGCTCAGTTTCGTTAAAACATATAATCTCTTTAAAAAAAAAATCACAAATCTCTTTGAAAAGTTCCGAGTCTTTCAGATGTAGGATCCTGTAAAAATTAAAATTAAGTTAAAAATATACTCTTCAAGAAGAAGAACCAGGGCACAGTCACAATCTGAACAAAGCAAAAATAAACTACTACCAGCGTAAATAACTCAAGGTCCAATAATCTTGGATTCATTCATGATCCTCTGGGCCCCTCCAAGGGGGCTTGGGCCGTTTCTCCAGTTCTGATCTCAGCAGCACACACTCTCTGCCACACAAGGCCGTGGCAGGCTCCACTCCACTGCTGCTTATAGTTTTGGTGGTCATCTCATGGTACTGACATCTCCAAAATGCTGGGCTATTTTGCTGCACCTGGGCTGCATTTTCACCAAAACTCTCACCTGGTCTCTGATGAGAGACCTAGCCATACAGTGTTAAACCTCAACTTCTTTTCCTGAACATCTTCAAAACCAGCACCACCTGGGTGACTCTTACACTACAAAGTTTGTCTGTCAGCGGAAGGTACAACCTTGGCCATGTCTGGAACACACAACATCTATATGCTGACTCTAAGGAAGCACCTTACAGAAGACTTCGCTCAGTGATGCTGGTCCCAGCTTAATCAGTGCTAACTTCTCAGTTCCAGCTGACCAGCACCAATATTCCAGCAAAGTAAAGGTTTCACTTTAATAGTTCTGGTATCTTGTTCAGTCCCAGCTAACAAGAACCAGAAAATCTTTTTTTTTGTTTTGTTTTTCAAGACAGGGTTTCTCTGTGTAGCCCCAGCTGTCCTGGAACTCACTCTGTAGCCCAGGCTGGCCTCGAACTCAGAAATCTGCCTGCTTCTGCCTCCCAAGTACTAGGATTAAAGGCATGTGCCACAACCGCCCTGCTTTTTTTTTTTTTAATTAAATGTTTTCTTTATTTACAATATCTCTTTTCCCAGGTTCCCCTCCCCCCAAAAAATTAAAATTAAAATAAAATAAAAAAACCTAAAACTAAAACAAACCCCTGTTCCCTCCCCACTCCCCCTGCTCACCACCCCACCCCTCCTGCTTCCTGGCCCTGGCATTCCCCTACACTGGGGCATAGAGCCTTCACAGGGCCAAGGGCCTCTCCTCCCATTAATGACCGACTTGGCCATCCTCGAACCAGAGAATCTTAATTCAAAACAACAGATGTCCCTGGTAGAGTTTTTAAAATTCTCTCTGAAACTTCACAAGCCAGACCTTCATTGTCTGCATTGTCCTTAATGTTCTTATCTTCCAAGCTCCTATCAAACAGCCCACTGAGATCTCAACACTCAATGGCTTTTTAAAAAAGATTTATTTTATTTTATGTGTATTTTGCTTACATGTATATGCATGTGCCTGCCTGATCTCTCACAGCAATACCCAACTATTCTGGTACTAGTTTGTCTTAATCAGGGTTTCTACCACTGGGATGAAACACCATGACCAAAAAACAATGAGGAGCAAAGTGTTTAGTTTGCTCACACTTCCATATAACAGTTTATCATCAAAAGTAATGAAGAAAGGAACTCAATCGGGGCAGGAGCCTGGAGGCAGGAGCTGATGCAGAGGCCATGGAGGGATGCTGCTTACTGGCTTCTTATTTCCATTGGCTTGCTCAGCCTACTTTCTCACAGAACCCAGGACTGCCAGGGTAACATCAACCACAGTGGGCTCTCCGCCAAGAATCACTAATTAAGAAAATGCCCCTTGGGCTTGCCTATAGCCGGATCTTACTGAGACATTTTTTTCCTGCCTGAGGTTCCTCTCTCATGTCTGATGACTCTAGCCTTGGGTCAAGTTGATACAAATTATCCAGCACTTTAGGCTTATTTTCAGAAACTTGCGGTCACAGGTCTAAATGGAGGAGAAAACAGAAAGGATAACACCCTTTTGGTTATGAACCCAAGGCTCCACCGTCACTGAAGTGGAGTCTTTACGAAACCTGCAATTCAGTAGTATTGGAATTGTAATACATTTGTCATCCCTAAACTTCTGTTCCTTGAATGGAGTGTACTCTACATTGTGCTTCTCAGGTCCTCAGCCATCAGGATTCTTAAAATACGCTAGAACTCTCTTTGGGCTGGGCTTCGTAGTCTGTGAAAAGGCTCTGTAAAATGCGCTGCATGAGCGCTGGCTTGCAACTTTTTCCAGGAGATATGCAAATCTCCTTAGTAGATTCTGTCCAGACATTTCTTTCTTGCTTTTTTCCCTGCCCACGTAGGCTTACTGCCACAGGCAGTTACAAACCTGATCAATAACCATCCAGGGAGAACCCGATGCTATGAGCTAAGTAGGGGTCAGAGATCTTTCTGGCAGATGAACTTTAGGATAGAGCAGGGGCAGGGCATGACCTAGTACCTGGCAGCACCGCTGATTGGTAGATGAGAAGGCTGTTCCTTCGAAGCTGCCGCTGATTGGCTGCAGGAAGGAAGACTTATGACGTACTTAAAAGTTAAGCAAACACCTCCTCCTCCTTCTGCTCCCCCCCCTCCCCGCCCCCCTAGTCAATTTTTTGCAGGGAAATCAGTTTGTCGGGTCCAGATTCAGGAGCTCTGGGAGGCTGGGGACTGATCCACAACCTACAAGGTGAGAAGGGGACCGGGAGGGCAACTCAGTTGCAGGCGCGACCTCTGCCTGCAGGATGCACTTGGAGCTCCCAGCTAAACCGCGGGACTCCAGCTGTTAGCGGAGAGAGGAGCCTCCCGCCCTGAAGCCTCGGGGCGACCTCGAGGCTCACTGTGACAGAACTAGGGAGGTGGGACAAGCTTTAGGCCTCGCAGCCCAGCTTTGCTGGGGGGAGGAGGGAGGGCTGCGGGCTCAGTAGCTCCTCTGTTTCTGAATAGAAAGGGGGAGGGGCATGCACTTTGGCGAGTGGGCTCTGGGGTTGTGGTGCTGTGGCTGAGGAATACAATACAATAAGGGTCAGTGTTAAAATTAAAGTTGCAGAGTGAATAACTTATTTATTCAAGGACTGAAAGCTTCTTTGCCTGTGGTGGTTGATGGAGGGAGTAAGATTCTCTTTGGCCTCTTCCTAGTCCCCTGGGGCTGGGTGGAATTCTGATAACCAAACTTCCCCAGTCCTAGCTGCAGGTTTAGGGATAGTAACTGTGTCTGAGATCGAGACCTGGCTGCGTCTGTCTGTAGTCTATTTGAGATAGGCATGAAAAAGTTAGACAAGTTGTGTTTCTGGTGTCCAACACTCTCGACACTCCAGATGGCTGTGCCCGCTAGACCAGTCTCAAGGAGAGTGCCCCGTGGACACACTTTGTTACCAACTCTGCATGGTTGAATGGACGAGGGAGAGAGAGAGAGAGAGAGAGAGAGAGAGAGACAGAGAGAGAGAGAGAGAGACAGAGACAGAGAGACAGAGAGAGACAGAGACAGAGACAGAGAGACAGAGAGAATGAATAAATGAAATCGTTCCTAAATCTGTAGAGATTGTCATTTCTTGGATATTATGGGTAATGAATTGTGAGAATGTGGGCAAGGTGAAGGTCTGTACACCAAACTGAATGACCAGTGATTTATGTAGTCCTTCCAGTTCTTTACTCAAAGCACAGGTGGCCTGGCGCGCGCGCGTGTGTGTGTGTGTGTGTGTGGTCCAGAACGTGTGTATTTTACTATCCACTTCTCCCTGCCATGAAGGTGAGAAGACTTAGAGCCCATAACTTGCTGGCTGTGCAACCTGGTTGTCATTCTGTGAAATTCCTTTAGGAAGATAAAGGAGTTTATTATTTATCGGAGGTATTTCCACAATCCTCTAGAAAAATCCACACATCTTATCACAATTCCTATATTCACTGAATGTAAGGTGTCTTCAATTGAAGATGCATTCCTACTTCAGGGATGCTAAAATGTGAAGACATGCCTTAAGCTTGTTGAAATAAAGAGTTAAAATGGTAATGAATTTTACATGGTCACCGTGTGCAAAGAGTGGCTTTCAAGACAGGCTCTTGCAATCTTTTGTTTCTTTCTCTCTGAGAAGCATAATTTGCCACAGGGTGGCAAAGAGCAAGGACTGGTTGTGTGTTCTACTAGGGGTGTGGCTATCGATGGAAGCAGCAGGCTGGGAAACCTTTTTCCATTCTTCACATTTATTGTCTACAGCATGTGAGCCTGGCTCAGCTCACTAGGTGGATGAAGGCTCAAACAGCCTGGAGAGTTAGTCAGATTTCGTAGACGATGCACAGACAGAGTAAAGTCAGGTGCTGGGACCGTGTAGGTGGGGCGGAACTCTTTGGCATCTGTCTCCGGTTGGAAACTTTGGCTTCTGGTTAGTGTGATTAATGATCCACTGCTGAAGACTCAGGTGAGAGTCGTAGTGCTTCGCTTTCCTGTTTAGTGTACTTTGGCTGGATTTTACAAGCTGATTTATGTTCTAAAACTCCCAATGCATGTGTAGCTCACATCACCCACTCTCTCCTGAGCTTAATGGAGTCAGAATAATATGGCTAAAGGGACTTTTCCTTTTCTTTTAAAAGATATTATATTTAAACATTTATTTATTCTCTCTCTCCCTCCCTCCCTTTCTCCCCTCCTTCTCTCTCTCTCTCTCTCTCTCTCTCTCTCTCTCTCTCTCTCTCCCTTTGTGCGTGTGTACAGGGGTAAGGAGGATGAGTTGACAATCTGGTTCTTATTTATGTGTCTATCATGTGTCCTTTACTGTCTAGGCTTTTATGATGTCTATTTAAACTTTGTCGTCTTTTATTTTACATAAATAATTTAAAAAATTTTAACTGGCCCACAGAATCATAGAACTATATATATTATTGGGTACCATGTGGGTTTTTTTTTTGGATGCATGCATGTATCATGTACTGCTTCAATCCAGATATACATATTGTACTGGCTGGTTTTGTGTGTCACCTCGACACAAGCTGGAGTTATCACAGAGAAAGGAGCCTCTCTTGAGGAAATGCCTCCATGAGATCCAGCTGAAAGGCATTTTTCTCAATTAGTGATCAAGGGGGGAGGGCCCAGCCTGTGGGTGGTGCCATCCCTGGACTGGTAGCTCTGGTTTCTATAAGAGAGCAGGCTGAACAAACTAGGGGAAACACTCTAATAAGCAGGGCTCCTCCATGGCCTCTGCATCAGCTCCTGCCTCCAAGTACCTGCCCTATGTGAGTTCCAGTCCTGACTTCCTTTGGTGGTAAGCAGCAATGTGGAAGTGTAGCTGAATAAACCCTTTCCTCCCCAACTTGCTTCTTGGTCATGATGTTTTGTGCACGAACCCTGACTAAGACATATATTGTCATCTCAAACCTTTGCAATTTCTTTACTGTGAAGATAGTACAATCCCTTCTAGTTTGCCAAACTGGATACTGTCTTTCTATTAGTTGTCTAATTGCACAATAGATTTCCTCTTTTTTAAAGTGTTGGGGTTTTCCAACGTGCCATTCACCTGGGATACGGAAAGGAATAAATCATATTTCCTACCCTAGACTATAAAGTTTAGCAAGGAGACAGGAATGTAGCAGAGAAACATTTTGTATTGTACTGCAGTTCAGAACACTGATTTCCATTTCACTGAGTCTAAATCCCTTAGCTAGCAGAGTCAATTTTTTTGTGTGTTTGATTGATTGTTTTATTTTTTTGAGTCAGGCTCTTACTCTGTAGCTCTGGCTGTTCTGGAACTCACTAAGGACAGGCTAGCCTTGAACTCACAGAGATCCACCTGTAGCTGCATCCATCCTATGTACTAGAATTAAAGGCATGTGCCATCAAACCAGGATTTGAGAGTCAGGTATTTATATCACTGCATGTCAGCAGCAGCTGAGAGACTGAGACAATACGACTATCCTCAGACCAGATAAATTAACACTAAGAGACCTGTGAGTTTACATGCGCTGGGAAGACATGGTATATGGAAATATACTAGTGTGTATTTTGTTTTAAAATACTGATGAATGTGGGCTAGGGAGATGGCCCAAAGATGAAAAGCACTTGGCTGGTTTTTTCAGAGAACTGGAGTTTGGGATCCAGGTCCTTAAAAGTCTTCATAGGATTACTTTTGTTCCTGTGTCAAAACAAACAAACAAACAAATAAGCCACCCAATAGAAGCAATTTGAGGGGAAAAAGATTTACATTGTAAGATTTACATCACCTTGCAAGAGGGGATGCAATCCATCCTGGAGGGAAGGCATGAATTGCTGATCACCTGTGGTCCTTAGGAAGAGATGGAGGCTGATGCTCTGGCTTCCTCCTTGCCTTTTACTCAGTCCCAGATCCCACCCTGTGGGATGCTACCAGCCACGTTCAGGGTTCAGGGAGGGTCTTCCCTCCTCTGTTAAACATCTCTGGAGCTGCCTCGAAGACATGCCAGAGATTTGTCTCCTGGGTGATTCTAAATCCAGTGCAGATGACAGTGAAGACTGCCCACCACAGTCCAGCTGCTTTTTTTCTTTCTTTTTTTCTTTTTTTTTGGGGGGGGGTTTTCAAGACAGGGTTTCTCTGTGTAGCCCTGGCTGTCCTGGAACTCTCACTCTGTAGATCAGGCTGGCCTCGAACTCAGAAATCCGCCTGCCTCTGCGTCCCAAGTGCTGGGATTAAAGGCGTGTGCCACCACCGCCCGGCTAGTCCAGGTGCTTTTTAAAAATGTATTTCCTTTTAACCATTTGGCTAGGTTATATATAATAGGTTCCACATGGAAGCATTTGAAAAATGTACTGGTGGAAAGGGAAGTGAAAATCCAGGGCCAATGGCTTTGCAAATCCAGGCTTCGCTCCAGTAAGCCTTGATTTGGGAGCGATTTGGCTTAGCTGAGACTAAGCCATTGTCAGATGCTTTGTTAACACTGGGACTCTTTTGAAATTCCCAGGAACACTATGGCCTGGAGAACAGGCTAAGAAGCAGAGCTATGGAGCCACTGTATTAGTTTACACGCACTAGGAAGATATGGTATATGCAACTATACCAATGTGTATTTGTTTTAAAATTCTAATATATGTGGCTGAGGAGATGACCCAGAGATGAAAAGCACTTGCTGGTTTTGCAAAGAACTGGATTGGTATCCACCTCCCACCTCAGGCAGCTCATAAATCCCTGCAACTGCAGTGTAAGGGTTGGGATATCCTCTTCTGGCTTCAGAGGCTGTATAGACACAGGAACACACACACACACACACACACATAACACACATACACTAAATAAAATAGATCTTAAAACTCCAAGTATATTTTAAAATGCATCTACATTTTTGAATGAACTAAAAAGACAAATAAAAATAATTTGCATTTCTTATATATTAACTTATTTCTCCATCTGGTGTCTATGTTAACCCTTAATATTTGATGCAGGAGTATATCTGACTGCTGCAAATAAGTTAGCATTGAAAAGCTTCTACATGTGATTTAGTACTTTCAGTCACTGAATTATGGGGCATGGGATTGTTTTAAAGGTTTAAAACAAATGGTCCCTAAGACAGGCCTGAGTATGAAGACCAGAGATGGAACATTCAGTTTTAATTTTTTCAACAATGAATGTGCATTCCTTAGCTTATTCATGTCCCAGTGGAAGTGGGCAAGAGTTAAGGGAAGCCATGCTTAGGTATTCGTTATTCTGTGCGTGCACATGGGCCCAGTGATTCTCAAGTTTACAAAGCATTTTCCTTGAGGAGATGCTGTACCAAGGGATGGAGGAGCTGAAAGGAATCTTTGATGTTTGATAGAAGAATCACAGAGCTCTGTGAAAGGCCTGAGGAGATGGCTCATTTAGTAAATTACATGCTGCACAATCAAGTGTGAGAACCTGAAAAAGAGCAGCTGGAGGTGCTGTTACAGAGCGAGTTTTGTTGCTACAGAACAGAGCTGTTCTCCTGCTGTCAGAATATGTCTTTGCAACTCACAGTGGTACTCTGGTGACTGTCAGAGGCATTTCAAGTTCCTGACAAATCCTATGTGGGTAGGAATATACTGTAGAGCTGATTTTTTTTTCCCATAAAGGCACAGAGAATACTTTTCAGGTTACATTTTTGTATTTGAAATATTGGCCTTTCCATGAATCTCCCTAGACCTTTCCCTGCCTCCTGTCCTCGAATCCTCTTCACTCGGCTGCTCTTACTTTATCAGCATTCAGTAAAGTCAGCTGACCTCACTAGAGTCAATGGATAAGCCGAAAGCGTTCCTCCTTGCCTGAAAATAAACGTGGCATTTACTTCCTAATATTTTCTCAAAGATCACAAGATCCTGGGCCAGGAAATCCGAAAGCTCTCTCTAGGCCACTTCAGGTAAATCCTCTTCCTGTCAGTGCGTTCTGGAATCCTCATGATGCTCTATTTATTTCTGCCTGTTTTCATAGTGTGGGGGATGGGACCTGTTTTCATGCTAGGCACATGTTCTTTCTTCAAGCTCTACCCTCAGCCACTTTCCTATTTCTTGATGACCTTAAGTGACTAGGAAGCTCTGTGCTGAGACCAAGTTTCAAAGTTCACCAAGTTCTAAGTGACCAGTAAGACCTCCTATAATCTTGGCTCTTTTTGTTCGCAAACACCCAGAGGTCTAGATTTTACCTTGGCAGAAACTTGGGTAAGATTTTCAGTTGACAGAGGAATAAGGGGTCAGGAGGGGAGAATTGATAATTTACTAAAGTGGACAGTGGACAGTAGGTTTCTCTTTGAAGCCAGAGCTGGTGAGATTAGCTGTGTTGTCAAATCTCCTCAGAGAGTACAATCTCTGGCCTTCAGCAAAGCAGAGTAAAAGCACAGGTTTTAAGCTTTGTCCTAGTGATTGTGTTTCTACTCAAAAGTGAACCACCCAGTCAGTCTCTGGGGTCCTGCTCTTCATCTGTGTGTGGGGATAATGACACTATCTACTTGAGATTTTTGCCAGATGGAAATGAGCTTGTATCTGCAAAGGGTGCGCGTAGTGCTGGCCTTACAATACTTAAACCAATGGTAACTATTGTTTTGTTTGTTGTAAAATGTAAATTAAAGGAATTGAATGATTTTAGGATTCCTAACAAAAATTGAATGTAGTAGCTTCCTAAGATTCAGTCTCTGGTTTTGTCTTCTAGTTTCCTTAGACCAGCAAATCTTAACTTGTGAGTCACAAACATTTGGTGTGTGTGTGTAGGGGGGTATCAAATACTCTTTCACAGGTGTCACCTAAGAACATCTGAAAACACAGATATGTACACTGTGCTTCCTAACAGTAGCAAAATTACAGTTATGAAGTAGAAACAAAAATAATATTATTGCTGGGGGTTACCACAACATGAAGAATGTATTCAAGGGTTGCAACATTAGGAAGATTAAGAACCACTGCCTTAGACTGTGGTATGTGCATCTCCTGCTGTCTCCTAGCCAACCTCACCAACTCCAGAGAAGGAAAGGATGTCACTGAGTTTGGGAAGAGGACTTTGGTTAATAATCAAGCTTGGACTGGTGCTTGCAAGAAAGGGTATTAAGTAATAAGAACATGCACACGTGCCTTCATTTAGGGCCAAGAAGGGAACTTCATAATATGGCCACCTATGAATTCAAGAAATGAAGTGTGTGTGTGTGTGTGTGTGTGTGTGTGTGTGTGTGTGTGTGTTCATGTTCAAAGGGAACACTGTGTTAGAATTGACATTTAAGAAAAAAATATTCAGGCTTAGGTTCTGGATATTAACTATTATGCAATTGGACTTGAGTTTAACCTAGTTCCTTTGGAAAACAAGATTATATAAATAAACCAAAAAAAATAAAAAATAAAAAAAAGAAAAGAAAAGAAAAGAAAAGCATGTAGTGTTAGCAATCTCTTACTGAAATGTTACTGAAATGTTAAGCACTTGGTTTTTCATCTATATGTAAAATATTCATCTATGCCTTTCTTGGCTCTAAATGAGATTATTGGCCATTAAAGCTGCCCCTGGCCATTGACTTTCGTATCTTGAAATCAAAGAATGAATGCATGTTACAGAAGAAGAATTTTGTTGCTGTTTTTGTTGTTGTTGTTTTGTTTTGAGACAGGGTTTCTCTGTGTAACAAGCCCTGGCTGTCCTTTGTAGCAGGTTAGCCTTGAACTCATGGAGATCTGCCTGCCTTGCCTCTTGAATGGTAGGATAAAAGGCATTTGCCAACATACCTGATTAGAAGATAACTTCTTTTAGACAGTTCATTATAAACTTATAGATGGAAGCTGAGAGTGATGGAGAGGGCTCTGTTTCTATGCAGTAAGAACAGGCCCAGGAAATGGGGTACTTTCTAGCTGCTACTCTAGGAGCTGTTAAAGGTCTTACAGAGACTCAGGTGAGGCATGAGGAAAGGAAGGGGCTGGTCAATCCAGTTGGGTCACACACAGATTGTTCAAGTACTTCCTCTTAGTTTTCATCTTCTGTAAAGAGTCTCTTCTGACATTCCTGGCTTCCAACAAGAGTTCCAGCCAAAGCCTGGACTGATCTCTTGCTGTGTGATTTCTGCTGTGTGTAGCCATTTCTTCCTTCTTGCTTTCTCCTCTGTTTTTTTTTTTTTTTTTTTTTGTGAAGTGCTCTATTTATAGATAGCAAGTATTTGTGAGTGTTTTGGTCATTTTCTCAGTCTGTGAGAAAGGTGTTCCTTAGAACTTGAATTTTGAAGCAACAGAAATGTGTTTCATAAAAGTTTTATTGTATGCTATCTGTAATGAGCAGGAAATTTCTAGAAGCATAAAATCACACGTAGGGTAGTTTTTGTTTTGTTTTTTTTTTTGAAAAGATATAATCTCCATAATTTGCTGCCAACCCTACATGGAAAAATAATTGTATCTGAAAGACATAGAAAACTACCATCAGCAATATGTGGCTTCAAGATAGATACAAACATTCAAAAAAGATAAAGTAAATGCTTTTAGACCTAGATATTTGTGTGTGTGTGTGTGTGTGTGAAACCTATATAATACTTACTTGTATAGGACATAGAATATTAATTTTATAAATATGTTCGTTCTGATTGACTAAATGAGTGGGATTTTGCATACTTGAACAGCAGTGAGAGAACTGGTTGACACCCTTGGGGCCTCTATACAAAAGGTTGAGGGCTGCATATGGAGAGGGAGTCTGATGGCCCTATAAGAGAGAAGCCAGAGTCTGAGGTGGAGGCTTAGGCGGCTCTTCTTAAATGACACACTGCTTGATGAAGGTCTCCATGTAGTTGACTGGTTGGTTTTACTAACTTATAGCTGAGGAAAGAGTACTTTTAGTAAATTCAGTACAGTAAAGATCTGGAAAAATGATCACGAGGGGTTTTTAATTATTATTATTTGTTTGTTTTTCCTTTTTTTTTTTTTTTTTTTTTTTTTTTTTTTTTTTTGAGACAGGGTCTGACTGTATAGCCCTGTTTGGCTTTGAACTCATGGCACCCCCTTTGCTTCAGTCTCTTGAGTACTGAGATTACAGGCTTGCTCCACTGAGCTTTGTTGATCATGTGGTATTAAGATTATACAGTCTTCCCTTTTATTTCTGAATGATACAACTTTGGGTGGAGGGAAAAAAACCCAAAAAAACAAAAAAACCAAGCCCATCTGCAGCCACTAGAGGTCAGAGCGCACCGAGTGACTCCTATTTAGGAAGTGTATGGACAAACTTCAGGACAAGCATTCGAAGACTCTTGCATTGCCATTATAGAAATTTCAAGCTTTATACCATCAAGATAGGGACCCATTTGTAAAAACTGATATCTGTTATCTCTTTGTCTTTGTATAATAGACTAACATGTTTAAAATTTTGTGCTAAAAACATTTAAGAATTTCGTTGGCCAGTTTTAGACACTTTAATTTGTTTGGTTAAAGGCACAATTTCGGTCAGAGATTTGTCCTGTTCTTGTCTATCAACCGGGTTGGTTCTATTTTGCAACAGATTTCTAAGGAGACCAGAACGGATCTGTGAGCTCCCCACCCTTTTCTGTGCTACTGTTCAACCTTCCCTTTACAGCTACCAGAATTGAAGATGCTGAGGGCACAGAGGCCAAGACTGGCCAGGCTGAGAACCTGCCTCTCCAGAGGCCTCCACCACAAGCCAGTGATGGCGCTCCGGAGGGAGGACGTGAACGCCTGGGAGCGCAGGGCACCTCTGGCTCCCAAGCACATCAAGGGCATCACCAAACTAGGATACAAGGTCTTGATACAGCCTTCCAATAGACGGGCCATTCACGACAAGGTGACTACTTTCAACTTTTAAAATACCTGTGAATACAACAGTCCTGGGATTTAAGGTGTGGCCCACCACCTACAGGCTGACCGTGTTTTGTTTTGTTTTGTTTTTCTTATAAAACTGGGGTAGTTCTACCTCATAGGGATTATATGAGGATTAAGTGAGATGGTTTATACAAAGAGCCCATCCTAACACTCACTAATGTATTGGTAGCAGTTAACTAATATTGTTATTATTAATTATCTGGTAGATCTCATATTAGCTGAGATGGCATTTTCCATAGTGTGCTATCTGCACAGCCTTTCTTGTCTATGTATGTGTGCCCCTGCCATCTGACCTCTTCCTGCTGATGTGTGCCTCTGCCTTCTGACCTCTTCCTGCTGATGTATGCCCCTACCATCTGACCTCTTCCTGCTGATGTGTGCCTCTGCCATCTGACCTCTTCCTGCTGATGTGTGCCTCTGCCTTCTGACCTCTTCCTGCTGATGTGTGCCCCTGGATCTGACCTCTTCCTGCTGATGTATGCCCCTACCATCTGACCTCTTCCTGCTCATGTGTGCCTCTGCCATCTGACCTCTTCCTGCTGATGTGTGCCTCTGCCTTCTGACCTCTTCCTGCTGATGTGTGCCTCTGCCATCTGACCTCTTCCTGCTGATATGTACCTCTGCCTTCTGACCTCTTCCTGCTGATGTGTGCTCCTGCATCTGACCTCTTCTTGCTGATGTGTGCCCCTGCCATCTGACCTCTTCCTGCTGATGTGTGCCTCTGCCTTCTGACCTCTTCCTGCTGATGTGTGCCTCTGCCTTCTGACCTCTTCCTGCTGATGTGTGCCTCTGCCATCTGACCTCTTCCTGCTGATATGTGCCTCTGCCTTCTGACCTCTTCCTGCTGATGTGTGCCCCTGCATCTGACCTCTTCTTGCTGATGTGTGCCTCTGCCTTCTGACCTCTTCCTGCTGATGTGTGCCTCTGCCTTCTGACCTCTTCCTGCTCATGTGTGCCTCTGCCTTCTGACCTCTTCCTGCTCATGTGTGCCTCTGCCATCTGACCTCTTCCTGCTGATGTGTGCCTCTGCCTTCTGACCTCTTCCTGCTCATGTGTGCCTCTGCCTTCTGATTTCTTGCTGATGCTGTTGTACCTGCATCTCCATCTCTCACAACCTACCCAACCTTTTTGATGAACTTGACCATCTATGTTTCTTTAAATTACCCCTGCAGGCAATTGTCTCAATAGCCACTAGCCTAGAATGTTCCTCAGATTCTTCTGACTGTAATGCTCTTTTGAGTGTTCCTGACATCTTATGTAAACTCCCTCAGGGGGGCTCCTAGCCTCTCTTTCACTGTGTTAGCACAGTAATAGATGTTAAGTGAACCAAAAACAATGAAAGAAGTCAATGTTGGATAGATATGTAATCTCTTAATACAAAGGGAGCAATTCACCACTCGACATGAGATGTTTCAGCATATTATTCATATAGAATACATTTCCACATTATTTGTTTCATTCTTAGAGGGGGGTCTCCTTTAGTTCAGACTAACCTGGCACTTGTTAGAGAGCCAATGATGGCCTTGAAAAATCTGCTTTCCCTGCCTCCATTTGTAATCAAAGTATAATCTGCTCTTAAAAATGAGCAAATAGCAGAATTTTCAAATCTTTTTCCTATAAATGCCTAGCCAGGTAGATTTATCTTTTTTGAGGAAGCACAAGCATTAAAAGTAGCTGTAGTGTTGTTTGTTCTTATTTATCAAACTCCATCCTTCCCATGGCTGTACTCTTTTTTTGTAGAGAGCATGAGTGCTGAAATCTAGGGGGAGTAACCTTTGCTCTAAATTGCATCCCCAGGAGTATGTCAGAGCCGGTGGCATTCTACAGGAGGATATCACAGAAGCCTGTCTGATTTTGGGAGTAAAAAGGCCTCCAGAGGAGAAACTGATGTCCAAGAAGACTTATGCCTTCTTTTCCCACACCATAAAAGCTCAGGAAGCGAATATGAACTTGTTGGATGAGGTCCTGAAACAGGTAACTGTGATCAGTGTTCATGAGTAGTGATGCAGCATTAAGCAGTAGGTCCTGTCAATCCGTAGAAGAGGTGGTCCACGGCAGGGTGCCTGGTGGAGAGCTATTCTCTGCTGGGAAGATTTAGAGTTTAGAGAAACAATGCATCTCTTTCTTTTATATATTCTGAAGTAGAAGGATAAATGTGTCCCCTCTCTCCCCACCAAAAAACAAAACAAAACAAAAACAGTTACTAATTTATAAAGTACAGAGATACCACCATGTAGAATTATAGAGCTGGAAATAGCCTCAGAGATCATGCAATTTCACATCATATTTTTCAGATGGGTCTCATAGAGGTGTAGTACCTTAACTGAGGTTGCACAGTCCTATGGCATCAGAACAACTGAAAAGGACTGTCATGGAAGGTCATAGAAAGTGTTCATATGAGAACAGGCATGGACAGGAATGTTGGGAGTTGAGCATCTCAGCTTCTCAGATATATCTACATTTTGGCAGTTGTCAGAAAAGCTGATGGTATGTTGGACAATGTAGCTGAGGAGAACAACTTTTGTGATTGGCATTTGGTCACTGGCCAAGAGCAGGAGGTGTCTACAGGCAGGTCACTGGATGAGTGTGGAGAATGGGTGGAGATACGGACCACAGGTCAGGCTCAAGGCCTGGAGTAAGGATGTCAGAATTTTGATATAGAGTCTGAGAATAGAACAGAGGTTTGCATTCACCAACAGTACAAGCAACAAAGGAAATAGACTATATATGGAACAACAGGATATGCTCCTATTAATTTCAAAACCACTCATCCTGGGTAGTGGTTAATTTGTTTCTGAACAGCAGATTCAAAGCAATTAATGAAAACCATGCTGCAAAAACATTTCACCCGAAGCAAATAAACTCTTTAAGGAGAACTTCAGAGACTTTCTGTTATATGAACTTTTGGTCCTCATTAGAAAATTAATAAAAACAGACCCAGCAGGATGGCTTTTGGGCAGCACTCTAACAAGTCATTCGGAGTTGGAGATACATTAAATGTCTTTACATTTGTAAACTCGATTTTAAATTGTATACCTTTCCCCCCAGTACTGGGATGCAACCTGAGACCTTGCACATGCTAAACAATCATTCTGTAAGTTAAGGCCCTTAACTCCTACTATCTTCAAAGAGATAATGACTGCAAAAAATATTGTGTAATTGCACTATAGCTTTTAAGAATACATTACTGGGGCTTTCCTGAGAGAGGAAATGTCTTTGAGGAAAAAGAAACAATCTGTGTTTCGCAAAGATGAAGAAAAGAAATGTAAAGACAGAAAGAGAA
Organism: Mastomys coucha; assembly: GCF_008632895.1. Classification (NCBI taxonomy): domain Eukaryota; kingdom Metazoa; phylum Chordata; class Mammalia; order Rodentia; family Muridae; genus Mastomys; species Mastomys coucha. The sequence continues at coordinate 18,409,230 of NW_022196903.1, read as the reverse complement.
GGAAAAGAAAGAGGAGATAAAATGCCAAAGAGAGAGGGAAAGAGAGAAAGTATTGGGCTATATTGTTATAATTTTTAAGGTAAACAAGGGGTTTAAAATGACCAAGGAGCAACTATGGAAGAAAGAGGTAACAGGAGGCTAGAGAGATGGCTCCGTGGTTAAGAGTACTGACTGCTCTTCCAGAGGTCCTGTGTTCAATTCCCAGCAACCACATGGTGGCTCATGACCATCTATAATAGGATCAGATACCCTCTTCTGGTGTATATAAAGACAGCGATAGTGTACTCATATACATAAAACAGATAAATCTTTAAAAAGAAAGACAGACAGACAGAAGGAAGATAGAAAGAAGGAAAGAAAGAAGGAAAGAGAGAAAAATAGTTAAGAAGACTGACAGAGAAGGTCTTGGGGTGAGCCAGGATTTATTCACACACAGGGATGTATCTAAAGAAAGATGTGTTTTCTTTGGCATCAGAAGATTGAGGATAAGTAGAGACATAAGTGTGTTTCAAATACATTGGGGCAGCTTGGGGAACATAAAGGAAACCCTTGTCTCAGTTATTTCCTTGCCTCAATCAAGGAATGTAACACAGAGTTTATTCCAGCATCCCTCATTACAGTGGTTTGTGACTAAGCATTTTCAAAGCATTTAATGATACACCTGCTGGTAATGGGTTTGTAAACCAACATGTATTTTCTGAAAGGAAAAAATATAAAATTCTTACTTCTTTATATGTGGCTGGCTTGTCCTACTGAGCTGAATTTACCTGGTTGTGACAGTTTCTTCTCTCCCTTTCTTCAGGAAATCCGACTTATTGATTATGAGAAAATGGTGGATCACAGAGGGTCTCGGATAGTGGCTTTTGGACAGTGGGCAGGTGTGGCAGGTAGGTTTAGAAGGACTCTAGAAAGCTTTCTAAGTGTCTCTGTCTCCAGACTCCATGTATAATTTCTCATTCCAGTGCTTATTTCCATGGGTAATCCAAAAACACAAAGAAAAAAAATGGAAGAAGGCAAAAAGTTAATACCTAGGAAGAGCTTGTAGTTTTCTAAATGTTCCTGTTGAAGAACAAAGCTATGTTTGGTAATGGGACACCATAGATAGAAAATCTGGGGGAAAGAGGGACACTTTGACCAAGTGATGGGTCAGCCCTGTTGACTACTGTTCCAAGGCCTTTTGAGACACATCCAGGTGAGTGTTCATTCTCTCCAGAGAGAGTGCCTGTGAATGGGATGTGGCTTTTATTATTTAAAACAATCATGGGGGTGAGGTAACACACAAGTAAGTGCTCCTTGCTAGAGGAAGAGCATGGAGTTGGAAGCAGGTGTTAGGATTGTCCTTGCCATATCATCTGGAGCTAGGATTCCAGATGATTAAGCCTATTTAAGCAAGTAAGGGGGAGGGGAGGCAGGCATGGGTAAAGCCCTGCCATGAATAAAATTGAAAAAATATCTAGATAGAGATGGAACTACGTAGAAGGAAAAAAAATATAAGAAAGGATACAAGTAACCTATTCTACAAGTACTGAAAGACAAAGAAAGCACTAAGGCTAATGAATGACAAACTCAAGAATTTTACTTTAATTCACATTTTTTATTTTTATTTTTTGTGAATTTCACTCATGAGTACTGTATTTCCATCATTTCCATCTTTCCTTCTAAGCCCTTCCTATATTACTCACACTCCCATGCAAATTCATGACCTTTTCTTAAATTATTATTGTCACATACATACACATACCCTACTGAGTTCATTCAGTGTTGCTTGTGTATACATGTGTTTATGGCTGACCACTTAGCATTGGATAACCTGTGAGGGAGATCATTCCTGCAGAAAATGGATTCTTGTTTTGTTAGCATTCATTGGCTCCCTGAAGTTCTTCCTCTACAGTTAGGCCTTAAGAAATTTCTCTCATGTATGCTGGCATGTCAACTGGTCTTATCACTCACTATGCAGGACTTGTTTAGGTAGTCATATTATTGACACTTCATGACTACAGCTTTCCTGTCATGTCTAGAAGACTCTATTTAGGAGCAGACAACCTGCTCCTGTGCCTCTTACAATCTTTCTGCCCTTCTTGCAAAATTTTCCTTGAGTCTTAGGTCTTGGGTTATACTATAGATGTATCAGTCAAGGCTGGGCACCCATGGTCACTTATTCTCTGCCTTTTGACCACCTGTGGATATCCATTATAAGCTCTATCTACTAACAAAAGAAGCTTTTTTGATGAGAGGTGAAAGCTACACCTATCAGTGAGGATGCATATAAATATTTACAATGCAGAAATTATATTGATTTTAGAAAATGGCAATAGTCAGGTCTCTAAAAAGTCTAACGTCTATAAGTCTTCCAGCCATGGCTGTTTTACATCGGCTAATTTTACAGTGACATGCATGGATCCCCTCCTACTGAGCAGGTCTTAAGTATAATTAGACACCTGTTAGTTATCCTTAATATAAAAGAGCACAATTGCACCTTTGGGAATACATTCCTGGACCAGTCATTGTTGTAGTTTGTAGACTTTATAGCTAAGTAGGATGTTTGATTGCTTTCCTCCCATGGAGTCTTACATTCTACCTTCCCAGCCTATCAGAGCTAGCCCTCATGGGAGAGGCTCCCGGCCTATCGGGGCTAGCCCCCACGGGAGAGGCTCCCAGGTCAGTTGCATGTTGATTCCTCCAAGTCATGTATCTCAGGTGTATGGTGTGTTCAGGAACAGGGTCTTACCTTCAAGTTCTGGGATGAAACCAAGGGTGGTGGCAATAGCCTATCTTGTTTGAGTACTGGGATACTTGTCAGATAGTCCGTGGTTCTTGGGGAGGGTACTGTTATCACCCCATGTATCACTCCATTTAAGCTAAACACATACACAAACTGAATGTGTGTGATGTAACATATTATGTGTCTGTGCCACAAAAAAGAATTTTATTTTTTACAGAAATTTGTAATACTCTGGAAATAAGGCAAATGGAAATCATAAATAGATTGTGATAAAACTGTAAAATGGGAAACAGCAGCACTAAAAAGAAACAAAATTATTGATGTAAATGTAAAACTATGCTAGATGAAGTGAGACAGGCAATAGAGTCTGTGATTACAACTTCATTTACATAAACCAAAGAATCTAAGCTATACAAATAGTAGCAACAATTCCCATTTAAATCTGTGATACATGGGTGTGATGATTTGTTAATAGTTATTAAACCATGTGATTCAAGTTGCATTTTATTGCACATAAATTTATTTAAAAGTTGGCTTCAAGAAAAAAATAAAAGAAACCTGGGTAGAATTGTATGTGTATAAGGGGAATTAGAGAATGAGATCTTTGCTATAAGCGTGCTGAGTTTTAGATGTCTGAGGACACCCCACTTAAGAAAAATGATTTCATCCTGAAATCAAAAGAAAAATCCACATTGGAAGTATGAATGTGGGGATTGTTCATACCCAGAAAACACATTTAGGATGTGATGAGATTAGCTAAGGGGAAATGAAGCTGTTAAGATAATGGAGCCCTCAAAACAATACTGAAGGTGATAATATAATACACACAGAGAGACACTTAAAGAAAGTAAGATTGATTCTGGATACAGATATGGCTGTACCTTCTCACAGTCCTACTACTTGACACTAAGACAGGAAGCTCTGGAAACTGAGGATGGCCTGAGCTACAAAGGGAGTCTGAAGATAGCCTGTGCTATATAGTGAGACCAGAAGAAATGGAAGGACAGAAAAAGGATACAATCAAGTTAGGAATACTGAGGGGAGATAGCTATCTCTTGGGAGGCTCTGTACCTGACTAATACAGACGTAGAGGCTCACAGCCATCCATTGAACTGAGCACAGGGTCCCCAGGGAAGGAGCTAGAGAAAGGACCTATGGAGCTGAGGGGTTTGCAGCCCCTTAGGATGAACAACAATATGAACTAACTAGTACCCTCAGAGCTCCCAGGGACTCAACCACCAACCAAGGACTCTACATGGTGAGACTGATTGATCTGGCAGCATGTGTATAGTAGAGGATTGAAAAGTTGATCATCAATGGGAGGAGAGGCCCTTGGCCCT
>NW_022196903.1:18394923-18404924 GCF_008632895.1 Mastomys coucha | reverse complement strand
ACTGGGAAAGGAGAAATCATATGACATGTAAATAAAGAAAATATCTAATAATAAAATAAAATAAAATAAAAAGGAATACTGAGGGGAATTGAGTGTCAATCCAAGAGAGTCTACATTGCCAAAGAATTCTGACAGGTAAATCAGAATCTAAAGTTCATCAGGTTTAGTGAAGTAAGCCAACGAGTATCTGTTAGCATTCTTAGGCCAAAGGTGATGGTTTTTGTGTATTTGCTTGCTTGCTTTTCGCTTGGGAGATGGGAGTGTGTGTTTAAACTATGAGGTAGGACATTCAAGAGTGAATCTCTTGATTCCCTTCCTTTTCCTCCTCCTCTCTCCCCATCCCCTTCCCCACCTCTCTCCACGTGGCCATGGCTTGTCTCTACTTCTCTACTTTTCTCCCTCTCTCTGCCTTTCTACAATAAATGCAATAAATGCCTTAAAACCAAAAAAAAAAAAAAAAAAAAAAAGAGTGAATCTCTTGCTATGAAGGGCCAGGTCAGGTTGCAATCTGCGACAGGAGAGGTTAACTTGCTGTGAGAAGAAGGATTTTCTTCTATCAGGGCTAATATGAGAAAAACCAGATGAGGACCTAGGTGGGTGAGGGACTGGACAGAAAGTAGAGAGTATGGGCAGGATGTCCTGAGGTCCCTTATGAATCTGAGTTAATTATGGTTCTCTGCTTCCTTAGAGCACTAAGCAGGTTTAAAATGGACAAAGAAGGGGAAAAATGCATCATATCTTCTGGTAAATAAGGTTTATTTTGTGCATTGTTATTTAACCCCAGTTAATGGTCTTTTTATTGTTCTGGTTCTGTGACAGGAATGATTAATATTTTACATGGAATGGGTTTAAGACTTCTTGCTTTGGGACATCATACACCTTTTATGGTGAGAGATTATTATTTATTAATTTATTGGAAACATTATGTTTTCAGAATAGAAACGTATTTGAGCTAGTGAACTGATGTGAACTCTGTATGCTTGCTTTCAGCATCTTGGCATGGCTCACAACTACAGGAACAGCAGTCAGGCCGTGCAGGCTGTCCGTGATGCTGGCTATGAAATATCTCTGGGTTTAATGCCAAAGTCAATAGGGCCCTTAACGTTTGTATTCACAGGGACTGGCAACGTATCCAAGGTAACTCCACTTGTCCTCTCGGGCAAGCAATCTGAATTGCTGAACGTGTCATGGGCATTTCAAATAGAATGAATGACCATTCAATTTGGGCTGTATTCTAAAATAATTTAATTTTACTTTCTGTCCATTGGTATGAGAGTGTCAGATCCCCTGAAGCTGGAGTTAATAGATTGTTGGGAATTGCCATGTGGGTGCTGAGAATTGAACCTGGGCCCTCTGGGTGAGCAGCCAGTTCTCTTAATCACTGAGCTATCTCTCCAGCCCCTGGGATACTTTTGTCATATGTTATTCTTGTAGCACAGAACAATAATGGTTCAAGTATTCTCTTTGCTTTTAGTTCATTTCATCTATTAGAGCAGCAATTCTCAACCTGAACGTTGCAACCTCTTGATGAGATCCAACAACCCTTTTACAGGGGCAGGAAAACACAGATGTTTATATTTTGATTCATAACAGTAACAGAATTACAGTTATGAAGTAGAAACAAAAGTAGTTTTAAGGTTGGGGGTCACCACAACATGAGGAACTGTGTTAAAGGGTTGAGAACCACTGTGTTAGAATTTGAAGTGTCTCTTAACCCTTCCATTTTCTGCTTCTCCCGCCTCCCTAGTTACTAAGGAAGATTGAGACCGAAATTAATGTTTTCTTCTGGAGAGGTGTTGAGGCTGCTGTGTCTGTCATCACCCTGGAGAAACTTGTAATTGAAAAAATAAGTCATAGCGAAGATGTCTCATAAACAGAATGTCTCTGTTAGTGGGACGTTTTAAAGCATGCATTTGATCTTTTCCTTTTAAGGTAGACCATTCTCCCCCTTAAAATGATCTCTATAACAAATCAAAAAAGTAAATAGACATATATTACACCCACATTTCTAAACACTGCTATTCTGAAGAACCAGTGAGATGGCAGTCCATTCTAATGCAGTTGAAACCACAGCTGGCCTGTGGGACCTGTACCTCTGTGTTTTGATCCTGGTTATAAGGCAGGGCAAGTGGAACTGCATAATTGTTTGAGTCCTTGCAGGAAATCGTGTTGGCACCGTCCCTACTGAGGTTTGATTCCTTCCTTATGCACATTTACAGGGAGCCCAAGAAGTCTTTAATGAGCTACCTTGTGAGTATGTGGAGCCCCATGAATTAAGAGAAGTTTCAAAAACTGGAGGTAAGGGGCGAGGGAAGACCTTATCTCTCACTGTTTTAAAACGTCTTTGTGTTGGTATTTTATTACCATAAATCGTTATCATTTCTCACTTACTTTACTAATGTCTTCTTTCTTTGTAAGACCTCAGGAAAGTGTATGGGACGGTGTTAAGTCGCCATCATCATCTTGTCAGGAAAACAGATGGTGTGTATGATCCTGTAGAATACGAGAAATATCCTGAGCGCTACACAAGTCGTTTTAATACAGATGTGAGTATCTAGTTGTTTTTGATTTGGGTGCTGTGACACACCAGTTAAGCTCTTATCTGAGAGGGAAATTGTGACTGTATACCTTAATTCCTTGATTCTTGAGGTCCTTGTGTAGACTGACGTGAGTCCTTTGGTTCTCCTGTGTGTTGGTTTTAGTAGTTGGCTCCTGCTGGGTTTGAGTTGGCCTTTGCTTAGTGGCTTTGGTGACTTCTGTTGGGGATGTTTGTTGCTTCATAGTCTATTAAAGAATGTATATACTCATTAATTCTAAACCAATTCCCGGAGAGCCTTGTTTTTGTGTTAGCCTATACTCATTAGCACTGTTGACAAAAAATACTTTATCTGAGGTTGGTCTTAATGTACATGTGTCCTAACCTTTTTAAAATTATTCTTTGTTTTCAATTTTGAAAAAATCTAGTGTTTCTCTCATCTCAAACAAGTTCTCTACCACTGAGCAACACATCCAAAGGTTTATCTTTTTTTCTAAGGCCAAAAAATTGTAACCACACCTAGCATCTCAGTTGGTTTTAAAATAAAAGACCATGGCATGGGAAAGAAAAGATGTTACTTAGCTTATCACTTTGAAAATTTAAAGAACAAAGCATAGTTCAGGCTTTTCCATGGTTTCCCATTGGCAGCAACTCATCATGGTGGGAGGGCATGTGGATCTCTCTCTGTGTAGTCTCTCTTCCTTTCCTAATTAAACCATGAGGATCATCATAGACGTTCTACTCTCTCTAATTTAATCAATTTCCAAAGGCTCTACTTCTTAGTAACATGGTTGTATTCAGTTTCTACTTTCTTAATACCATGCACATAAGACTTTACTAGTTAACCTTTTCATAAGTTAAAGGGACAACTGTATTTCAACCACAGTATTATGTCCTGGGCCCAATAAAACTTATTTCCTCACACTGAACATATGTGCATTTCATTCCCAACAGTTCCAAAGTCTTAACTCATCAATTAATTCAAATTTCAGAGTCTCACTTAGAACCCAAGATTAACATCTTTGGCCATAAAAACATATAAAATAAAGACCCAGCTGGATATTTCTAAGATATAGAAGCATGTTAGCTTCATGGTATACATTCCATTCCAGAAGGCAGGAGTGGATAATAAGAAAGGAGTCATTGGACCAAGGCACAATCAAAATCCATTCCGACAGACTTCAACTCCTACAGCTCCAAGACAAGTATCTTATGCACAGTGTGCCAGATTTTGGGCACCTTCACCCTGGCTGGGAAACTTTACCACTGTGGATCATGTAGCTGTTATCATAGGCTAGACCCAGGAGTCTGAAACCTTCTTTGCCTAGGATGCATGCTGCCTGATATTTCTTCCTGGGAATGTTGTGTATTTCTGATTGCCTTACCTTTCTGGAGTCCCTTCTTTGTCTCTATTCCTATGGCTCCACCGTGCACCACTCATCTGGAGTACACTGTAGACATCAACTCTAGAACATTTGCCTGGCTCCTCAGACTCTCTTTTGAAGTGTTCTACTTTAGACATTTTACATGTTTTCTTCTCTTTCCTCTCTTTTTTCCCTTCTTTCTCTCTCCTATCCCCAAGTCATGGCTTTTTTCCTTCCTTCCTTCCTTCCTCCCTCCCTCCCTCTCTCTCTTTCCTTCTTTTTCTCCCTTTCTTCCTTTCTTTCTTTCTTTCTTTCTTTCTTTCTTTCTTTCTTTCTTTCTTTCTTTCTTTCTGTCTTTCTTTCTTTCTTTCTTTCTTTGTCTCTCTTTCTTTCTTTCATTCTCTCTCTCTCTTTCTTTCTTTCTTTCTTTCTTTCTTTCTTCCTTCCTTCCTTTCTTCCCTTCCTTCTCCATATCCTTTTATTATTTGTCTTTTGTTTTCAATTTTGTTTGTTTTTGTTTGTTTTTGTTTGTTTTTTGAGACAGGCCCCTTCTCTGTGGCTGAGGTTTGTTCAGAATTCACTTGCATTCCCTGCTGTCCTCAAACCCTGCACATTCTTCTCTCTCTGTCTCTCTGTCTCTCTCTCTCTCTCTCCCTCTCTCTCTCTCTCTGTCCTGAGTTCTGGCAGCATAGGCACAAGCCACCACTATGCCTGGTAATGACTCCTTATAACTTTGTGTATGGTACCAGGGATAGAAGCTAGCTAGGCTTTGCCTTTGTGTATGACAGGCAAGTATTTGTCCCCTGAGTGACACCCCAGCTTGTTTTGTGATGTTCTTCTATCCTGTTATTCCATGTCCAGCTTCTGTCAGTCAGTTCTTTCCAATTTGCCTCAGTATTTCCCAGCATAGTAATAGTAATAATCCCTTTTCTCAGTATCAATTATTGTTTTTAGTTAGTGCTACATGTTTACAACAACATATCCAAAGCAACTTTATAAAAAGAAAAGATTTATTTAAGTACACAGTTTTGATAAAGATTTGAACCAAAGATCAGACAGTCACGCTGCTTTTGCATCTGTTAAGGGCTAGGGATCAGCAGTTTGGAGTAAGCATCCCAGATCAGAAGACAGAAGAGAGGCAGAGGAGAGACCTGCAGTCTAATATCCCCTTGAAGGCATATCTCAGTGACCGGAAGACTTTGCACCAGGGTTTACCCTTTGACAGTTTTATTTTGTTTAAGTAGTGCCAAGGCTGGGTCTTCATAGTAACTCAGCATCCCAACCATAGCAGCCAATGATTTCCAAATGCTTGTGACTGACTTGACTGCAGGATGAGAGGAGAAATGGCCCAGCTATATAAGCACGAGGCTATTCTCTTTGACCAAAATACAAACCCAATCCCTTCGGTAGGCAAACACTGGTTTTATCTTCTAAGAAACACAATTAGTCATGTAACGACTGTCCTCAAAATAAACCAACAAACTAAAAAGCAAATACTAGCTCAAAGTGCATACACACATTATGAAAAGAAATGCTTTAAACAATTTTAAATGTGTTTTCACAATGTAGCCCTTGTAGTTTCTGGTATGAAGTTTAGCTATTTTAGCATGGGTAGTGTGCTACAGAGAAAGCCCTTCCTTCCGTGTAAGAGTGCCTTGTGACACTTAAGGAACAAAAGAATATATGAAAATAATTTAAATTGAAACACATTGAAATCTAGTATAGCTAATTTCTTCCTCTTTAGTTTCCCACATGTTGTTTAGTACCCCCTTTCCTTCTCCCAACCATGCCCAAGGACTGTGCCTTGATCCCTCTCAAATGCATGGCTGCTTCTACCACCCCCTTCTCTATAGATATGCCTAAATAGATAAATAAATAGATAAATAAATAAATAAATACAACTTGCTCAGTCTGTTCAGTTTTACTTGTATGTATATGATTTCTGGGCTGACAATTCCACTAGACAAAGGCCTACAGACAATAAGGAACATTGAGAAAAAGAGATAGTGTCCATAATGATCAGCCCCCTAATTGATTCTCTGCCCTTCATTTTACCTTGAACTTTAAGTATTAGTGATTAGATCAGATGCATACCAAAACCAATGGTGAGGCACTTGCCTCCTGTGCATGTACATGAGTATGTGTTAGCAGTTATCTGATTAATTCTCAAAGTGTTCTTTTGAAGATCATAACTCCTATGTGGCAGGTAAGAGCAATAGAGTTCAGAGAATTGAGTATGATTAAAGTTATTTTCTCTGGCATTTGAACTGGAGATAGAGTTCTGGGTTACTTGATTCTTTGTTATTGTTTCCTAGCTGTGCAATATGTTACAGAATAAAATCTTAATGTATTTATTGTATTTATATCCTACCATGGAGTAATTCGACAGTGAAAGGTGGGTGGCTATTTTACTTTCCTCAGAAGATGGCAGGTGACCTGGACAACAAAATGTTCTGTAGAAGGTGACACTGATGACTGACCTTGGTCTTTACTCCTAGCTCTGATACAGTGTTCTCTCTGTACATGGTATTAATATAAACTACATCCTGTTTTGTTGAACATGGAACTTGCTTTACAGATTGCACCCTACACGACCTGTTTAATTAATGGAATCTACTGGGAGCAGAACACCCCCCGCCTGCTAACACGTCAGGATGCTCAGAGTCTCCTGGCCCCAGTGAAGTCCTCGGTTGTTCCTGTTGAAGGATGTCCTGAATTACCACACAAGTAAGGACTTGGACAGCATCACCAAACAAAGGTGTTGTTGTTGTTTGTTTGTTTGTTTGTTTAGCTGCAGCACCATTCTTAGGGATCAAAGACCACAATGTTTCTGTATGCCAGAGAGCTCAATTTTTAGTGATGGTCTGCCTTAGCCTCTCAGAAGCATTTTGTAGTTACCCATCCCCTTTTGAGACTGTCATCTGACTTGTTTCCCCTTCCAAAGCTCCCTTCTCTTCAGAGGTCTCTTCATCATTAATCTTCTTCTTCTCTAGTTTATTACTTCTTTTGAAAAAACCCACACTCTATTTTCCTGTGTTTATGATAGTTCTTTCTCCTACTGGCATTTATTCTCCTGAAAGATAGGACCCTTTTTTAGTCTTGACCTTAATAAGTACTTGGTATAAAATAGACATTTAAATGGTTCTTAAATATTGAGTGAGTTGATCAATAAATATTTGTTAAACATCTTATGTACCAGGAATTCCACTAAGCTAAAATTCAGAGAGGCATAGTTGGCCTGTTTGCTGCCCTGAAGCAAATGTCAATGGGCCAGAAGGAACAACAATGTAACAGGAGATTAGATCATGTAAGTCCACTGCTAACAATGGTTGGGTCGTTTGATGAGCTCAAAGCTGATAAGCAAAACCCTGCAGTGAAGTGGGAAGCAAATTTTATTGCAGCAAGTACGGAGAGCGCTTGGGATAATCCTCAAAGCAGGGTCTCCCTCAGCAAAGAAAGCCAGGGACTTTTGTCTGTATTTACTTAAGAATTGCTGATCCTGGGCTGTACAGGAGGACACCCTGTTGAATGAGGTCAGTTCAAAGTAATGTTTATGCATCACATATTCAGAAAATGAGGAATGAGAACCCTTCTTAGCAGAGAAGTTGCTATCTCACAGCAAACTTTATTTTATTTCAAAAGTATGGGTCAAAATGTATTACTAATTTTTTCCTTGCAAATTTCATTGAAGGGCCGGTTAGAAACAAATACAAATGGAAAGGTCTGTGGGTTTTTTGTTTGTTTGTTTGTTTTGTTTTGTTTTAAGATAAAGCAGTACTGCTCCAACCTTAGTAATTGTTCTAAAAGTGTCCAATGTATGACCAACTCTGGGCTCAGCAAAACCTTTCAAAAAAGGAGCAGGGATGGGGGGGGGGGCGGTGGGAGGCAGGAGGATAAGCATTTCAATGCAGAACTGCTCCTTGATAAATAGAGAAGTATTAACTAGCTCTTGTGTACAACCCTATGTAGGCATGTGGTGACTGTAGACAGGACAGGAAAATTATGATTCTTTTTAAAAGACTATAACTGCCATTCATAATTCTAGATATTTCCATAAAAAGACATGGAGATTTATGTAGTACAGTCAACTCTTCCTGCCTATGGAGAATGGTTTCTAAGCCTTAGAAGAGAGCAATATCTACAGATATCCAAGTTCCTCATATACTGTATACTTAACATCATCTCTGTATTGCTTCTGATGCCTAAGAAATCAGTACAGTTAGTTGGTGTTGAGTGTATTCACTGCTGAATTCATAGTCATGTATGAGTAAGGCGAAGCATTACAAGTGTAAGCTCTGTCTGGGATAGGGGAACTTCAAGGCCAAACTGGGCAACTTGGTGACACTCTGACTCAAAATAAAAAGGAAAAAAATAAAAGATAAGAATACAGAGCTTAAAATTCTAGGTTTAGTGCTCAACAATGGAAAAAAAAGAATATGTTAAATTGTACACATATATGAAAAAATTAAAATAAAACTTATGTATAGAGTAGATACATGCTAATAAAATTCTTATTTAGTAGTACTATGCAAATGGTTATGCTGTATTGTTTAGGTAATAATGATGAGAAGGAACACATTGTGTATATGCTGACTATAGATGCAACATTTTCCTCAAGTGTTTTCAGGTCTCAGTTGAATCTAAGGATGTGGAGGTGTGCTATCTAAGGAGATGCAGCTGTGCTATCTACAATACTTATTTACAGATGATGAACAAGGCCGCCTTATTCTGTCTGCTATCAAAGCTTTCTATAGGGAAGGGATTTCTCCAACCCTTTTTCTTTCTGATTCCTTTCCTTCCTTTTTTTTTTTTTTCCTTCATGATTCTTATGGAAACTAAAAGAGCTGGGCGATGGTGGTGCATGCCTTCAATCCCAGCACTTGAGAGGCAGAGGCAGGGGGATTTCTCAGTTCTAGGCCAGCCTGGTCTACAGAGTGAGTTCTAGAACAGCCAGGGCTACACAGAGAAACCTTGTCTCGAAAAACCAAAAAAAAAAAAAAGAAAGAAAGAAAGAAAGAAACTAAAGAACCCTCTCTCTTAGGTCAGCACAAAGTCCCAAAGATTGAACTATAAAACAAAGATTCTAAGTACCTGGCCAATATATAGCACGCACAATGCAATTTGTTTCAAGCACTATGTATTTTATTTTATTTTATTTTTTCATTGTTAGTCTTCATGAAGGCCTGAGAATTCCACCCTCTCATCTGACTGTTGATGTTTTTTTCAGACTTGTAGCAATATGTGACATTTCAGCAGATACAGGAGGGTCCATAGATTTTATGACTGAATGCACTACCATAGAACGACCCTTCTGTATGTATGACGCAGACCAGCATATTATTCATGACAGGTGAGTTTGACAAAATTGACACTTCTTTACCTTAATGTACTAGTTTGAATCACTTAATATTTCCCTTTATTAAGGTGTAAAAGCTTGGGGAATATTTGCTTAAACACAGTTAAAAAGTAGTGAAAATAAAACACATTGAAATTTGAATGCTTAAAGAAGTATACACTATAGTTAAATGGGAAATGGGTTGCCAAGTTGGGGGAAAAACAAGTTTTGTTTGAAAAGCAGTCTTATTCATAGTGATATGCTTTTTTCCCCTCAAGACTACAGATATATCAATAACAATGAAACAAATGTGGTAATGGAGTAGAGTCTGGGAAAATTTTCAAGTCCTATTTTGTGCATTTGAGTAAAGGCTGTTGCTTCTCTTAGTGTTGAAGGCTCCGGGATTCTGATGTGTTCCATTGACAATTTGCCAGCGCAGCTTCCAATTGAGGCTACAGAATACTTTGGAGACATGCTTTACCCTTATGTTGAAGAGATGGTAAGGGGACCGGTAGGCTCCACAGCAACTCTGGGACTTTAAGTAGAACTCTTAAGTGAGCTTCTGAATGTTCTGGTCTTCTGTAACTAAGAAATCTGTTGTAAAATGACATACCAGCCCTTCCTCAAACGTACCTCTGGGTCCATTTTTATCCTACATAATCTGTTACTTGTCTCCTGGGCACTATATCTCTGACTTCAAGCTCACAACTAATTACATTTATCTCATTATGTGAGTTTTATTAAGGGTGTTTACGACGGGGGGGGG
>NW_022196903.1:18378100-18394762 GCF_008632895.1 Mastomys coucha | reverse complement strand
TCTAGATCAACTTATATTGAGGGCGTTTTTACTGTGATACAATTAATAGATCGGAACAATTGGAAGTATACAAAATATCACTGGGTGTCAGTCACCAGTGCCGTGCTTAGTGATGGCTTATGCCTGGGGTGGGGGGTGTTCCAGTCTCTTGTGACTGACTTCTGAGATGCAGTGTAATCTAAATCCTGTTCTGTTTACCAAAGAAACTCTTTCTTCAATCAGTGTTTATCTCGGGTTCAGACTTACCATGCGTTGTGTTTTTATTGCTAACAGCAGTCAGCCTCTGACAGAGATTCCTAACTTATAAACAGCAGCTCTTGTGTCTTCATTCTCCATTTCTCTTCCACTGTGAAATGGGACCATAGCGAACAGTGGGAGAATAATCAAAACGTCTGCTCTCAAGTTGTCTTCTCTGTGTAACCAAAGGGTTAATGGGAGAAATTAGAGGATACGCACATTAGAAAATACTGTGGAAACATAGTGTTTTTGCTTGTTGATGTGTTTGGATGTGCACTTGTGTATACAGCAGTATGCTTGCGCTGTGAATACCTGTGGAGGTCAGAGGACAAGTTGAGGGAGGTAGTTCTCCCTTCTATCCTCTGCCAATGCAGGCTGAGTCTGCAGTGTGTCTGGACTTGGCTCTGAGGGGAGGCAGAGGCATTAAGAGAGCATCAATGGCAACTGAGAGTGGGCATCAGCTAGATTTGTGACTCAGGGTATCACTCAGATCCCCATCTGGAAGTTTTAACATTCTAGAGATGTAAATGTCTCAGTGCTTATATGTGAGTCTAGGGGGAAAAGGAATAATAAATGTCACAGCTCTATTTTATATTCACTTTCCTTTCATTGTTTTCTGCTGACTAGTTTTATTTTTAAAACAATATTTATTATCATTATTATTAATTAAATGTATGTACGTATGTATGTATGTATGGATATGTGTGTGAGAGTATAGGAGCCTTCATAATTCACAAGAATGCTTCAGGTCTGTAAATGCCATAGTAGTTTTTATCCTGGTGTCAAGCCTGTTTGTACACTTTTTAACTTCAGATTAGTAATTATTTGTTTCTTGGTAGTTTTCTTTTTCCATGCTGAGAATCTCCATAATTTTATCACCACCACCACCACTACCACCACCACCACCACCACCACCACCACCACCATCACCACCATTGTCATCAATTTATTTTATTGGTTTTTATTTTTACTTTTATTATGGTTTAACTTTTTGTTGATTCTTTGTAAACATCACATCATGCAACCCAATCCCATTTACTCTGCTGTCCCTTCATACCCACCTTTGCTTACAATGTTCCCCACAAAAGAGAAAAACTCTAATTGTGGAAGCCGTAGCGTGTCATAGTAGACCCTCTTCTCCACACTGACTTGCTTGCAGATGTTCACTGCAGAGAGTCATTGGTCTGGTTTGAGGCTTCTGACACTTATCAATACTGTTTGTTTGTTTGTTTGTTTTGAGATAGAGTTTCTCTGTGTAGCCTTGGCTGTCCTGGAATTTGCTCTGTAGACCAGACTGGCATCAACCACAGAGATTCATCTGTCTCTGCCTCCTAAGTGCTGTGATTAAAGTGGTGTGCCACCACGGCCCAACTCCCTGATTTTCTTATTATGAATGTATTTTTCTTTATCACATGAAATATAGTTTTAAAAGCCATTTTTGTGGTCTTTATGTTATGTTCTCCTATCTGTGGGGGACACATTCTGTGAATCCCCAGATAATGTCTGAAACTATACATAATATTAGAGCCTACACATGTATCTTCTCTATACATGCATACTTATGACAAAGTTTAATTGAAAAATGTGGTTCAGTAAGAGACTGATAATAACTTATTATGAAATACAGCACTGATAAGAATATCTTATAAAATTTATGTCAGTGTGGTCTCTCAGTCTCAAAAAACCTTGCACATTGCATACCTTTCTTGCTCTTGGTAACTTAATAGCCATGCCTGTGTGATAAAGCCAGGTGAAAGTTGCCTGGGGACTTAGCATTAAGCTACTGAAACACTACCACAGCTGATTCAAGATCCAAGATGGCTTCTAATGTTGCCTGTGTGTGGGAAGCATGTGCAGTACGAATGCACTGTCAAATGAGATGCAGCAGGAAAACACACAATTATATCTGCTACTCAGAAGGTTATATACACTTCAAACTTATTAATAGTTGATTTCAGAAATTTCTATTGATTATTTTCAGGCTGTAATTGACTGAGTAACCAAAATCATGGGAGATAAACCTGTGAAAGAGGGAATACTCTGGGCAAATTTGAGGTTGAAGTTTGTGGATTGTGTCCACCTTCGGGAAGAGGTCATAGGGAAAGTATTCTGGATGCTGTAAATGTTATGTTGTGAGGATTCTGAAAAAATAGTGAATTTATTTAAAAAGTCAAGTTTAGACTCAACTTGTTTAGACCCAAATTTAAAATTATGTCTCATCTCTGGAGCTATCTAGCTTAAATAAAATGAGGGTCTTTTATCTCTACTTGAATGTGTACTGTACCCTGGCCTGCACTTGCTCAGTGTGTGTAGGTCATGAGACAGAAAAGCCTTACAGAAAAGCTGACCTCCCTTTTCCTGAACCTACCATTTTTTTACCCCTAATACTCTGGAGTCCAGTTGCTCTGGGCCTGGTTTGTTTCCAGTTGTTACTTCTCCACTTGTCCTGATTAATCTTGTCCATTGATCAGCCTAGAATCCCCCGACAGGAACCAATGCTTTGAGGAATTGAATCACCTGAGGGATTGTATCCATCAGTCTCATTTGTGGATTCTGGACATGGTTGTCTTGCTTATCAGTTGATGTAGAAGGGCCCCAGCATTGTTGCCAGCATTGCTGCTTGGGTAGGTGGTCCTGGGCTGTATTTCAAAGCTAGTGCAGCATGAGCAGGAAAGACAGCAAGTAGCCTTCCTCCATGATTTCTTTAAGTTCTTGGCCAGACTTCCTTACATGATGGACTACAACTGGTAAGCCAAAATAAAACTCTCTTCTCAAGTAAGTGTCTTTGGTCAGTATGGTTTATGACAATGACAGAAAGAAACTAGAACATCACCCAGGGCTCGTGTCAAAGCAACACCAAACCTGGGAAACTTGGCTATTCCCGTGGATGCTCCTCTGTTCTGATGCTTCTCTCCAAACCTGCTGTCCCTCTGTTTCTAAACCCCTTGTATAGTTGTTTATTGCCTGAACTTTTTTCTAGGGTTTACACCTAGTATTTAAAGGAGGGATAGTTTGTAAGAGCTTAGTCCCCTAATTTAACATGAAACTGCCTGGTGCTAGAAAGTGGATTTGAGTTACCTTGGCTCCAGCAGAGTATTAGAGTAGCCAGAAGTGCTGGCAAATCCTGGCTTTAAGTCTTCCTTTTCAGTGTGGAAATTATATATTTTAGCCCAATTTGTATTCTGATAAATGTTGAATATCAGTTAGTCATGTGGATGGATACGACTACCAATTTTTCTTTTTAAATTTGTATTTATTCTTCTCCCATGCAATACATTGTGACCTCAGCCTCCCCTTAACTCTTATTATCTCAGTGCTCCCCACATCTCCTCTCCCCAAGATCCACTCCTCCTCCATTTCCCTTCAGAACAGAACAGGCCTCCCAGAGATATCAACTAAATTCAGCATAACAAGATGCAGTAAGACTGGGCACAAATCCTCATATCAAGGCTGGACGAGGCAACCCAGTAGGAGGAAAAGGGTCCCATATGCAGACAAAAGAGTCAGATTGGAGCATTGTTAGGACTACTAAAAAGCCCCAGCGTAAAGAGCCATGTATGCAGGGAAGACCCAGTGAAGACCCATGCGGGCCCCTATGAGCCGTTCTGAGTTGGTTCTGTGGGCTTTGTTCTCTTGGTATCCTCAACCCCTTTTGTACTGATGCTTCCTCTCCCATCTTCAGTGGGGTTCCCTAAGCCATACCTAATGTTTGACTGGGGGTTTCTGCATCTGTTATCAGCTAGGGGAAGAAGCTTTTCTGTTGAAGACAGGGCTAGGCACTGATTCTATGAGTACAGCAGAATATCATTAGGAATCATTTTGTTAACTTTTTATATTTTATTTTATTTTATTTTGCTCAGTCTTGTTTGGTTCTACCCTAAGTCTCTGAGCTATCCAGCTTCTAGATCCTGGCCATCTAGGCTGCGACAGGCATCAACCTCCTCTCCTGGTGTGGAACTCAGATTAGACTAGTCATTGGTTGGCCACTCCCACAAACTGTGAGCCACTTTTGTCCCTGAGCATCTTGCAGGCATGGCAGGTTGTAGGTTATAGATTTTGTGGCAGGGTTGGTATCCTAGTCCTACAACTGGAAGTTTTGCATGGTTATAGAAGATATATGAGGGCTTGGAGAGAGGAAAAGGAAAGGAAGAAATGTTATAATCTCAAAAATGAAATATCCTACTATTTAAGGAAAAAAAAAACCCTGAAAATGGTCACATTACAATGAGAACCCTGGGTCAAAAGTCAGACACCCACACTTTATCATCCCCCATGCCTCTTTGTCCATATCCAGTACCTTTCCCACTCTTCTTTTCAAAAGTTCCAGACTTCTAACCTGCTGTCCTGACATCTAACCCTGAAGATTTTGCTATCTGTTGAAAGATATTTGTGCATTTATGGTGAATAATAATAGCAGGCAACTTGTGTCTTTGTCTCTTTAAATCCTTTTTAAGTTTTATGTATACACACTATGTATTCTGGTTATCGTTTCTCCTGTCTTCTCCAATGTTTCTTCTCCTACGTCTAACAGTCCCACCCTGGTTTCTTTTTAGAATTTATTTACTTTGGTTTTGTTTAGTGTTCTTCAGAGTTTAATCAGAGCTGTCTGTGTGGTTGCGTGTGGGGACTAACTGTCAGAACTTGATCTGACTACCAGAGGGCATACAAGTGGACACCATGCCTCCCCTCAACTCACTGGTTGTCAGTAGATCAGCAGTGAACTCTACAATTCAGTTCAGTCCTCTCAGTAGCTTAGTGCCAAGAAGGGCCAACTTCTGTGGACCTAATGCCAGTACAATAGCCATTTACTGTGAGTTCATGGTTGTAATTTCTGTGTCGTACTTAGAAGTTGGTATTTGACAGCCTCTCTCCCCATCCTCTTACTCTCTGGTTTCTTCCCCCCATTACAGAATAGTTTTATCAGTAAGTCTGACATTTGCTATACATTTTTAATACATTTTTATATATCAAAGACTTTTGAACTATTATAATGATTGTTATATTTTACATTCATCATGGTTATATGATTTTGATTTGCTTATATGATAATTTCTGTCAACTGATTTTCAAATCAAACCATCTTTACATTTGTGTTCATGAATGAGCTTAACCTAGTACTTTATCAGGTCTTGTTACTACATTTGTTTTATTTTGTTTAATTGTTATGTTCTATAGATTAATTTAAAATTTTTATTTATTAGTGTGTGTGTGTGTGTGTGTGTGTGTGTGTGCACATGTGCTGCTGCTGCCTGTGTGTGCAATCCATTCTCTCATCGCTGTGTGGGTTCTGGGAATTTTTGCTCATTCTCACAGTAAATATGGGTAAACACAGCAAACACAGTAATACTCTGAAACATACTCTGAATGGTTACACTGTCTTCAAATTTTTCTCCACTGAACAAATTAGTTCCCTACTTAGTTTCTTAAAAATATTTACTGAATTGTAAGTGCATACGTTTCTTATAGCTCACTGTGAGCCATTATGCAAGTTCTGGGAAACAAACCTGGGTCTTCTGCAAGAGCAACAAGTGCTCTTAACTGTTGAGCAATCTTTCCAGCCACCTAGTCCCTAGTCCATCACTTTTGAAGTTGACTTCAGTTAAATTTTTGGACATGAGCATGAACAACTGGACTTTTTTTTTTTTCAAGACAGGGTTTCTCTGTGTAGCCCTGTCCTGGAACTCAATCTGTAGTCCAGGCTGGCCTCGAACTCAGAGATCTGTCTCTGCCTCCCAGGTGCTGGGATTAAAGGCATGCATCACCACTGCCTGGCTAAACCTGGACTTTTTCCAAGAAAGTAACACAAATGACTTCCAGTCTAGTTCCTGATAATGTCCTATTTATGTCTGAACTCCATGGTCCCATACATTACAATATACCTCCCCATTGACATTTTGGTCTTTCCAGTTCCCATCAGAATGGCCTATTAAGCTGTGCTTGTGGTATTTGACAGCTTCTCTAGCCAGCAACTCCACATTCTACCATATTTCTCTAATAAACTTGCCACAAAGGACTATGACTCCTAAGGACCAGTTCATCATAGCAAAGGCCTCACTTGCCTGTATCGACTTCCTGGATAGCTTTTCTCGTTGCTCTGTGATCAAGTATCTAACAAAAAGCAACTAAGAGAAGAAAAGTTTATTTGAGCACGTGGCAGAAGTGATGACCCTCAGTGGTGGTGGCAGGAACATGTGGGTGCTTGACCATATTTGGGAGGATCCAGAAGTAAAGAAAGGTCAAGGACAGAGCTAAACTATAGACCTCAAGGTCCACCCTCAGTGTCCCACAGTCTTCAGCTGCACAGCCCCAAAGGCTCCACGATTCTCCAAAACGTTGCTACCAAGTGCTCAGTCAGGCTCGTGAGCTGTGGGGATCTCTCTCTTCCAAACTTTAACAGGAACTATTTTAGAGTATACATGCTGCTATATTTTCCCTCATTTTTACTTTTTTTTTCTTCATCAGCATTTTTTCCTTTTATTGAAAATAGATTTTTTTTTCTCATATAATGTATTTCTGATTACGGTTTTTCCTCTCTCCACTCCTTCTTGCTTCTCCCCACCTCCCTTCTTATCAGGATCTACTTTGTATCTGTCATTAGGGAAAAAAAAAAAAAACCAACAGGCCTCTAGGCATAATAAAATAATAGTGAAATGGAATAGAATAAGATAAAACAAAGACTAACACAATCAGAATTGGATGAAACAAGTAAACAGGAGAAAAAGAGCCCAAGAGAAGTTGCAGAGACTCACTCATTCACACCCTTGAATCCCAGAAAACCACTAAATTGGAAGCCAGAATATATCTGTAAAGGTGCTGGTACAATGGGGAGGGGGGAAGCAACAGGGGTTTGTTTTTGTTGTTTTTGTTTGTTTCTTTGTTTTTTGGAGGGGAAACTGGGAATGGAGAAATTTACATGTAAATAAAGAAAATATCTAATAAAAAATATATATATATAAAAGGAGCTGGTACAGACCAGAACAGGCCCTGTGCATGCTGTGTCAGTCTGTGAGCTCATGTGAGCTTTGGTCCTGTTGACTCAGAGAACCTTGTCTCCTTGGTGTCCTCCTTCCCCTCTGGCTCTCATCCTCTTTCTGCCTCCTCTTCCACAGGGTTTCCTGAACCTTGCTGAGAGGGATTTCATGGAAATATTCCACTTAGGGCTGAGTGTTCCAAGGCCTCTCACTCTCTGCATGATGTCTGGCTGTGGCTCTCTGTTTGCTCCCACCTGCTGTAGGAGGAAGTTTCCCTCACGGTGGCGCAGCAAGGCATTGATCTATGGGTATAACAGAATGCTATTAGAAGTCATTTTATTGGTACATTTTTGTTAGTTTTTCACTTTTGACTTAAAGTCCATACAGACTCTGTGATATGACAGGGCACAGGCTTGGGAATGATAAGGAAGTTTCATTTCTCTTGGATTCAATAGCTATTTGTTGACTATCTGCTTCAGATGGACAAAAAACAATGTTCTATTCTGTTTCTATTATACATCCCCTCCCCCAGTGTAATGACTTGTTTCTTATTTGGGTAAGTGTTCTAGACCTTGACCTCAGAAAGTTCTGACTGATACTCTGTTGGCCTCTGGGTCTTGAGAAAAAGAGAAGGCTTTTCAGGTGTGGTCAGACATGGGCCAGGTGTGATGGCTCATACTTTTAATCCCAGTACTCCAAGAGGCAGGTAGAGCTCTGTGAGTTCAAGGCCAGTGCTAAGAGAGAAACTCTGCCTGAGGTTGCAGGGAGAGAGGGAGAGAGGGAGAAAGTGTTTTCTCTCAATATCTATTTGATTCAATCTTCAAAGAAAATGGGCAGATTATAGATACCATTTTGAGCTCTACTTGGTCGAGTCATTCTTCCCGAGTTTTGAAGTGTTTTGTTACTCATAAAACTAAATATAACTAAAGGGTCTGCAGTGAGGTTGGTGAGCTTGGCTGCTTCTCATGGAACAGCTTGAAGTTTTGGGATGGGACAGAGGGACTCAGAGAGAAGACTATGGTTCCAATACTAGGGAAACTTAATATAATACTCTGCTAATATAATACACAGTGTTTTTAGATGATTACAATCAAATTTTAGTTTTAATATTAGACCTTGTCTTGCAACGTTATATTTCTTCACATGGAACTATCTATAGATTTTTATGGACATTCACTTATATTCAGCAGTATTCAGAAAACCTTTTCTTTAAGCAGAGTTTTAGTCTGATGATAAGTGCCATTCGGCTATGGTTGGGGTTTTGATTATCTCTCCCCCTGCTCTCTTTCTCCACAGTTGTTATCAGATGCGTCACAGCCTCTGGAAAGCCAGAACTTCTCTCCGGTGGTTCGAGATGTAAGTTATGAGAATTTCTTCCCGTGAATGTAATCTTTTCCTACTGTCCTTTTCGATTCTTCTCTTTGCAATCGATGTGCATTCTTCTCCTCCGTTCCTGACACCTCTCTGTTTCTGTCCTTCCCATTCTTTTCTCTCCCCATCCCTCTCCCATATCTCAGTTAATCTATCTCTTCCAACAGTCATGTGTCTGTACTCCTAGAAATAAATGCTGAATACTAAAGGAATGTCTTGTGTATACACGTCTAGGCAGTGATTACATCCAATGGTCTATTGACTGACAAATTCAAATATATACAGAAACTCCGAGAAAGCAGGTACGTACTGTTAAAAACCAGGAAGTGGGAAAAAGAGGGTTGGTGAGCAGGGGAAGGGGGCAGGGAATAGGGTTGTTTTTTGTTGTTATTCAGAGTGGAAATGGGAAAAGAGGATATCATTTGAAATGTAAATGAAGAAAATATTTAATAAATAAATAAATCAATAAAAATGAAAAAAGAAATCAGATAAAAGAGAGAAGTGAAAAAAAAAGTAAATCTTAATAAGTTCATAAAAATAGTTAGCTAATATGGAAATTCCAGTTGTGCAGGCCAATTCCAAGTCTGTGCAGTACAGAGCCCAGACACCTCCCCGTCTGCCCATGGTGGCAGCTCTCAGGGACTGTAAAGAGTGCCTTAGAGCTGTTAAAGGAGGAATTAGAAAACATTCTGTATCCACAAAGCCAGGCTGTAAACCCAAGCCTGTGCCGCCTGCCCCCACATGTGTAATGGCCTCCGTAGGCCATATGTCACCAGACTGCTGGCCTTTCAAAAGCTATTGAGATACTTGGGGTATGAAAATTGCCATATAAAACTGAACTTAAGTCCACACTCTTCCAGTAATTTGCCTCATAAATACTTCTTGAACTGGTGAGATACTTTCAATTATAGAAATCAAACTTATATATTCACATACATACACACAAAAAACTTCTGATATTGCACTTTATTCTTACCTTGGATTTGATGAATATATTAAAGATTTCAATGAGTGATTAATATTAGGTTTATATAGCATGTACATTTTGATATGTTAGAAACCAGCTGAAATATGTTAGAAAACAGCTGAAACCAGCGTGAATGCTTTTTCTTTGAAGAACAGCATAGCATCCCCACAGCGGTTCAGATCCGCTGGGGTCTGGCCTGCGAGCAGTGCTGCTGTTTGAACAGTTCTGTGGTTCCTCGTCTGGTTGCACACAGTGATTTCTAAAGTATTTTTCCCCCAGTGGAAGTCAGCATGGAACGCTTTCTGTGGTACTTTCTGCTTGGGATTTGTTGAAGGTGTGGACTTTGATTTGTTCAGGATGATGTTTAGCAAAGTAGGGTCATGAATAGAAATGAATAGAGACAGTGAAGAAGGCAGCTGGTGAGCAGAGAAAGGTGCCTGAAAGAGCCTATGAGTCTCTCAAGCCAGCCCCGTGCTTCCCTAAATGACTCTCCTGCTCAGAGTCAGGAAACACTGATGGTTCTTGAAATTGTCTTGTTTTCCCCCACAGGCTGTGCTTGCTCTAGTCTTTTCACATTTTGAAAAATAGCATACAAACTGAATTGCTGGCAGAAGCCAGGGGGAGAACAGACTCAAGAGAACACCTACCTTATCTTTTTTTTTTAAAAGTGGTTTTTGCTACAAGAAATAAAGAGATGTGCCAGAATCAGGTTTTTTTTTTCTTTTTTCTTTTTTGTGTATACATACATACATACACATATGTATATATGTACATACATGTACATATACATACACATATACATATGTACACACATATATGTGTGCATGTGTGTGTGTGTTTCTTATATGTTTGAGTTTGCATAGAACTGCTGACTTAAAGGTGGCAATGGAATCTTCTGACATTAAACACTTGAGTATTTAATTCTTTCTAAAGAATTCTAAAATCTAAAAGAATTCTAAATTCTAATATTCTAACCGCCTTTGTAGTTCTGTAGGAGAGTTTCTTATAGGGAAGCATCATATTTGCTTGTTATTTATCATTCTCTTTATCCTTGTTACCTGGATGGTTCCTTACTGTGATAGTAATGATGTGTCAACCCGTCTGTCATTTCTTCAGTCTGTGCATCAGATTTCCTGGGGCAGCTGGGCTGATTGGTTGCAGTTACTGGAACTGCCTACGTTCATTCCCTAGTGTATTCTTAAGGCAGAAATCTGATAATGGAGAGCTTACCTAGAAAGAGAATTTACTTTAGTCTTATATTCTTTTCACTGCTTAGCACAGTGACTATTAACCTGGAATTTGATGTGGACTGAATTGGAATCCAGGAGTGTTTTAAACAATTTATATTGGTACATCAAAATAATGTTTTATTTATACAAATTATATAAGGTTCTACTGGAAAGAATACCTAATAAACAGGTAATGGTGGTCCTTTCAGTTAAATGGATGGGGGTCATAGTTGAAGGAGATCTTTTATCAGTAGTATGCATGTGTTTCTGGGGAAGATGGATGGGAACATTTTCTATTAGTATTTATTTACTTATTACAAATGGAAAGGTCGGCAGATTACAGTGTGAGAATACCCTAAAGACCCCACCATCCGAGTTTGCTGTGAACTCCCCCATACCAGACTATGCCTATAGATGCATGAGGACATCTGAGAATCTCCATTGAAAGCATTTGATAATCACTCCCACACTCAAAACAAAATGAAGTAAACAATAAAGGATTATAGTTGAGCAAGAACCCCTTCACTACCATGGAGGTTATCATGTGTTTAAAGTTCTCTTTCCAAAAAGTACAACTTTTAACAATATATGGGTCAAGAATTAAAATACTTTCTAGTCTTAATCTCTTACATTAGTCTAAAGATATCAGACAAAACAGGTTTTGATGCAGGTAACATTAAGCCATTGTTTAGATTGTAGCTTCCTTGGACTGTGGTGAGGAAAAAATAAGGTATCCCTCATCTAGACCCAAGATAATTTTGAGTAATTAGTTCTGGGAGGACAAAGTTATGAACCAAGTTACTCAACTATAAGTAAGCAGAGAAAAAAACAGTCCAAGTCCTCATTCTAGCCCCACGAATTCATGGAAGTCTGAAGACCTTGAGCATCTCAGAGGCTAGGGTCTAGTATACAAGATCTAAAACAAATGATGTAGACTGTTGGACTAAGGAATTCCTGGGACATTCTTTCTGGAAGCAGTGCAGGGTGATTTGTATATCATGTGGGGAATCACAAGATTTTGTTTTTTAGAAGACATAAACTTAATTATACCCCTCCCCTTGTTTTTCAAACAGAGAACGTATTCAATTCCTTTCAATGAGTTCCAAGAAGAAGGTTCTGGTTCTTGGGTCTGGCTATGTATCCGGGCCTGTTTTGGAGTATCTGTCAAGAGACAACAATATAGAAATAACATTAGGTAATGAGGATTTTTTCTTTTTCTTTTTTTTTTTAAAGAAAGAAGAAAAACTAATTTCATTGCCTATTGAATCTGAGCTTTAGTGGATTTTTTTTATCTCTAAGTTTTGAAAAGTTGTGGAGATATGAAAATGTCTCCAGTGGAAGGAAATCTAAAAAAAGGTAGATTTTTTTTGTATTCTTGAAATAGGCTCTGACATGATGAACCAAATGCAACAGCTGAGCAAGAAATACAATATTAACCCTGTCCGCGTGACCGTTGGCAAGCAAGAAGAAAAGCTGCAATCCCTGGTAGAATCCCAGGATCTTGTTATCAGGTAGTGAGCGACAGAAAGTTGTTTTAATCTTCTCTTATTTTCTCCCTGTCTCTCTTTCCTCCTTGCTCTTTCCTCCTCTGGCTTCTCTCTCACAAACATTTAATTGAAGAACATATGTATGAAAATATAAATAAGCATGAGGATAGTGTGGTGTGGTGGTGCCTTCCTATATTTCCAGCACTTACTTGAGGCCAAAACAGGAGAATTGAAAGTTTGAGGCTAGTCTGGGATACTTGGTAATATTGTTTCTGTCTCTGACTCTCTGTCTTTTTGTTTCTCTGTCTCTCTATCTTTTAATGTCTTTCTCTCACTCTTCCTCTTGCAAGTGTGTATGTGCACACTCACAGGCACATCCACATCCACACACACTCTTGAATAAAAAAAACACAACTATGTTGCTCAGTGAATTGCTACATTGTTAACACATTTTCTAACCACTATCCACATCAAGAAACAATGTTTATGATATCCCACAAGCCCTCTTATTAACCTTTGTAAACTTGTGGGCCCTATCCCATATACACTATTATTTCTTCTAACATCTAGATTAGTTTTTTTTTTCAAGATTTCAAAGTCTGCAGAATTGAATCATTCAGTATGTCCTTGTTAGTGACTGCTGTCATTCATTTGATATTGTGATTTTGAGACTCAACTGTGTATGCGCTACTGTGTGAACATACCATTAATACTCTTGTGACTTTGATGGAATTTAGCTGTTTTGATTGGGGCTGCTAGACACACTTCAGTGTTTGCCCTTTGGCAACTGTATGCCTATGCATAGTGTTAGAAAACTAGAAATAGAATTTCTGAGTTATGGAGATATTTGTGATTCAGATATGTAGCATGCATACATAGACATGCATAATGAGTGAATGTAAAAAAAAATTACAAAGAAAAAATACAGAGAGGGTTAGTAAAGATCATTGTGTGGTAGACAACAGGATAAATCTGCTCTGTAGTTCAGAAGTCCTTAGTCATTTCTCAGAGAATTCTTTAGTTTGGTCATTTTCTTAGGACTGAGCTGTGGTGTAGTTCAAGCATCCTGAAAGGGAGGGAGGATTGGAAACCAAAGCGTCTGAATCCCTTCTCCCTCTGTTTCCAGCTTATTGCCTTACGTGCTGCATCCTGTTGTGGCCAAGGCCTGCATCGAAAGCAAGGTTAATATGGTCACTGCAAGCTACATCACACCAGCCATGAAAGAACTGGAAAAGAGGTATGTCCCTGTCTCTAGTAAGGTTCTGCCTTGGGATCGTTCCTCTTCTGTGTCTGACCTTTCTGTTTTCTTCTTTTCCACCTATGGCAGTGTGGATGATGCTGGCATCACAGTCATTGGTGAATTGGGATTAGATCCTGGCCTTGATCACATGTTGGCAATGGAAACAATTGATAGAGCCAAAGAGCTGGGAGCCACGGTGAGCCGCGTTCTGTGCAGAATTCCGCTCAGGAGATAGAGGGTCATCTTTTGCTTCTCATTAGTGATTTGCTAGACTACAGCTCTTGATTTGACTGGGAATTACAAAAACTACAGAACCAATAGATATATCTGCAGAGTCAAACAACAACTTGGGTCTTAGTAACAGTTCTAGAGAAATAGGTGTTATTGTATTAATT
Organism: Mastomys coucha; assembly: GCF_008632895.1. NCBI lineage: Eukaryota > Metazoa > Chordata > Mammalia > Rodentia > Muridae > Mastomys > Mastomys coucha. The sequence continues at coordinate 18,380,865 of NW_022196903.1, read as the reverse complement.
TTGTTTCTTAAAGATTCTTGCCTTTGAGACAGATTCTTTGATAAGATTTTGCATTTAGAAGTTAGAAAAAGACCTTTGGGACATTAATCTGTTGTTTAATTAAGCAATTACACAAAACAAAGAATAACTGTATATATAAATATGGCCACTCAAATGAAGTGATTTGGGGTTTTTGCATATGTATACATATATATACACATATATATATACATATGTATGTTTTGGGATATAAAACTTATAGGAACTGACAAAGAAAAAGTGAATTAATAGTTGGATTTTTATTTATTTATTTTAAAGACTTGTTTTATTTTCATTTATATGTATGTATATGTTTGCATGTACATAAACACACATGCGTGTATGCCCTGAGGAGCTATAAGAGGTTATTGGATTTTCCAAGATGGCTGGGGTGTGGGTCCTGGGAAGAACATGGTTCTCTGCAAGAGCAGTAAGCACTCTTAAGTACTGACCCATCTCTGCAGCTCTAACAGTTGAATTTTTAACTGAATGAAAATTTAGCCATTATCTCTAGCAGAGTTTATATATTTTTTCATATACATATATATGTGTGTACATCTGTATATATAATCTGTGTTAATAAGTGTTTGACTTTGAGGATGTATATTTGAAAACCTCAATAACTTCAAAAAATAAATGATAGCATATTCACCAGATTGATATCATTAGCCCTAGTTAATAACTTGATAATCAGTCTTCTTAATATTATTGATTCTATTTATTTTTCAACTTGCAGATTGAATCTTATGTTTCCTACTGTGGTGGCCTTCCAGCCCCTGAGCATTCAGATAATCCCTTGCGATATAAGTTCAGCTGGAGTCCAGTGGGAGTCTTGATGAACATCATGCAACCTGCTAGCTATCTGCTCAATGGGAAGGTAAAGGGGCATCATGGGACCTTAGAGATAAACAGCTGCAGTGGTTGGCAAAGAGACTCCAAACACTTTGCCCCAGTGTCAGTGTTGTCTGACCACGGTTATGCACATGGACACACATGCAAGGAGTTGGCCTCCTCCTCTTAGACAAACAGTTCTATCTCAGAGAAAACTCTGGAAAAGTGGTCACCCGATGTGTGGACTCACTTCCAGTCAGCTAAGTCTCTGTCAATACCCAGCTCTTACTGGCAAGTCTGAGCTTCCCCTTGTCTCCACTGGTATTTCCCAGTGTATATTTTTCTGTTCTATTTAACGAGGTCACCTTTAATTTTTCAACCAATCCTGTGTTCATTCTCCGTTCCTGGCTCCTTCTGAAAATGGATTTCTCATCTTATTTACATATGTAAATACTGGTTATCTTTCAAATGACTTTAGTATGAAACATATTGAGTATATTTACATTATTTTTCAAGTGATTTCAGTAGGACACACCCTATGTTAGACTTTGGGATAAGCACCAAAGATAGTTATAATAGCTGACTGACAGTCTTGATTTCAGATAATTCATGGCTAGATACAAGTAGCCCTCCACATGGAATGTTTGGTACATCAGAAAATGAAACTAATATTTTTTTCTGCCTATGCTATCTAACAGTATTATTAGTATTATTTTTATTATTTTTAATAATGAGATTAAGGCATAGACAGGATGGCTAAGGCCATCACTTGAGACTCAACCCTAGTTCCAATTAACTTCAGTGCCAGTACAATTGCTTTTATATTATTTTTTTTATTGTGTGTGAAACCTATGTGTATGTGCAGCTACGCCTGTGCAAGTCACAGTGCGTATCTAGAGGTTAAGAAGACTAGCAGGAGCTGATTCTCTTCTACTCTGCAGTTTCGACCTCAGGTCCTCAAGCTTACTCGTAGGTTTCCTTACTAACCATGTCACTAGCTCCCCCAAAGCCATTTATAATCAGATTACTGTTTTGGTTAGGGGAGTTAGTAACTGGTAAGACCACTTGAAAATTTCTTTTTCAGATAATATGTAGGGATGAATGAGAGGAATGAAGATTTGTCAAAGGTTATAAAATTACCATGATCTGGGAGTAAGGAGTTTATATCCATGCTATGAGTATAGTTAGCAATCCCAGGGTTTGTTTTTTAAAGGATTTACTAAGAAACAAGATGAATGTTCCTGTCAGTCATGGTCACTCATGTCTGAAAGATCAGCATGAGTGACAGATGTGGCTGCACATTAAATTATAGTGAAAGTTTGAAGAGAATGAATGCCTAAACCTGATTCCTGAAGATTTTAATTTGCTTGACTTTGGGACATTTTTCAATCTCTTCAAGTGATTTTAAGAAGCATCCTAACTTGAGGACAAATGAGTTAGTAACACATGAGTAACACATGAGTTAGATCACAGCTTGTCAAATATGACTAAGCCAGCAGAGAGTTTTAGGGACAGGCATTGGAATGAGGAAGGGTATGAATGTTTTATTTTAATTCCTATGATAAAGGGATGAGGTGAGAGCCATACCCAAGCTTTATGAGCACATGGCTTGGGCTGAACCTGGAGTATTTTCTTCTCTGTTCTAACTGCCCCTAGGCCTAGGCCTGGAAGCTTCTACAGCAGTCCTGTAATGTGAATTAATGTAGGCTGCGATCTGCCTAACAGCAGACTTACTGGCACTCCCTGAATCTTGAGCAAATATTAGCGGCAGAATGAGCTTCATGCTCCAGAGAGCACAGAGAAAACAAGTTGTTTCTGACTGCAGAACTTGTGTTTGTTAAATTTGAATTCACTTCCCTCCTCCCTTCTCCCTTCTCCCATCCTGAACTAGATTTCTAAAATGGAGGGCATTCTTA
>NW_022196903.1:18363573-18378090 GCF_008632895.1 Mastomys coucha | reverse complement strand
GGATTTGAAGAGAAAACAGGATGCTTTTCTTTTCTCTGCTAAAATGACACTTTTTCAAGGTCTTGTTCAGATTTCCTCTTGTAGAGTTTCCTGGCCACTTCAGGCTTTGTTCACTATCCTTTTGTCTGAACTCAATCAGAGTGTCTGACACTTAGATACTTGGATTGTCTGTGTCTGAGAAATTTCAGCGATTCAAGTCTATAGATGTGTTTCCCCAGTTAAACTTCTTTAAAATGTCTCTCATAGTCTTTGCCCTTCTGCCCCTGCTGCCACCATCTCCTCTGCCACTGTCCCCCTCAGGCACAGAATGGGCCTTACAGAACTCAGAACCATAATGATGAAGACAAGTGACCTCTCTCTCTGCCTCTGGCTTCCAGTTGAATCCTCAAACTTTTCTTGTAGTTAGAAAAGGTCTATGATGAGAGCGGATCACACTGTACTATAGTCTTGTGGTCAGTTCTAGGCACTGATATTGTCTTGACTTCTAGAAAATCTGACTTCCTCCCCTGTGCTTGGGAGCAGTGACTAGTCTTCTCTTCGTTCCATACCTGAGTAGATGGTGGTACAGTTCCCAGCCTTGGAAAGTGGGAAATTCATACATGTAGAAAGGAATCCCCACCTCCTTTTTAAGAAATCAAGTTAGCAATTGCTTCCTGTGGCCATAGCCACTCTAGTGTGAGTTTCAGTAGATACATGCACTCATATCAGGATCCTTTTGAAAATACTGATGGAGAAATAAACAAAACCAAGAAGCTCATGTGATAAAGTAGAAAGAACACAGGCAGTGTGTTAGTTAGATAGGCTTGAATCTGCTTCTGTGTAATTCACAGCCTGTTTATACTTCTGAAAAAAACTGTGTGATTAACATGGATTAAAAAGCACATAAGGTACCTGAAAGACTGAGGGTCCCTACTAAATAACAACCTGTACTTTTACCATGTTAAATTTCTTATTGGTTTAATGATGAAGCTTACATTAATTCCAAAGACAGGAGAAAGGAGAGAGACAATGGAACCAAATCACTATGGCCAAATTAACTAAAGCTTTTTAATTAATTAATTAAAGCTTTTAATTAATTAAAACAAGCTTTTTTTTTATTGATATACACAGGCTGGGGCTGCCTCCTCTTAAGGCAGGTTTAAGAGGTCAGTATTGCATAGGAAGGAAGAAGACAAGGTTTTCATAGCTCAAGGGGAGGGGTTTTCCAGATGAGGGACTTGGTGGGGAAAAGTAGTGGTAGGGTTATAGGAGCAGAACATAAACATAACAAGTTAAGTTAGTCATGATGACCTCCTGAAACAAAGGCATGATTGTAAGGTGATCATAACCAGGTAGTCATAAATAAAACTAGTCACAATGAGCTTTCTAAACAAACTCCAGTTCAAGATGGTTATAATAACTTTTTGAAACAAAGGCATAGCTGCCATTTCCTGGAACAGGCAGTACAGCATCATTTGTACTTAAGGTTATAAATGTGACAAAGCCGAATTCTTGAGAAACAGAGGTTTAAGCATAAATAGGAATAATCTAGTTTGTCTTTATTATAAGATGCCTTGCAAGCCCGTGATTAAGGCAGGCTGGTTCAACACTTATTTTGAGGATTTGAGTGTTCGTTCTAAAGTTTATGCCTGTAATTCTCATTGGTTGGGTGTGTGTATGAAAAGATTTGGCCTCAGAGAAGCCTTCAACAACATGTGTCACGAGCTGTGCTTCTGCTGGGAGTGGGTCTGGGATAAGCAGAGAAAAACGCATGTCAAGCAGAGAAAAACACATGTCCTCTGCAAAATGGATAGATGCATTTGGAAGTTCTTAATAAAATAATTGAACTGGACAAGGCTTATTTTTGAGCCTAGGACACTGTGGACATTGTCTGTTGCTATCATATGTTGAGGGGTGTTCCTGTGGAGCTGTCTTTGATTGGTTCATTTTCTTGGCCACTAAAAGGATTAAAAGCAAGAAAACTCTGGAGTGCAATATGTAGTAGAAGAGAAAAATCTCACAAGGCAGACAGAATCAGCCAGTGGAGAAAGGCTTTTATTGGTGGTGAGGAACCATGGACACAGCAAGGCACTGAGAAAAATCCTCTGCAAAGTGGGTGTGTGTGGGTGGGGACCACAGCAGTTTCAAATTCAGTCTCTTTGTGAGGGGAGGGGCTAATAGGGGAGAAAAGTTCACAAGGTTTTAAGCTTCCTGTCTTTTGTCTCAGGTCTGGAGGGTAATGAAGATGTCAACATCCTGGACAGGAAGAAGCTAGCTGTCTTGGATGTTTGAAATCTATATTACCTGGTCATGGCTCCTCTCCCTGTCTGTCTGCTATAGGGGATCTGTCTAACTCTTGGTTTCTTATCCTCACACTGTTAACGGTCAGGTCCATTGGCTGTTAATTTTTCTAAACAAATGACTAGCAGTCAGTATGAGTTACCTGATTTTATTTACAAGAATTAAATCAATATTGCTGATTTTAGGTTGGTAACTTTTTCTTTCTGTCTGTCTGCCTTTCTCTCTCTCTCTCTCTCTCTCTCTCTCTCTCTCTCTTTCTTTCTTTCTTTCTTTCTTTCTTTCTTTCTTTCTTTCTTTCTATTATGTAGAGTCTTAGTACATAGTCTAGGCTTGCCTCAAACTGTTAGAAATTCTCCTGTCCCAGCCTTCCAACACTGGGATTATAGGGTTTTTTTTTTTCAACTACAATGCCTGCCATGATATTTTCTTTAAAAAAAAAAAAATTGTGCTCATCTTCAATTAAAGAAGCAGAACTCTAGAATTGCCTTAGGTTATAAAAGCAAGACGGTGCAGAGATCCAACGTGTGGCTTCTTTATTAGGTTGTTTTGAAAGCTAGAATCTTATTAGAAGAAGTTTAATACAGTCTAAAAAGGGGGCTCTGAGCCAACTAGATAGGATTCTTCCTAAGGTATTCTAGAAGGTGCTCTGCCAGTGACCTTTGCAACTGAAAAAGATCTTAACCTCACCCATCCCGGGTAGGCTGTAACCCTTTCTTTCTGGGCTCTAGGTTGTATATAAACTAATTTCCATTTTCTCTCTCACACCTTGGTACAGGTGAGCTCATCTACAGATTCAGAACACCACTCCATTTAGCCTACTTTCCCTTGGGAAAAATCCCTCTAAACCTTGGCCACTCCCTCCACCAGTCTTGTGCAGCTTCAGAAACAAGGTCAAATTGTTTCCACCAGGACAAAGTCCAGTTAGACAGAGGTCTCAGCCCTAAGTTTATCATTCCAGAATGTTTTTCATTATCTCAAGAACAACCACAGACTTCAAGCTCTTGAGAGGAAATGTAATACTTTAAAGTTAAACACAAAACAGTGCTCATTGCACTTTGTGTGCTTGGGAGGGGTAGGAGGCTCTGGGGAGTCAAGGCTTCAGTTGTACGTGAGCTTTATTGTGTAGTCTTGCCATTGTGTCTGTTTTAAAGAGAGATCTTCCTTCTGCTGCCTCTTCAGCACCCTGCAGCTTATGCTTTAAGGTTTATGCAGATACAGGTGATCGCTGAACATCCAACAAATGCTTTTATTTCTCCCAATGAATAAAGAATGAGCAGAATGTTGCATCTCATTCACTGTTTTCCTTATTCTCTCTACAACTTGTGTGATGTCTGGCGCATACATAATGGCTAGTCGGTAAATGATAGTTGGGTGACTGAAAAGCACAAGACTAGGGCCTGATGTATTCAAAAGAGATATGAGACCAAAGGAAAGGATATTGCCATTGTCCTCAGAGCATACAAGCCATTGAATGCATACTTTATGGGATTATATTACAAAAAAGCAAGACAACCCATCAACCAGCCAACCAGCCAACCAACCAACCAACCAACCAACCAACCAACCAACCTAATGCAGACAAAATGATACTATTTTAACTAGGAGCAAGAGCCAATTGAAAACAAGACTTTTGTTTAGAAAATAAAGTGTATTAGCATTTAGAAGTTTGGGGTGGGGGAGCCTGGCAAGGTATCCCAAGAGGAACAGTTTGGCTAAAGGCATGCTAAGTATAAACTATAGTTTTATTAACATTTCCTAAGCTCTATTCTGTTAGTTTCTTTTGTATAATTAATGCAGATAACCCCAGAGGAAACAAACTGCTGTGAACCTCAGCTAATTTTTTCAATCTTCCTCAGGTTGTGAATGTGACCGGGGGAGTCTCTTTTCTCAACTCTGTCACACCCATGGATTACTTCCCAGGTCTAAACTTGGAAGGGTATCCTAACAGAGATAGCATAAAATATGCTGATATTTATGGAATTTCATCTGCCCATACATTATTAAGGGGAACTCTGAGATATAAGGTAAGTGCTGTATTTTAAACAAATTTCTAGTTTTGATATGAATAGTGTTTATGCTGATTTTTTCTGGTAGTTAAAATGAGAAACCAAGTTGGAGGTTATTTTTTTTTAAATCTCTCTTAAGTTAGTTGCTTGACAAGTTCATACTTTTAAATAATTTATTTCAGTTACACTCTTTCTACAGTTGCTACTCTTCCTGTAGTACTTTTTACTACAACCCTCTTATCCTCCCTAACCCCCACCCATCCATCCCTTCCCTAGCTGTCCATTTCCAAGATTTATGACTTGATTTTGTGTAATGACCCATTTGGTTTAATCAGGCCTATTTGTGTGGTCATAGGATTGGGACTCTCCCCAAGGGAGTCTCTTCCCTTCTCCCTGTCCTTCAGCTCTTATATTCCTTTTGCTCTCTTTCTGTAATGTTTTATGAGCTGTGGAGGGATGGAACTACTGTCTTGATTTGGGGTGAACACTCAAATGCCCCTTATTCTTAGACCCCTGTGCAGCTATGACATTCTCTCTCCCACCACAGTTCACTGGTTAGAATTTTTTCTCTTATTAAATGTAGTAGGAGAGTCAATTCAAAATAGTGAATTTATTGTATTGACTCTTTAGGATTGGGAGCAGGTAGGAGGACAGCTTTAGGAATAGCTGAGTACTTAGTTTCTAGATCTTGTAAGAGTTACCGTGGTCTCAGGTTCCGCTCCATAGCAGGCAGCTGCCATCTTCCTGTTAGGGCCTAATAAGGTTCAAATCTAGAATGAGTGACAACTGCATCTTTCTCTAATAGCTAAAAGCGTGCATTTTGTCTTGTTAGTTGGAGTTTATTTCTGAGGTCAGTTTTCTTCCTCTGTTGTATGTCTTGAGAGCTTAGGGTGAGGTTTGCTTCATTTAAAACACACGAACTGAGGCTCTGGGAAGTGAAAGGGTTAGACAGACTTCTCAAAAACAAATATGAAATGTTTCCTAACCATCAAATAGGAACTTAAAGTGATTACAGGTGAGATGTTATAAGTATGTTGAAATGAGAAAACTAAGACGGGCAGTAGTAGCACATGCCTTTAATCCTAGCACTTGGGAGACAGAGGCAGGTGGATTTCTGAGTTCAAGGCCAGCAACCTGGTCTATAGAGTGAATTCCAGGACAGCCAGGTCTATACAGAGAAACCTTGTCTTGAAAAAACCAAAGAGAGAGAGAGAGAGAGAGAGAGAGAGAGAGAGAGAGAGAGAGAGAGAGAGAGAAACTGATGACAGAGCCCTAACATGATGGTCTTCTTTTCTTCTGTACCCAGATCTTCATTGTAGGGTGGGTTCTCCACTTTGGGGTTGTGGATTATTGTTCCTCCCTTCACAAAGAAGTAAAATAGGTAGAACTAAGTTAATAGAGTACTTTCTTAGCATGCATGAGGCCCTGTATGTGATACTTAGCATTTAAAAACAAAACATTGTAATAAAGATTAAATCTGATGGTTCTGTTAAATAATGTTCTGTTAAACTGTATTATATAATTCATGAGAATATTAGCCCTTATTCTTCCAGGACCTACCTATAAATAAATAAAAGAAAAGAAAAAGTTTTTTTACATAAACCAGTTACTTGAATTATCATGACAACTGTTAATATTGATTACATTTCATCAATGAAGATTATTACCAAATAAGTTATAAAGATAAAAACCCTCCAAAAAATTAATTTGTTATAGAAAACAGATCCTCTCTTCAAGAAATAAAATGGGGGGGATGTAAAAATTCATTTGTCTTCAAAGGGAGAAGTGCATTTGCTGCTTATTAATTCTTGCTTCAGGGATATTCTAAAGCTTTGAACGGATTTGTGAAGTTGGGACTCATCAACAGAGAAGCATATCCTGCCCTCCGACCTGAGGCCAATCCTCTCACCTGGGTGAGTATTTCCAGAATTCTGTGCTGTCTGCTTTGCACACACTTTTTGAAATGGCCAGGTCTAAATCTCTGCTTTGCACAGAGCCAAGGTGTCCCTTCTCTACATGGTGTCTGTTGATTATTTCCGGTGTGAATACCTTCTCCTTCTCCAGTGCTTTGGGTGAATGGAGAAAGCAATGGGCTAAAGTTCCTGGCCTGCTCCTGTATTCACTTATTCCCTAGGATCCTTCCCTGAACAATGGGGAAGATGCCTTCACTCTTTGCTTTAGATTCCAGTTTTCCAGTTGTGTAGATAGTGACATGTCATTTGGACTTATTGAGTATGATATTTAAGAGGATGCTGGTATGAATCTTGTCAGTCCTCTCGCTGTGCCATTTATGGCTGTAATAAGTTTGTTACTGAGTTTTAAGCATTTTTGTCTCATACCTAAATCCTAGGAAGCAGTGTACTCCTTCTGGGTCATCCCAGGATGTTATTAGAATCCAGAACACAAGCAACAAGCTTGTTGTACAGCATTAGATTGTAAATATTTTAGACTCCGTGGGCCAAGCAGTCCCTGCAGAATAATCTAGTACTGGCATAGATAGTCCACAAGCACTGTAGGTACAAGTTCCAGTGAAATGAACCACACTGAGTCCGTGAACCAACTGGTTGGCTTCTGATCTAGATCATAGCTTCCTTTGGGGACCCTGGAAAAAAAATGTTTGTTTAGAAATAAGAAAAATCCATGGCCACTCTCTTAAGTGTTCCTTTGGAATTTAATTCCCTTCGAGATCTTTCTCATCTATTAAAGCTACAAAAGAACTCTGGTTGCCACTGGCAACTACAGCACTAAACCCCTTGTAGTTTAACCTGCTTCACATTGACTGCTACAGGGTGCAGGGGTAGGAGTTTGGGGTGCAGGCTTGAGTGGAAAAAAGTGTTGGGAGATACATGACCAGGAAATGTATTAGTGTTTCTTCTTTTTAGAATTAAGTATTTATTGAGATTTTTATTGTTCTTGAATCCCATGTATTTGTGATGTGTAGATATTCATAAATGCATATATATGTATATATATGTATTATATGTACATATATATATATATATATATACATGCATATATACATATATATACAAAATTTATGTCTTAATTTTCTATTTCAAGTATTTGTAACAAACTTTTGAGGTATACTTGATGCCCAATGTCTTGGTTGGTTTATTTCTCAGATAATTAATGTTTTACTACGTATGTACTTAGACTTTTCATGTTTATTTTTCAATCAGAAACAGCTCCTGTGTGACCTAGTTGGAATTTCCCGCTCATCCTCATGTGAGAAGCTTAAGGAAGTTGTCTTTACGAAGTTGGAAGGGGACAACACCCAGCTGGAAGCTGCTGAATGGTAAACACCCACCAAGTTTCCATTTTTATCAAAACATATTGGATCAATGATTAATAACAGTCATTTCTGGCCAAAGAAAGACCACGGCAGACAACATGTTTTGTATTTGTCTTTGATTAATTAGCTGTTTATTACTGATTAATGCTCATTCGCTGACCTGATAGATTATAATTTATTATGTTCATATTGGGTAAAAAGTAGACAGTGAAGAACCCTGATGGCGATTATGACCTGGAAAATGTTTATTTTAAAGCAATTTGTCACTATGTTCCTGGATCAAGTGGGATTTCTCTGATTTTCTGTGGCTGCAGAATATTCCTTTTTGTGACTCTGGTATACTTAATGTAAGACAAATAATCTGTAAATTGATCATAAATGAGCTTGTAATGTATCATCTCTGCCCTGCTGTATGGAGCAGTGTCTCAAGGAGCCCAAGACCCTGAAGCTAATGAAGAACATGCATCGGCTGTGCACTAACAGAGACCCTTGTGCTTTTCAGGTTGGGCTTACTGGGGGAAGAGCAAGTTCCTCAGGCAGAGTCCATTGTGGATGCGCTCTCCAAGCACTTGGTCTCAAAACTCTCCTATGGTAGGTCATGGGGTTTCTCTAAACATTGCTGAGGAAGAATCATAGGAACTAGCCAAAGGATCAGTTTCAAGAGCAGCAGTGATACAGTAGGAAGGAGAAATGTGGGAAGAGGCAATGATAGAAAAATTCTTAGGAAATAGTGAATTCAGGAACTACTGGGAGAGAGAAAAAAAGAGTTTTATATTTAATGTATCAAATAAATATCAAAACAACATTTGGGGGGCAAGTATCTGTCTGCCAGAGCAATGGCCTTGTCACACCAACCAGATTATTTGAGACTGAGAAAGGGATATAGTCCAAGTTTCCATTCTCTCGAGGTTTTCACTTGGTCTTTGGGTGAAAAACATAACTAGTTATCTAATGGGTATATGTAATTGGATGCAGGAAGCTGGAAGGGGAGAGAAGGTGAGATACAATTAGAGTTGAGCTATGATGATGATTTAAGACATCTGTATTTATTTTAAGGCCCTGAAGAAAAGGATATGATTGTGATGAGGGACACCTTTGGCATCAGACATCCATCTGGACATTTAGAAAATAAGACCATTGATCTCGTGGTTTATGGAGACTTCAATGGATTTTCGGCAATGGCTAAAACTGTGGGGTTACCTACAGCCATGGCAGCCAAAATGTTGCTTGACGGTAAGTTCCGTTAGATTCAGGGCTGAGCCTGGCTCTTCTTTACCTTCAAGTCACTCAGGACCTGCTATAATGAAAATGAGCCATCTTGGAGGGTACCTGGTTGGGGACCACACTACGGTGAGGGAAAAGCAGAGGTCCTGGTGTGAGACGAAATTTTCATCCAATTCAGTTACAGGACCTCAGAATGGTGGAATAAATGTAGCTTAACACCTGTGGGCCAAGGTCTCCTCAAATTGAATGTGGGTTGTGACATTCCAAACTCAGGTTTGTTGCAACCTTTCGGTGAAATAGCATAGAAGACTACCACCACACAGAGGGTCTGCTGGGAAGGGTGACTCCCTTCCTTCTGTTTTTATTTGTATATTTAAGTGTGGTTGTTCTGAATTAGCAGAGGATGTTTACTTGTAGGTCTTCAGAATTATAGTCTGTGGTCTATTAATTCTTGTGTGTTAACATCTTACCTACACTGAAAAAAAATATTTGCAACGTGCTTTGTGACTTCCAGTAGGGTTTTATTATGAATAGTTAGTGAAAGTTTAAAGATATGTTAAGGGTAGATATGTTAAATAGAGTGAAGGTCTGAAAAACGTAGTTCAGCAACACAGAACCATGTAGAGTATCAGCTGCTTCCTGATTGGCCTTGTGGTTGACTGGTATCTGTGTGACGCCCTGCTTCTGCCTGGCACCAGGGCACAGTGTCATAAAACACATCACTCACTTGGACTAAACCCAGATTCTAAGTGTAATCTATTCTTAGTGTTTTGCACCATTAACAAAGTTGAAAACCTTAAAGCCAACCATTTCCCCCTTTTTTTTCTTTTCTTTATTTCTTTACTCTTCTCTCATACTTTACATCCCAACAGTTTCCCCTTGTTCCACCCCTGACTTCTCTTCTCCCCTCTCCTAGAGATCTGTTCTTCCCTTTCCCTTAAAAAAAAAAAAAAAAAAAAAAGCAGGTCTCCCAGGGATATCAACTGAACATGGAATAACAAGGTGTGATAAGACTAGACACAAACCCTCATATTAAGGCTGGATGAGGCAACATAGGAGGAGGAAAAGGGGTCTCAAGTGCAGGCAAAGGAGTCAGAAACTCCCCTATTCTCACTATTAGGAGTATTACAAGAACACCAAGCTACACAACCATAACAAATAGGCAGAGGACCTAGCACAGACCTATGCAGGTTCTGTGATTGCTGCTTCAGTTTCTATGAGCCCCTGTGAGCATTGCTTAGTTGATTCTGCATTCTGGTGGTACTTTCAACCTCTCTGGTTCCTAAAATCCTTCCCTCCCCTCCTCCTGTGGGGTTCCCGAAACTCCAGCTAATGTTTGGCTGTGAGTCTCTGCATGTGCTTCCATTAGTTGCTGGTTCATACTTCTCTGATGATAATTGGTCTAGGCACCAATCCATGAACATAGCAGAATGTCATTAGGAATCATTTCACTGACATTTTTTTTCCAATCGTGTTTAGGTCTATCCTAAGTCTCTGGGCTATCCAGCCTTTGGTTCCTGGGCTCCCAGGCAGTGTCAGGCATGGGCTCCCTCTTGTGGCATGGCTCTCAAGTTAGACCAGTCATTGGTGGGCCATCCCTACAAGTTCTGCGCCATCTTTACCCCAGCATGTTTTGTAGGCAGGACAAATTGTAGGTTGAAAGTTTTGTGGCTGAGTTGGTGTCCCAGTCCTATCACTAAGAGTCTTGCCTGGTTACAGAAGACGACCATTCCAGGCTTTGTATCCCTCATTACTAGGAGTTTTTGCTAGGGTCATCATTTGTAGATTGAGGGAGTTTCCATTGTACTAGGTTTCTACATAGTCTCCCAAATACCTTCCTCCAATTCCAGTCATCACTCCTTGTACTCTCTCCCTCCATTCCTCCCACCCCTAATTCCTCCTGCTCTCATCTCAATCTGCTCCAGTCCACCCATGAAATCTATTCTATTTCCTATTCCCAGGGAGATTCATGTGCTCCTCCGCCCTTGAGCCTTCCTTATTACTTAGCCTCTCTGGGTCTAAGTTGAGACTTACTTTAAAGGATTTCAGGTTTTAATTCTCCATGTTCTCCCTTTATGGTCACATTATGAACAGCATTGCTTTGCAGTACAGTACTGTTTGGCCCTGGAGTGGGACCCTTGCCATAGAAATAGGCCTTTAATGTCACCTTTAAATCAAAAATAAAAAATATTTGTTTTCTTTTAGGTGAAATTGAAGCCAAAGGCCTAATGGGGCCATTTACAAAGGAGATCTATGGGCCAATATTGGAGCGGATTAAAGCAGAAGGCATTGTATTTAACACTCAGAGCACAATCAAGTTATAAATAGGAATTTATTTTCCTGGGCACAATTGTTACCTTGTGTATGACAAACATGTTTGCTGATGTGCTAAAGCATGAAGCATGATATGTTTTGAGTAAGATCATGCAATGGTGTTTTTGAAACTCAAATCTCTATTTTAGTAAAGCTTTTGGAGTAGAAGATTCCAGACATTACAGAAACCTTTAATAAGTCTCCTGTGGACTTTTGTGTGTATGTGAAGGTGATGATGATCATAGTTTATTAATTTATTGTGCTTCCTTTTTCCTGAGAACATATCATCAGCAAATGCAGTTGTATTATTTCTTTTTCCAGAAAAAAACTTCATGTAGTTATATTTTTGTATTTTTCAAATTGATTCTGCTACATACCTTTTAGATTGACATATCAAAAAACAATTGCAAAAGTACTGTCTCAAGCCTCTTGTAAAGTTATGATTTATTTAGTAAAATTTGTCTTGAAAATCATTTTCTCTTGAATTTTTGGAAAATGGAGTTGATGCAATAAATTCAGTCCTCCTTGAAAAACTTTAACACCCTTCCATGATAGAAAAAAATTAAATAAAATAAAACAACCACCACAAAACATATAGCAAAACAAGAATGGAAAGGAATGCCCCTTGTAAGATAGGTATGAAAAGCCCATAATTTGTATCATACTTAATGGAAAAAATACTGAATGGTTTTCACCTAAGAGCACAAGTATGTTGTCACTTGCCCCAATGATTCAACCTGTATTGCAGGGTTAGGCCAGGGCAATTAGGCAGAAAGAAAAGAAAGAAAGAAAGAAAAAAAGAAAGACAAAGAAAGAAAGGAAGAAAGAAAGAAAGAAAGAAAAGAAAGAGAGGAAGAAAGGAAAGAAAGGAAGGAAGAAAGAAGGAGAGAAAGAAAGAAGGAAAGAAAGAAAGGAGGGAAGAAAGAAGGAAAAGAAAGAAGGAAGAAAGGGAGAAAAAGGAAGAGAAAGAAAGGAAGGAAGGAAGAAACATCTATAATGGAGATTAAACTTTATTTACATAGAATCTTGAAGAATTGCACAGGTAATCCAAGAGCATAGTCAAAATAATACAAAAGAACATTTGAATTCATGAATTTAGAAAAAAATGCAGATTCAAGAATAACTTGGAGAAATTGCCTTTTCACAAAGTATGAATGAGTGAGCTAACAGTGATATTATTTTAGAAAAATAATATCAACGGCATCAAAAAGGAAAAAAAGTAATAGAATTGAGAGGTCAGTGACACTCATGATTTTGTTCTGTTGTCTTTTTAAAAGCAGGCTAAGTCAATACAGCAAAGAAAAATAATGCTTTTTCATCAAATGAGGATTGAAAATCTGGACAGAAGCAATGGAGTTGGATCACTACCTCATAGTATACATAGGAACTGATTAAAGATGGGTCTAAAAGAAAATCTAAGGATTAATGCTGTAAAAATCTTAGAAATAAACATAAGCATAAACCTTTTTGTATTTAAATTAGACAATGTTTTTTTAAATAATTGAAGCAAAAATCACAAACACCAAAAGAAAAAATAGACAAACTGGATATAATAAAAATTGAAAACGTTTGAATTTCTAAGGAAAAACTGCTGAGATATAAAAGCATAGAACCTCGGGGAGGGGAAAGGAGGTGGGGTGAGGGTGGGAGATCAGTTGTATGGAGAGAGGGCAGGGAGAGTCCATGGAAATTGGTGATAGGTGCAGTTAGGGGATGGGGGGACCTCTAGGATGTGCCAGAGACCTGAGATAGGGAGATTCCTGGTGGTCTATGAGAGTAATTGTAGCTGAGACTCCTAGCAGTGGGGATATGGAGACTGAAGTGGCCACCTCTTGTAGCTAGGCAGGACTTCCAGAGGAAGGATAAGGCCACCAACTCACCCACAAAACCTGCAATCTAAAATACGTCCTGCCTACAAGAAGTGCAGGGACAAAGATGGAGCAGTGACTGAGGGAATGGCCAACCAATGACTGGCCCAAGTTGAGACCCATCTCATGGGCAAGAACCAATTCCTGACACTGTTAATGATACTCTGATATGCTTGCAGACAGGAACATAGTATAACTGTCCTCTGAGAGGTTCCACCCAGCAGCTGATTAAAACACATGCAGAGACCCACAACCAAACATTAGATGGAGCTTGGGGAGTCTCATGAAAGGATTGGGGAAGAATGAGGGATCTTGAGGAGATATGAGGGACTCTAAAAGAAGACCAACAGCATCAAGTAACTTGGACCCTTGAGGGCTCCCAGAGACTGAAACACCAACTGGAGAACATACATGGGCTGGACCTATTCCCCTTCCCCACATATATAGCATATGTGCAGCATAATCTTCATGTGGGTCCCTAACTCTGCTTATGGACATTGTTCCCCTAACTGGACTACCTTGTCTGGCCTCAGTGGGAGAGGATGTGCCTAGTCCTGTAGTGACTTGATGTGCTAGAGAGGGTTGGTACCCAGGCGGGCTTCCCTCTAATCAGTGAACAAGGGGAGAGGGGGATCTGGGAAGTGTGGCTTGGGGGGGGGGTTACTGGAAGGAGAGGTGGGGACTTTGATTAGGATGTAAAATGAATAAATAAATAATGGGGAAAAAGTAATGCAACATCTTTGTAAATAACCCATCAAATTAGATTTACTTTTTGGTAAGTCATTTATTCAGGGATACATATGTAGCTAGAATATATAAAGAGCTGTTATAACTCAATATGAAAAAAAAACAAATTTTCTTTTGCACATGCATGTGTGATATGCTTGCAAGTATGTATACCAAGTCGTGTGTGTAAACATGTCCTCTTTGCCTGTGTGCACATGAAGAAGACATGGCCTTGGTACATGTCTCTCAAGATTGCTCTCCACCTTAGATACTCAGGCAGAGGTCTCACCTGAATCCAGAATGCATTCATTCTTCTAGTCTAACCAGCTAGCTTGCTCTGGGATCTCTCATCTTTCCTCTCATGTCCTGTGGTTACTTGGGGCCACCTCCCCTGCCTGAATTTTTTTATTAACATGTTTTGATTGATTTAGAAATTTCAAATAATGCACCCTGATTAAATTCACTTCACAGTCCTCCCAGGTACATTTACACCCTTGTGCTCTCCCCCAAAACAAAAGAAAAAAATGCCAAGTTCAATTGTGTTGCTATATACTCACTGGAGCACTGCCAAACTCCCAATAGGCAGCCACTTAAAGAAAACCGAGTTCTTCCCCATCCCATCCCCAACCCCAACCCCATCCCCACCCCCACCCCCACCAGAAGCCACCAAATGTGAAGAGCTTCAGCATCCTTATCACAATTTTTGAGAGTTCTCTTTAAGGGTTTCCTGCTAGATTCTTTCTGTCTTCTTTCTTTCTTTCTTTCTTTCTTTCTTTCTTTCTTTCTTTCTTTCTTTCTTTCTTTCTTT
>NW_022196903.1:18355870-18363371 GCF_008632895.1 Mastomys coucha | reverse complement strand
CTCCTCCCTCTATTCCTGGGTCCATGATCTGTGCTGCTGCCTTGGACTGTAATGGGCAAGGGAGTTTCTTTTGCACAGGTATTGGTGACTTGCAGACTCATAGTTCAAACGAGAGACAGAAGGCTTCTGTGACATCCTACCCAAACCCCTAGCCTGGATTTTATATGAGTATGGGTGTTCTAAATTCTAGAATCAAAGTCCTCACATTTGAATGGCAAGTACTTTACTTGCTGATCTATTTCTCCAGCCCCAACACGGCATCCCTCTGAGAGTTTGAGAAAAACATTCTTTAAGACACCTTTCTGTCCAAAAGTGTCCAAATGGATAATTGGTTAAAGTAAATTATTCCTTTTCTTCTAATGGAAATGTAGCTATCTTCATTGTCTGTGGTCTGATTTTCCCCACGGAGGCATTGTACAGAACCACACGAAATCTCTACTTTGTGTGCTACTTTTCTTTACAGTGACTGATGTATGTTAACTGTTTGCAGAGTAACTTCAGGCATCTGCTTGGAATGCCACTTCAAAAGGCTTATAGGGAAATACCGCTGTTTTTGCTGAAATAAATGCTAGTAGCTGAAAATTAACCAGGTGCTTTTTTTTTAAAATGTAATTTTAGTAAGCTTTCTTAATTTTTTTAGCTATCAAAATATTAAAATACACTAAAGAGTTCTAAATTGTTAGGTAAATTAAAGAGGCAGTGTCTCTATAATAGAGTTGTTGCTATAGTAAGACAGCCTTCCAGTTTTGTTAACTGACAATGTTTACAAAATGAACAGGTCATATACATACATACATACATACATACATACATACATATGCCCTAGGATCTAGGAGGCCCTGGTGAGGTGGAATGAATTCTGCTCTCAGCTTTGAGTGATAATGATTCTGAACTGTTGTCAAGCATACTGGTCAGGCATGTGACTCTAGTAAACTGTTCTGTTTCTTCTGAGACCAAAACAACTCTGCATGGAAGCAAGAAAAAATTTACATCTTGGTTGGCTTAGCAAACTGTTGGCAAAAATTCATTCTCATCAAATTGATAGAAATGCTTGAAAGAGATAGAAACCAAATGGAGTTGAAGAAACCAGAAGAGATGTTGTAAAATACAGGAGGAGACCAAGAGAAGAGGTGTGTGGGAGAGTGGGCCTCACACCTCACCTGGGCATCAAGGTGGAGACCACCCTGATGGCATGAGAGTGGGAGAGCTGGGCTGGCCCCATGGGATGAGAGTCAGAGAACTGGTACCATCCCTTGCTGGATGTCATAAGCAGCAAGGAGGAGAGCTGTCCCTGATCCTCACCGAGGCAAAGTGGGGAGAGGTGGCAGGCTAGACAACACAGCCACCACCCAGACCCAGATCCAGGGCTCTGAGTTGTCCCACCCTAACATCTACCTCACTTTTGAACTGCTGGAGCATGAAGGGTAGCTCCTGCAGATCCTGCAAGATCTCCATGATACAGGGTAACTCCTGAGAGGAGTCCCAGTGAGGACCCAGTACTGGTAGTTTAGTACAAGCTGGAGGTCTCAGACCAGACTAATGACTCAGTGTAATGAACATTTGCAAGTAAAGCTATTTGGGCAAACGTGTAAACTGTGTGATACATTGTGGCACACTGCAGCTTCCACAGAAAGATGCTTCTATTTGTTTGTTTGTTTTATTTTTATTTATTTATTTTTGCTTACTTTTGGTGGGGGTGGGCTGCAAGTGTAGAGGGTAGATACAGAGGGACAGGATCAGGATGATGATGGATTGAGCATATTATGTGAAATTCACAAAGAATCAATACAAAGTGACAGAGAGAGAGAGAGAGAGAGAGAGAGAGAGAGAGAGAGACAGAGAGACAGAGAGACAGAGAGAGACAGAGACAGAGACAGAGGGAGAGACAGAGAGAGACAGAGACAGAGACAGAGACAGAGACAGAGAGACAGAGACAGAGAGAGAAAGAGAGACAGAGGGAGACAGAGGGAGACAGAGGGAGACAGAGGGAGAGAGAGACTAAAAAACTATTTTTAAGATATGACCTAGCAGTCAAAGCAGTTCTGTTTTTCATCAGTCCCCAAGTACAACACCTTGTTTGTCTCCTCACTATGAAATTTATGCCTGGCCCAATGTGAAGAGCTTCTCCAATCTCAGAAAGTGCCACATGGACTGTGTTGATGGAGACCAGAAGATCCTGTTTCAATATGTCCCACTTCATAGATGGTTAGTTGGTTCTGGTTATCAGCTGGAAGCTGGGATTTGGGGTTAGGACCTTGGATTCTTTTCATTGCTGTGTGGTTTTGTATGACAACCTGGCAGCATTGTTCTAAGACAGCATCTCAAGAGAATTAGATGTAAGCTAAGCTGAATTTTGTTATATAACCTTGGTAGTCATAACCTGTCCAGGTGACAGGAACCATCTGTTCCACTCATAAAAATTGATGAATGTCAAGGGACATATAAGGGACCAAAGCTGAGCTTTTGAAAACCAGTCTGCTACAGGTTGGTGCCCTAAGGACAGTGGCAGGGACTTCTCTGTGAACATCACTGAGGCTCCAAGAGCTCAGCCTTTCCTCTTGGCTTCAATTTTATTTCTATTTTCTCTAGACGGTTTCCTGAGTCCTTTTGTGTGTTCTCATGGGCTTCAAACTGGAATACCACATAGATAAACTGGGGAAGGTTTCTCATTTAATATTATCTAAAAACAAACAGACACTTGCATTAAAAGTAGGAAGTGGTCGGGCAGTGGTGGCGTTCACCTTTAATCCCAGCACTTGGGAGGCAGAGACAGGCAGATTTCTGAGTTCAAGGTCAGCCTGGTCTACAGAGTGAGTTCCAGGACAACCAGGGCTATTCAGAGAAACCCTGTCTTGAAAAACCAAAATAAAATAAAATAAAATAAAAGTAGGAATAACATATAGAGTTTTAATTCTATATGTTATTTAAGGCAATTACTTGGAATAATAAGTATAACAATAACCTTTGGTATTTTAGTGCCTTAATTTTGAGAACCTTGATGATGGTAGTTTTTTTTAAATATAAAGAGATATTTTAAATAAGTGAGCAACAAAGATAAAAATACTTTGCACTGGCCCATCTCTCTGTGACTTGTTCAGAACTATTACAACCATGGTACTGAAATAAGAGCAGGAACGTGAGAGTCATGGTGACATCCATGTATGCAATGGTTGAGAACGCGATTCAAACTAGCCTCTCTGACAAGTTGCTCCAAGGTCAATCTGTGTCTTGAGAACTGTTTAGAAACTCCCACAATGATGGACTGTTAGAATTTCTTGAGTGAATGAGACATTTCTATTTCACGCTATCTCTTCCTCCTTCAAATCTTGCTTTTGTTTTAAAGATGATTTTCTTAATAGGGGGAAACACTTGTGAATTATAATTTAAGGCCAAGGATGTTCAGATCCTTAACACGGGTGCAGTGTTTTTTCATTTATTTGCCTAGATATTTAAAGCTACCTACTGTAACATCTCAACATATTAGTAAGAAGGGAATATTGTAAGGTATCAGAATATCACATAGCCAGCATATTGGCATTCCAGGTGAAATATTATGCAAAATTGACAATGAAAAGCTAATAAATCATGTGTAATAAAATAGTTAGGAATACCAAAAGAATAGGTCATCAGAATGAAGTCATAGCTGTGTAATAAGCTATTACATTAAAGATGTATAGAATAACAGCTACAGATGTAATGGAACAATTACGTTTTAATAGAGCTGTCTGCTAGAGGCTCACATAACCTACTCAATCCAGCTTCCTTATTTATGACTCGTCTTAGAATGTACTGTTATCTCAAATGTTAAGGTTGGAGAGATTGGGAAAGCTTATAGTGCCTTACGGGAACTTTTGTTTTAGTCTGTCTCAGGATGTATGGGTTAAAATCTTAGCAACCTACTTCATGCTTATATAATTATTTTCATGGTTATATAATCATTTTCTCATGGACAAGATTGTGTAGGGTGCATCACTACTAAATCAACTTAAAGGAAAAAGAAAGAATTTGTGTCACCTCTCAAACTTCATTGGTGGAGCAAAGGTGAAGAAGAAACCAGATACAACAACAACAGAAGGAATAGGACTGGGACAGAGGGCTGGGAAAGCAGCCAAAGAACACAGAACTAACCTTGACTCCTCCTCCCAAACCTGAGAATAATGAGCTTTAATCCCTTTCTCTTTCTCCTTTCATTTCCACTAATTAACTTATGTATTCACTTTATATCCTGATCTCAGCTTCCTCCTCCTTCCAGTCCCTACCTCACACAGCCCCCCACTTCCCCTTCCCTTCTCCTCTGATAAGGGGGAGCCCCCCCCATCCTGGGTACCTGGCACTTCAAGTCACTGCAGGACTAGGCACATCCTCTCCCACTGAGGCCAGACAAGGCAGCTCAGTTACTGGGATCAGGATCCACAGGTGGCAACAGAGTCAAAGAAAGGCACCCTCCAGTAAGTCCAAGCTGGATATCTGCTACATATGTGAGGGGGATCTAGGTTTAGCTCATGTGTGCTCTTTGGTTTATGGTTCAGTCTCTGGGTGCCCCAAGGGTCCAGGTCAGTTGGTTCTGTTGGTCTCCCTCTGGAGTTCCAATCCCTTCCAGGTCCTTCAAGTCCTCTCACAATTCCTTTCCCTTGCTTTCTACCTCACCATGTCATCTCTCCCTGTCAGTCAACATGTAGTCCATATATGTCACCCGAGTGATGGGATTATGTGTGTGCGTATCTATGTGTATCTGCATATGTATATGTATATGTATATATGTGTGTATATATATGTATATATATGTATATGTGTATGAACACACATATATGTATACACATATATGTATATACATATATATGGGAAAATTGCTTAAATGTTACTTCTCTAACTTTCTTCTTTAAGCTTTGAGCTTGAGTTTGGAGCCAGTCTCCTCTAAACACTTTTGGCAGGAAATTGATTCAAGCATCAAACAGAATTATTTACGATTCTGTTTCCCTGTCTTCCAGTTTTGCATAGCTCTTCAATCCTAGTGATAACTTAGGCTCTCTCTCCCTTTTCCACTTAGGATGAATGACCTTCTTTCTGGTCCCAGGCTGCCTTTCTGGTTCCTACCCTCTAGACTAGGCTGGCCTTTGCTTAGGTGGACATGCTTCTAACCCCCTGCGTGGCTCTGAGTCAAATGCTTCATCATTTTTGGGCACATGGCACTCTTTCTTGGCAACATTTTGCTAATTCTTCATAGCCAGATTGAACTAATAGAACAAAATGCCATGCTGTGCGTGTCTATATGCGACACAATTTTATTTTTCACAGTTCTAGAAATCATTTTGTCAAGGTCAAGATGCTGGCAGGTTCAAAGTCTGGGAAGACCTTGGCCTCACCCCCCTGCCCTTTTTTTTATCGCTTCATTTTATTTATTTATTGTTTAAACTTTTTCCTGATTCTTTGTGAGCTTCACATCATGACCCCCAATCCCATTCATCTTACTGCCCTTTCATATTTGCCCTCTTCCCTTGGATCCTCCCCCATAAAAGAAAATTTAAAAAAAAATTAACAAAGTAAAAAGTATAGAAAACGTCTGGTTGGTTCAGCCAGCAACTGACCAATGCAGATGCGGATGCTTGGAGCCAACCATCAGACTGAGCTCAGGGACCCTAGTGGGGGAGCTGGCAGGACTGGAGGAGCTGAGGGGGATTGCAACCCCATAGTACATCATCAGTTGGCTGGACTATCCAGTGTTCTCAGAGACTAAAACACCAACCAAGGAATGTACAAGGGAGGGATCCATGGCTCAAGATAAACAGGTAGCAGAGAATGGCCTTGTCTGACATCAATGAGAGGGGAGGCCCTTTGTCCTGTGGAAGTTTGATGCCCCAGGTAGGGGGATGCTGGAGGGGTGGGCAGGAGAGGGTGGGTGAGTGGGGAGTACCCTCATAGAGTCAAAGGGGAGGGAGGAGGTGTGGAGGGGTAACTGAGAAGTGGGATATCATTTGAGACATAAATGAATGGAATGATTAAGAAAGAAAGAAAGTAAGAAAGAAGAAAAGAAAGAAAGAAAGAAGGAAATAAGGAAAGAAAACATCTTTTCATAGAAGTGTAATGAGTCACAGTGTGTCCCAGAATATTCGCTTTTGTCCACACATTTTTACTTGAAAATGTTCATTGCAATGAATCATTGGTCTGGCTCAAGGACTCTGGCTTTTTCTATACCATCAGTATATACCATCAATACTGGATCCTCACTGGGACTCCTGTGTCATGGAAATCCTGCAGCTTTGGATGTGCAGATGGGCCCTTTCATATATTCCTACAGTTCATAGATGAGGTAGACTTTGTGGTGGGCCAACTCAAAGCTCTGGATCTCAGCCTGTGTGGGAGCTGAGCTGTTTAGCCCACCAGCTCTCCTGTACCCCAGTACAAGGGTGAGCTTTTCAGCACTGCCCTGGCTAGTTCATCCAAAGCTACAGTCAGCAAGGGGCAGGGCCAGCTCCCCTGCTCTCATGCCCTTGAGGTTGGCTTACCCACCCCAACCCTAGCAGGGCCAGCTTTATTATGTTGCCCAGACGAGATGCATGGCCTGCTCTCCCAACTGCCTCAGGTGATGAGGTAGGGGTGCCATCCTCTCTATGCTCCTACCATCTCATGGCAGGGGAGTGGCGGGGCCAGCCCTCTTGGGCTCAAAAGAACTTGATATTTTTACACACAGCTGTAGTCTTCTCACTGTAATATCATGTAATGGAAAATTAAAAGGCTCTCTCTCAGTTCCCTTTTACTTAAGGATGTTATTGTGGTTTGAATGTAAAATGTTCCCCATAGACTTGTGTTTGAACACATTGTTGCCAAGGACCAGCCAGGGCATGGAGAGAGGTCCTGAGAGAAGGGGTGTCCGAGAGTAGCCAAAAGAACCACTCAAAGTCAAATCGCCAGTCCAAGCTGGCAGCCTAGGTTCTGCTGAAATGGCTTTCTAGACTGCTCTCTCTCTCTCTCTCTCTCTCTCTCTCTCTCTCTCTGGGTGTGTGTGTGTGTGTGTGTTTCTGCTCTAGCCAGCTTTTTCTTGCTATTCTAAAAACTCTGGTTGAGACAGCTCTCTCTACTAGTAAATATCATAAAATCTACCTTGATAGCTCATGGCTTTTTTGACCAAAGTCAGAAAAGAAAAGATGCTGTAAAAAAAATTAATGGATCTTTTGACCAAGTCAGAAATCTTGGTAAGAAAAAATTCTTGAAGAACTGTTTTGCTCTCCAGAGATCTCCAGAACACTCAGCTCTCACTAGAGAAAATTCTAAAGAACAACTGCTATCTCTTTTTGCTAGCTCATCTCATGCAGACCAAAAGCCCAGTCTTTTATATTACATATCAATCCAGTTATTTACTCCAGGTTCTCTTTTGATTGTCTTATGAATCAGCATCCTGTGAACACAGCCCTTTGATTCTTAAAAGACAGCAAGCATACATTTTTTTCTTTTTCTTTCTTTCTTTCTTTCTTTCTTTCTTTCTTTCTTTCTTTTTTTTTTTTTT
>NW_022196903.1:18331960-18355722 GCF_008632895.1 Mastomys coucha | reverse complement strand
CAGAAATCCACCTGCCTCTGCCTCCCAAGTGCTGGGATTAAAGGCGTGCACCACCACCGCCCGGCCATTTTTTTCTTAACATTTCAAAAGAATTCAGAGTTCTGTCTGCCTTTGTTAACCACAGAAGATAAGTTAGCTGAGTGAGGCCCTACACTGAAATGATCATTTCTACCATACCTGGGCCTAATCTTGCTTTGTTCCAGGTTGATTTTGAACTCAGGAATCTGACTGCCTTTGTATCTTTCTGACAAGCTGGCTCATAGTGTAGCTGCCTCTGTTCCTTTAGTGAAGCCCCTCCTAATCCATACTGCAGCCTTACATTTTGCATAGTTGAGAAGTTATATATATTTTAAATTCATGTATTTAGAGCTCTTTCCCATAGCCTTAAGGGCTGTCCTGAAGGTCGCAGTGTTTACCATGTTGCTGAGACATTAGCCACACCTTCGACTCCTAGACTTGTGCTGTCTGATTATCATGGCATCATTAACATTGACAGGGAGGAAATTACTGGGAGGAATGTGAAAATATGTATATTGTTACATAAACAAGCCTTATGACCACAGCAACCATCTATATTCATGGAGGGTCACACCAGGATCCTGTCCCAAGGGCAGGAACCATGCCACATGTCACTCTGTCCCCAACAGGGCCATACTACGCTCAGCTCTGTTGTGATGCTGTTCTGGAAAGTTATGGAACCTTTAGGAGGTAGGGCCTTCCTGGCAGAGGTGAGTCAGGGGACAGGGCCTTGAAGTTTTATAACCAGGAAGTACTTTCTGTTTTCTTTCTCCCTGCCTAAAGATTTGAAGTGACCGGAAGTCTTCTGGTCCTGTTACTATGCCTTCCCTACCATGATGAACCCTTTTCTCTTTGTCCTCCTAGGGGTTAAAATGTCAGCATTTGGGGTTTTTGGAAGTCATGCATATCCAGGTCACGGCGATCCTATAAGGCAAAAGAAATACATAATGATTCTGCTTATTGAGCAAGTGGGTCCCAATGGTTTAAATGATACATTTTGTAGTGGCAGCACCAGCTGCTATGTTGAACTCAAAACCATAACATGTTGTAAGATCTCTATGTATCACAGAGGACACAGTTTGGGAACTAGTGCTTGATACTCTGTCCCATTTCTTTGGGCTTTTCACTCTTTGTCACTGGGACCCATGTTCACAACTTTTTACCATGTAAAGGAATTTTAATCCAGCAATATGGCTGCTCTGGCAAGGGATTACAGCCAAAGACCCAGGTCTGGCTGGAATACAGACATGCCTTTAGTACAGACCTTTAAGGTAAAATTAGTTTGTAAAAAGAAGCAGCCATGTTTGAAAGTTATGTCTAATTGAGGGGCAGACAAAGTGATGAATCAGAGAAAGATTTGACACAATGAGTCAGAAATAAGATATGCTTAACTCTCACGAGGAAAGCCATTTCAGAGCAGCACTAGGAGAGTTAGTAAATGGAGTTGAAAGAGTTGGGAGTCAGTGTAATGCAGTGCAATGGCATTGAATTTGTTTGTGAGTTCATGCAGGTCAGGATTTGAAGCCAGATAATAAAGAGCCAGAAGATTAGAACAAATTGCCAGAGTTAATTTGAGGTCAAGCAGAGCCAAGCAGAGCTGAGAGATGCCAGATTGAATCAGTCAGCTTGGAGAGAAGTTTTGAGCCAGAACAGCTGAGTTGAACCAGCCAGCCAGAGTTCAGAAAGAACTAGAAAGGATGAGCTTATTCAGCAGTAATCCTCTGAGAAAACAATTACAACA
Source organism: Mastomys coucha (assembly GCF_008632895.1). Lineage (NCBI taxonomy): Eukaryota > Metazoa > Chordata > Mammalia > Rodentia > Muridae > Mastomys > Mastomys coucha. The sequence continues at coordinate 18,353,963 of NW_022196903.1, read as the reverse complement.
GGTGAATAGAAGATATCTCTATACTACCACACATAGATCACTACAACATTCCACAAGTGAACACAAGTTAATGGCAATATTTATATTTATTTTTGCAACTTCTTAGATAAAAATCATTTAAGGAATGTTTGGTAAGGTGTTATTTTCATAAAAACATCTTTTAAAACAAGTGTTTTTCTATTTTCACAAAAGTTAAAATGACATGCAGAAACAAGGTTAGTTTCTTGAATAACACATTACAGTTTTAGAAGATATTTAGAACAAGTAAGACCAGAGAGTAAGCTACATAATTAAACTTAAGTACACCACTAGAAAACTCACGCAGTAGTAAAATATAAAAATCTACAATTATAAATATAAATTTGGTCCATGGAGACACCAGAGCAGTATTTACATAAGTTACTATAACTCCTACTTCAGGTGAATACTGCAGTTGTAAAATGTTGAATATCATCGGGGATAAAGTGTTTTACTTACAATCTACTATATTAAAAGTTATATTTCTAGCAAACTGGATGATTGCTACAAATGCAGCTAAAAATCTGACACTTAAGAACAAATATATTCCAAGGTTGGTGTTTCCTATTATCTACAAATTGATTTTTTTTTTTTGTTAAAATCAATATGGAAAAAAATACCACAATTCAATTCTTAGAAACACTGTAAAATTCAATCATTTTAGTTCAAACATAATAAGTGAATTACGAGAAGTCTTTCAAAAAGGCACACGTTGTTAATGGTGTCAATTTGGCAGCAGAATGAGTTACCATCAGGTCATGGGAAGTAAACAGATAACAGAACTGGACTCATTTTTCTAATTTTAGAAAGAGATAATACTTGGATGAGGGTGGTCCTACACCCTTCCTGCGTTAGACTAAAGACTCCAGGCTTTCAGCTAGATTTCCATCAGGCAAAGCTGCACCATTACTATCCAGAGAAGTGGATGGATTCTCCTCCTGTCTTGTGCTGACGAGGCTAAGGACCACTTTGTAGAGAAACTGATACTGCTCCTAGAAAACATGGGAAGGGAGAATATAGACAGGCAACTCAACAGAGGCATGAATTTGCAAAAAAAAATAGGCATGATTTCAGACACTTTAGAACCATTCATGTGAGGGTACAGAGCTGATTTAACGGGCTTGTACTCAGCTGAGGTGCACAGTCTATATTTAGTTGGATCTATTTGGTTAAACCCAAATCTCTTTGCAATGAGCAAAAGAGTCACTGAATGTAGAGAAAAAGGCCATGCACATTTGACAGTGATAAGCACTCAGTTCATCTTCCTTTGTTTCCTGGAGTTGGATGACAATGCAGATAAATGTCATCTGTGCTCAGCATCTACAGCCTTTATAAAAGCAGCATCTTCCCTTCCTTTCTCTTTTTTTTTTTTAATAGACCTGAGGCTGGTATTGAACTCACTATGCTGCTGAGGATGAACTACCTCCCAAGTGACAAGACTACAGATGTGTTTTCTTTATCCAATTTATGTGATATGGTAGATCAAAACTAGTTCCCTGTGTGTGTTAAGGAAGCATTTTACTGAGCTATATCCCCAACCCTCAAAACTCAGGATCTTATTTTCCTTTCTTTAGCTGCTATGTAATCAAATGCTTCTGTCTATCTACGGAAAGTGCTCAACAATGGCTGTTTTATCACCAAGGGTCAGTGCTTCGACAGGCACACTGGTCACCAAATGTTTTTCACTCCCTATCATTTTGTCTGTCTTGATGGCCTGCCTTGAGAAAAGGGGTGTCATGCTCCCCAGTGATCTCTCTATGAGGCCCTTCTCTGTACTCAGCTAAGAAGCTGACAATAACCCTAAGACATTGACATCCACCCAAGACTCTCACCAAACTTTCTATTATTTTACCACAATAGCAACTTTCAGGTTATTTCTAAGCTAAACCTTCAAACCAGAAGCACTAGCTGTGTCTCATTCTTGTCTGTACACATCTTTTTTTTTTTTCTCTTAAAAAGCATCCATGAATTAGTTATTTGTTAACTTCAGAAACTGGGCTCGGCTTAAGTGAATAGGTCTAACATTTAAGTCTTTGAGATATATAGGTCTGCCTGTTCTATGAAGCCTCAATTTGAACCTAAGGAATAAGACTCTTCAGTTTGCTGGACAAGTCAATTCATTGGTAATTCCACTATAGATATTTTTAAGGGTCACAATGAATCTTATAAAAAGGGCACCGAGTGACTAAAGGTTTTTTTTTTAATCTTCCAGTCTTCAGCAAAGTTCATACTTGTAATTCAGCTTGAATGCTACAAGCTAATGGTACCTACTAGCTTCTGTGACATTCTTTATATGTGACTAAAGAAAAAATAAAAACTTTAGTAACATCTAGGAAGTGACATTTCAACAGTTAAAAGTGAGATTCATCACTTACAATGTCAGTGAAGACTCCTGGTCTCATCAAATTGATCATCTTGGCTACTTGGTAAACATCCATGGAGTTTTCTTTTTCTAGTTGGTGCATAAGAGTTGTGAGAGCACAAAAAGTTCCTGCTGTTACTCCTCCATGCCTTGCAGTAGAGAGACAGGGCAAAGAATTCATCAGATGCAATAGATGCATTTGCAACTCAGAGCACACAGCCTTGAAATGGCTTGTCTTTCTTTCTTTTTATTGTGCATAGAATTACCATAGAATTACTGTTGAATTGGGGACAGAGCCAAGTGTGTGCCACTAGAAACAAGAGCCTTTGTAAAATGTTTTATTGTTTGATTATGCCTCGTTATTTGTATTCTTTGAAAGAGGCAGGCAGAAAATGTTTGGCTGAGGTTATAATAAATAAACTATATACTATATAGAGTAGGCATTTAACACAATTCTAGCCTTTTTCATTGTTATAGAAACAGAAGAAATTATGAAATAAAGATTACTCTCTTAGACAAAACAGAAACGAAAACAACAAACTCCCAAACATTAGTCATTTTTACTCTTTTCTCAAGCAGTAAATAGCTCCCATGTATCCTACATTAGCTCCTTTAAAAGTCCAGTACTGAAACATTGTCTCATCTCAACAAAGGCTCTTACTACAAAGCCTAAGAGCAGATTCCAGTGTTTAGACACAGGTGTTCTGCCTTCACCAGGAGTTACCAGGGAGGCATGATTTTCTGTGCCACCTCTCATGATAAGAATCAGCTAATCCATCCTGGCTGAATCAGCACATGGACACAAAGCAGCAGGCTGGTCAGTGGACAACAGAGGCATGCACATATCCAGAGGTTTCAGTGACTAAGACCATGAGACTTACTCATCGTGAACAATCATGGGCCCATCCCTGGTAGCAGCTTCTTCTTTGATAATACTTATAAGTTCAAATGTTTTACTAATGGGACTATCCGGATTTGGCCATTTGGGACACTGAAAATGCCTTACTTCAAGCACATAATCATCCTAGGAGAAGAAAGAACAAATCAGTGTTTTTAAAGGTGTAATGCTGGGCTAGTGGCAGTTTATCATGAACCGGAATAAGTGGGAAATTCAGAAACTGAAGCTAGATGATAAAAATAGCACATGTTTTATTTGTAGCACACCCCTCACTATGGAAGGAGGAAATCATTGCAGTGGGACTTTAACCATAAATAGATCCATTCACCAGAATAAAACCTTATCTTCGTTTTAGGCCTTTGGGTAGGGGGGCTGTATATGTGTACACATGTATGTAAGTATACATAGAGGTAAAGGTTTGATATTAAATGTCTACAATTTTTCCTTGCATATTCTCTGAGACAGAATCTTTCATCTGGAGCTTACTGATTTGGACTAGACTGGTTGGCCCAGCAATCACTTGACATCTTCCTACTTCTACCTTCCCAATACCACTGGCCTGGCTTTCATGTTAGTGCTTGGAATTGAACTCATGTTATTATGTTTCAGCAGCAAGCTCTTCTCAACATCTCCTCCACTTGTAATGTAGTAGAGGTAGGGGGATGTAAGGTAGGACTGGGAGGAGAGGACGGAGGGGCCTTTGATCAGGATGTAAAGTCAATAAATAAATAAATTAATGAAAAAATGTTCTTTGTGGGTGAATCATGCCAATGCTAATAAACCATGGAAGCATGCCTTAAAGATATGTTTGCACTGCTCAATTTTAGGTTGCAAAAGGAAATCTTCAGTGTTAAAATTTGTTTGGAAAAGAGCACAGAGACCATCAAACATCAGCAGTACTCATCAGAATGACATTAGATGACACAATAAGAAAACATCTAGGGTAGATGTCTACTTTGAACTCCAGCATTGATTATGTTTTGTGTGATTAATCAGATTATGTCATGGTGAAATAAACCTCTAACATTCAGTTTCCTAAAGTGAACCTAATGAGATGCTGTATTTGAAAACAAGTGTTACAGAATCAATTGTATGTAGTAAACATAAACTTCCCAAACAACTAAAATACTACTAACAAAGAAAACCATGATGTGGTACTAGTTTATCTAATATTAAGAATTATTATAAGCTAGAATGAAGGTACTTCCAGGTCATTAGGGAGAGTGACAAGGAGCCCAGTGGAAGGAAGTAATGATGCTAGAACCAAGTCCAAACACACATAGTCATAGCAGATGTGTGCCTGAGCTGAGACTGGTGTCTGGGAGCACGAGGCCACCAGGACAATATCACATGGATAATAAGGAAAATGCACTCTTGACTTGCACAATGCAGTATAGAAACTAAAGGAAAAATAGAAAACATTTAGCAAACAATGCTATCTATGTAGGTATCTTAATTTCATACATATTTTGTTTTGGTTCTCAGTTTGGTTTTGGTACAAAGACTAGAATCTGGGGATCCTTGTAGGCTAAACATTCACTCTGCTATTAAACTGTTTCCTTAGCCCCCAACAGGATTTGTTAACAATGAATCCTAAGTGATAGATTCTTTATAACACAATGGAATGGGAACGAATGGTAAAACTCACATAAATTAAACATGTAAACTTTCATTTACAGAAAATTAAAAATGTTAAAATTACATAAAAGAATATTTGCAACATGTGTGCCTGGAAAGGGGTTAATACATAGAATATACAAAGACCTCACACAAGTAAGTAAGTAAAATTTCAAGGGGCTAATGGAAATTTGGGCAAACCCCCTGAGGACCTATGACTAGAAATGAATTATCAATGCAATGGGCAATGAATTTTTGGAAAGATATTTGCTTTCATTTTCAGTAAGGAAAGTTAAAACTAGTGAAAGAAATAAAAAAGCCATTTCATCCTTAACATAAGCAGTGCTGAGGAGACTCCAGATTTCTCATAATCTGTAAATTAGAAGGCATGTCAGAGTAGGACCTCTTTTAAAACAATCACAACGATGAAAACCTGAGGGGGTCTCATTCTCAATAACCAATAAGGGATCCTTGGGTGAACCCAAGAAACATTTCCATGTAGGTAAATATATTCAGTCAGGTACCATTTATAATTGCAAATTTTGAACAAAACAAAATGAAGCAGACTTCAAACAGGTAGTACCTGTTTTGGTAGTATCACAGTTTTGGATATAGAAAAAAAAATCCTGAATATGTTAACAGCCAAAGGAAACAGATTTGACTTTTACCCAATTGTGCGAGTAAATGTCATCAATATTATAATGAGAGAAGGCAGCAAATATTTGAAAGCATACATGTAATTTATGTAAGGATCAGAATATAAGATCAAAACAATGCCATCTTAAAGAAAACAGAGATAAAAGGTGAAATTATGAAGTAAATCCAGAGGTCAGTAAACACTGATTGGGGCAGAGGTCACTATATCTGTAGAGAGGATAGGATGGCTGAGTGGGAGCATGAAGGATCGTGGTCAAAGGTCAAGGCTGTGTTCCTGTATTGAACTCAGTAGCCAGCGAATCATTCAGTCTATCACTTTAATATATCATATATACATTATGAATATTATTTTATTGTTAATACTTGATATGCTAAAAACAGTCTTTATAAAAAAAATAATTAATTAAAAATAATTGCCAGATTTTGACTTTAGACATTTAACAAACTTCCCAGAAGTTGAAATGAGTCTGGTCCACCCAGCATAAACTTTTACCTCTTTCTTTACTGAACTCAAGAGCTGGGACATGTAAGACACAGTAGCTATGAAGTGCATGGAAATGCCTACGTCATCTTGTTTTTCTGATTACTGCTTTAGAACCACCCCTCATCCCCAGGCTGGCCTTCTGGAAATTGGGACATCAGTGACATTTGATTTACATATCCGAGATGCACTGAACTGGAATCAATCCTGAATACTTATCGTATAGCATGTTTTCTGTATAACACTAGGAAAAAGCTGTATTTCCTAAGGCTGAGGCAGGCAATAGGGGTGCTCAGAGTAATATGTATGACGAGACAATGGATATCTAATGAGTATTTTCTTCAAGTAAGCCTTCTCACTAACTACGGATACCCATGGGAAAAAGCATGACAAGGTAAGTGCTGGCTTTAAAACAAGAATTAGAATTAGGGCCTGAACAGATAGGTTAGCAGTTACAAGCACTGGCTGCTCTTCCAGAGGACCTGAATTCAGTTCTTAGCATACACATGGTGGTGCACAACCATCTGCAGCTCCAGTTCTAGCAGATCTGACTCCCGTTTTTGGCCTCCATGGGCACTGCACGCATGTTGTAAACAGATATAGAAGCAGGCCAAAGACCCATCTACAGAAAAACAATCTCAAAGAAAAGAGATTTAGAATTATTTTTGTTCTTTTTTTTTTGTTTTTTTGTTTTTGTTTTTGTTTTTGTTTTTAAGGCATTTATTGTAAAAAGGCAGAGAGAGGGAGAGAGTAGGGAAGTAGAGGCCAGCAATGGCCAAGTGGAGAGAGGGGCGAAGGAGATGGGAAGAGAGGGGGCGCAAGAGTAAGAGCAAGACAATAAGAGGTAAGAGCTGTTTGTTTATTTTCAACCTAAGTTCTATTGGCAAGCAATTTAGGGTAAAGGAGAGAGCCATGCTTTTCTGTGTACATAGAAGTTTAGAATTGTATAGTTTAGCAAAGAGTAGGTAGTTTGATGATTCTGTAAGTAAAAAAAAAAAAAAACAAGTAAAGGGATATCTCTGGGACTGTCTCAGTTTGTAAGATGGTACAATCTTTTTCTACTTCTGATAAATTCCCAAGTCATCATATGTCTCGCGCATGAGCAGGAGGGAAGTTCATCTAACCTGGTTCCTTCCATACCTGTGTCGCTTCCAAGATGAAGTCTTGAACGATCAGCTTTTCCTCATTCGAAAGGCATTTGTGTTCTTCAGACATAAGCGTGACTTTGAAGCTTTCACAATTTATGGGCTCATCTTTATTTGGCCAGTAAACAAATTCATCTTCTGCCTGAGAAAGACCAAGGGAGAATATAAGTTTTCATGACATAGTTCATTGGTCTGATTGGAAAATCAGATCAAATGCTTGGCAAGGAAATTTCAAATCAAAATTTTCTTTGGATAACAAAATTTACCACTAAAATGTTCTTGAAAACTTAATCCAGATTGGATTTAAGTGTGAAATAAAATATTGCATAACCCAAACTGTGGCTATGGCATTTTGTGCTCTTGGCTCATTGGTAGCATCAGTAAGCCTGCTGCTTTAATAACTGTCCACTGAACAGGATGAGTGAAGTGAATGCTCACCAATTTCTAGCATGACTTGGAATCTCTGTGACTTTAGATAATATTGTGGATGCCAGCAAGTGCTGGCTGACAGGAGCCTGATATAGCTGTCTCCTGAGAGGCTCTGACAGTGCCCGACTAATACAGAAGTGGAGGCTCACAGCCATCCATTGGACTGAGTACAGGGTCTCCAATGAAGGAGCTAGAGAAAGGACCCAAGGAGCTGAAGGGTTTGCAGCCCCTTAGGACAAACAACAATATGAACTAACTAGTACCCTCAGAGCTACCAGGGACTAAACCACCAACCAAAGAGTACACATGGTGGAACTCATGGCTCCAGCTGCATATGTAGCAGAGGATGGCCTAGTAGGTCATAAATGGGAGGAGAGGCCCTTGGCCCTGTGAAGGTTCTATGCCACAGTGTAAGGGAATGCCAGGGCCAGGAAGAGGGAGAGGGTAGGTTGGTGAGCAGGGGGAGGGGGAAGGGAACAGGGTTGTTTTTTTTTTTTCCCTGGAACGGAAACAGGGAAAGGAGAAATCATTTGAAATGTAAATAAAGAAAATAATAATTACACAAGTTAAATAATTAATCTAATAAAATAATTAATCTAATAAAAATTACGCAAATTACAAAAAAAGAGTTAAGTATATATGACTAGCCCAAATCACATAATAATTTTGACTGACACTTTAGGCTTTACAAACATACAAAGAAGAGTGGACATGTCACTGATATTGTGGTTCTGAAGAATTCTTTCCTTTACAAGTTTATTTTATTTTATTTTATTTTTTTAAAGAAAAGGTATCCAGCATGGACAGGAGAGGAGGTCCTGGGGCCACACCCTATCTGAGAAGCCATTGACAGGTGAGAACAGTTCTGGGCAGGAGATTCATTCTTCTTTAGGGCTATGGTTAGTTGTAAGATGCCCATGTTCCAATGCATACTGCCATACCCAGGCTTATAGGGTCAACAGTAATTATAGTAAGTTATTTTAAAAAAACACATCAAGTTTGAAGAGGTGTATGCTGGGAAATATGAATTGGGCTGGGCATGTTGTATACATGGATGAGATCCTCAAAGCATAAATTTAAAAGTTTCCTAAGTGTCTCTGTCATAAAAGAGCCTTGGCTGGTATTATTAAGAGGATGTAACTACTTCAACTGTGCTTTCGTGAAATTGTAAATAAAATAATAAAATAAAAAAAGAGAGGCTTAAGTGGAAATTTCAGTACAATATTATATATTTTATCTTAAAAATGCAACCAGAAGTGTATAAACTGGTGTCATCTGTGGTTGCTTTCCTGATGTGCGTAAGCAGTGCCACAAATACGTATTTAGCAACATTAATCTACTTTATTTAGATCTCTCATTCACTACTTTGACCCAACAGAACTGCTTAACCAATCCAGTCCAGCAAAGCATGACTCCAGTGAGTCTATTAGCTGTAAAAAAAGATGACTTTTCTTGTTTGTAATGATAGGCTTTTGGCTATTGTAATCTATTTTCCTTACAAGAAAAGAACAAAAAAAGTGACCTACCATGTTTTGACCATCTGGAATCATAACCACCAGCTGGGCATTATGATCCCATATCATTCTCCAGAAGTCCTTGATGGTGTGTAGAAGGGGATGCTGGGTGATGATGAATTCATTGCTCTGGTAATAACCCTACAGAACCAAAGGCATGAGAAAAGAGCCCAACATATGACTCAACAGAGAAATGTGACTTTATGTTAAAGTGGTGTGTTTAATTCTAGACTGAATGCTGAAATAATAATGTATTACAACCAGCATTTACTAGGAAGTGTCTATATGCTAGGTACAGTTTTCTTCCTATCCAGGGATCTATAAGATAGAACTATCATCCTTATTTTAAAGGTGATTAAACTGGGGTATACGAAGTGAAGCACTGTGGATACATTTACCTTGAGAAGTGACCTGACCTCTAGAAGTTGATGTCCAGAAAGGCTTATGAAAGTGTCACTTGCACTAGATAGAGTGTAAACCTACAGCAGAGTTTATAATCCTTATTGTCCACAAGCCCCAGGCTTCAGAATACTAAATCTCAGATCTCTTTACCCCAGGTCACCTTCCATGTCCTGGTCCCTGGCTGCCTCCCCCATGAGAGGGATCAGGAAAGGTCCTCTCTTATTGTCCTTATGAAGCCTGGAAACTGGTATAACTGGATGGAATGTTTTACATGCTGTTTACTGAACTCGAAACTCTCCTCTAGTAGTGTGGCCTTTCACTACCCCCATGGGTTCATTTGAAATGTGGTGGGTGTAAAACAGTGGTAACTGCACATCTCCCCATTTCCCAAATCTTCTTAGGTCATTTCTTAGCTGGCTGACTAGAACAGTGGTTTGGGTATGAATATTCGGACTCTTTTTAGTTTGAAACTAAGCTGTATAACTGAGTATCCTAAGATGGTAATAAAGGACACACAAAAGCCATCAAAGCAACAATCTGCTCATTAGACAGCCTCAATGCAGAAGGAAGGTTTTTACATCTTTAAAAATCCAATAATGCAAATGAACCCGGTGCTTGAGGAAGCACTGTGCTGTAAACCTGGGGTGCTAATTTTAGTGAATTTGGACTCTGTTGAAGTTGGTGTCCCCTACCTCTGCCTCAGATCTGTGCCTTGGTGAATGAAAATATGTTTTATGTCTACTCATCAGCTCTAAATGATGGATTTGGGACTCTGTATCTCCTTATGGATTTCTATTGAGATTTCTTCAGTCCTAGTACATAAGAAAGCATCCAGGTATGCTGCTATTTCTCTGGCCACTGAAGACTGTTTGTCATAGTCATTTTATTGGACTGACTGTATTGGACAGGTGCTATTGCTGCATCCAGGAGCACACTCTACTATTAATTCTGGTAACACAGGTGGGTATGTAGATTTTCCCACGATGTCTCTGACTTACCATAATATAGGATGCATTGATGTAGTCTGTGCCTTCCCCACTCAGGGATGAAATGCCCACCCTTGATCTTTCCACTGGAATACAGAACATTGCAGGTAAACAAACATGTTCACTGCACTGAGCTATCCCCACCCCCAACAACAACTCCCAAATGCAAAGTACAATTGCATTTCTCAACAAATACCTTTGATGGTTAAACTAATTGTTAAAGTTAAGTTTTCCAATTTTTCATAAGACTTCAAGGATTTGAGGTATTTTTAATAACCAAATAGTCAGTATAATTAGAACAATATGGCAATAGATATAACATAGTATACAAAATTATTGAAAGACATAGAAGTGCTCTGTTATGGAAATTAAAAACCAGGTTGTTTTTGCAAGCTTCTGTATGGCTTACCAGGGATGATGGAGGATGTTCTATTCTTCTCCCTGTTACACTGCTTCAGAGCTGTAGAGTAGTCACTTTGAAGAATATTTGACTGACTCAGAAGCTGACAAGGGAGGTAAGGAAATGTGCAGGTCATTTCATGCACTTCATCCAGATCCCCAAACACACACTGACACACCTCGACAAAGGAATGACATTTAGTGTAAACATAACCAATTCTTTAGATCACGGGAGTTTTTTGAAGTAAGCCCCTTTTGAGTGAAGTCCCAGAAGCCTCTATGCTGTACTGCAAGGCCTTTGATCTCGAGAGGATCTTCCCGATGGTTTCCTCTGTGGGCATGTCCTGATGGCTTCCCCTATAGGTATGCCTTGATGGCTTCCTCCGTGGGTGTGCACTTTACATTTCCTCTATTTACTCTCACTAGCATTAAATAGTTATTTAATTTTTGGAATGAATCCTACGAACTACTTCATGAGGCTGCTACAGGATACGCAGGTGGTTTTCAGTCACTGAAACCCCAAACTGTACATTACTGATACTGTTTGGTAAGTGTTTTATGTACACACTACCTTGGTATCAAATATTTATGTGTTCAATAAAATAGACAGGTTGGTTTTCCACTGAGATTTTTTTCTTTTTCTATCAAGGTTTGGAAATGTTTGTCTCTTAAAAATCCAGCAAAGTCTATGCCTTCTTCCATGTTCTTGCTTATAGTAGGTTTTTAAATTTAGAAAATATTTATAAATTATGATCATGTTTCATTTCCCCAACTTTTTTTTTTTTTAACACACTTTCTCACTCTTAGCCCAGGCTCATGTCGGCTTTGTGGCAGTCCTTATGGTTCAGGGTCTGGAGTGCAGAGACCTCAGGTGTAAGGCCTCAGCATGTCTCTATTGTGTTTGTGAATACTTACAGCTTCCAGCAAAAAGGATGTCTTGGAGGTTGTATATTCATTTCTAAGTACACCCTCTCGGCAAACCACTAAAATCTTCCTGTTTTAAAACCCATTCCTTCACTGGGTGTTCTCAATCTTATCTCTTTACACTAAGGAATTTTGCTAATTTGAATTTTCTTACTTCCCCTAGTTTTAAAGGAAGCTCATATATCTCTTATTAAAACACACTCAAGGCTGGGTGTGATGGTACACACCTTTGATCCCAGCTCTTGGGAGGCAGAGGCAGGCTGATCTCTGTGAGTTCGAGGCTAACTTGGTCTACAAACAGAGTATCAGGACAGCCAGGGCTACAGAGAAATCCTTTCTCGAAAAACCAACAAACAAAACAACACTAACAGCAACAACAACAACAACACCCACAATCAAATCAAAACAAGCAACATAAAATCTGTCTTATTCCCTAAGCTCATATTTCCTAGTAGCTATCTTTATTATTTCTTTAGTGCCAAGTCTTTTTTTTAAATATTTATTATGTATTTATTTATTATAAGTACACTGTAGCTGTCTTCAGACACACCAGAAGAGGGCGTCCGATCTCATTACAGGTGGTTGTGAGCCACCATGTGGTTGCTGGGATTTGAACTCATGACCTTTGGAAGAGCAATCGGTGCTCTTACCTGCTGAGCCATCTCACCAGCCCCTAGTGCCAAGTCTTAATAATTTGTGTATATGTATGTATTTATATGTGTATCTATCTCTGTGTGCATGGTACATGTGTTCAGGAGCCCTAATGTCAATATATTTTGCTCTAATTGTCTCTTCCTCTAATAACCATGTTTCCCTGAGCTTCTTTTTTAAAAATTTTATTTATTCACCATAGCTGTCTTTAGACACATCAGAAGATAGCATCAGATCTCATTATAGATGGTTGTGAGCCACCATGTGGTTGCTGGGATTTGAACTCGGGACCTCTGGAAGAGCAGCCTTAACTGCTGAGCCATCTCTCCAGCCCCCTGAGCTTGCTTCTTGCTGTGACCTTTTCATTGTGTTTTAACTCAGTTATGTGGCGTCAATGCAATAACCATTGCAAAGGTCATAAGTGCTCAGACCAGTGCTCAGACCTGTGCTCTATTAGCCTTTGCTGTGTCTATTCATTTTCTCCTCTTGAAACCTTACTCTCTTTAGATTCTTTTATCTCTTACTCTCATGCCTCCCATTTACCCTCTTATCTCCTCTCTTCCATGCTTTTTTTTTTTTTAAATTGGTGTTTGAGCCTAGGACATGGTGTGTGCTAGGTAAGAGATATATCTCCATCCCATCTCCCAAGCCTTCTTCAGCACCTCATCTTATCTCTAGTGACCATCTTTTCCAGTTCCAAGACTTCAAGTAATCATCTCCAAGCTGGCCAGACTCTTTCCCCATGCCTGATCTTTTACCATTTAGATGCAGTAGTGAGTTGCCTACTACACACATTAACTGAAGCATGTTCTGTTATGGTTGGGCTATGATTTGAATGTGTTTCCCAAGGCTTCATGTGTTCAAATTTAATTTCTACTGAGTGGTATTCAGAGGGTGAATGCTGAGGTCACCTATTGGTATATAGAGATGCAGATTTGGGGAGGTGGCTAGGATTACATTAAGTCTTTAGGTCAGAGCTCTTATGAATGAATCTTAGTAGCTATTATTACACAGCACACACACACACACAGAAACACACAGGTAGATGCACAGACACACACACACACAGAAACACACAGGTAGATGCACAGACACACACACACACACATACACACACACAGACACACACAGATACACAGACACACAGACACACCAGACACACACACACACACACACACACACACACAAACACTCTTACTTGTCATATATATATCCAGTTGATGTTCTGAAGAACCTAAGACTTCAATTTAGTAAGAAGGCCATCAGCAGATGTGGCTCCTTGACTGTGTATCCATAGAATCACAATCCCAAATACACCCTTTATTTGTAGAACCCTGTACCTCAGTCATCCTATTTAATAACAAAAGTCTTGCTAATACGCTTTGAGTACTTTAGAGTTTTGTAGATGTGGAAGTGATCTGACCATCTTGTCCTCTACCACATCCTGCAAATATATATCTTCCCTCTTGAATTCTCTGTCCCAGGAAATGACATTATCTCCTCCAAGTTAACAGAATCTGAGAAGCTCTATTTGTCTCTTTTCCTTTCCAAATGTAATGTCCCATAAGCTAAACACCAAGTCCTCTTATGGATGCATATTCTCTTCCCTCAGCGTACCTTTACCTGTGCACCTGTAGCATCCTTTTCTTCCAGACTGGTGCTTTCCACAGTTTTGTGTTTGTCTATTATTTATCTGTATCTTTCATTAGGCTAAAAGCACCTTGAGAGTGGGAGTTGAGTATGTCCTTTTAATTGTTTTAAGATATATTTTAGTATATGTAATATATTATATATAATTTAACTTATGTGTATACATTTTTGTGTTTGTGTGTGGGTATGTGCACATGTGAGTTTAGGTATCTGAGGATTCCAGAAGAAGGTGTTGGATTCTCTAAAGCTCGAGTCACAAGCAGTTATGAGCTGCCCAACGTTGATGCTGGGAACTGAACCTGGGTTCTGTGCTAGAGCAGTTCAAATCTCCTAACTCATAAGCCATCTCCTCCTTTATTGTTTGCTTTTTTAAAATGCATGTTTATACTTGTGTGTGTGTGTGTGTGTGTGTGTGTATGTGTGTGTGTGTGTGTATGCGTGTGTTTATGTGTAGGCTGGAGGTTGACATCAGGTATCCTCCTCAGTTTTTCTCCAGTTACTTCTTTGGACATTGAATTCTCTATCTGAACCTGGAAATCGACAATCCAGTTAGACTGCTGAGACTGGAAGTCCCAGAGGTGTTCCTGCACCTGCCTCCACAGGTCTGGGATTACAGGCACTGCACCACTCATGTGAAGCTTCTTCCATGGACCTGAGGATCTAAATGCATACTCTCTTGTTCATGCAGCAAGCACTTTACCAACTGAGCCATAACCTAGCCTATAAGTTAACAGTTTGGCATCAAACCCGGAAGCCTGGCAACTAATAGGTATCTGATAAATATTTATGGAATAGGCATACAATTTGTTTCAAGGAAAATATTCTTTATAGGAACTTGAATGAATATTGCTTTTAAAAATAAAATAGTATGCCTTTATGTCTGCATTTCCTACTTATATTGTGAGCAGGAATAAAAAGGTCAAATCTCTCTTTTAAATTCAATATTTGTTTTAATTCTATTTAAATCCTGAATTATCCAGCTTACACCATATCAATTCTCTTAAGTAACCATGTAGTGAGTGAATCATACTTAAATGACAGTTCTATTGACAATAGGTGATAGAAATGTAAAATTGGGTTGCCAGGATGGCCTCTCATCCCTGCAAAAGGTATCCTTCAAAGTTCATTTTCAAGCTTTACTTTTTTTTTTTTTAAGAACCTAGTCTGCATACTTTCTCCAAAGCATCGGGATCTGCACAGCTCTGCTGACCAAGGCCTGACATCTTTCCGCAAACAAGTTCTATGATTAGAAATCCTCCTTTTGTGCTCCCAGAGCACAGAAGGCAACTTCAAGGTCAGAGGTAGGGGATTGATGGTAGTTAGCATACTCTGCTTTTTTTAAAATTTATATTTTCTATTAGATATTTTCTTTATTTACATTTCAAATGATATCCCCTTTCCCATTTTCCCCTCTGAAAAACCCCTATTCCCTCTCCCCTTCCCCTGCTTACCAACCCATCCTCTCCCGATTCCTGGCCCTGGCGTTCCCCTACACTGGGGCATCAAGCCTTCACAGGACCAAGGGCCTCTTCTCCCATTGATGACCAATGTGGCCATCCTCTGTCACATATGCAGCTGGAGCCATGAGTTCCACTATGAGTACTCTTTGGTTGGTGGTTTAGTCCCTAGGAGCTCTGAGGGTATAGCTGTCTCCTGAGAGTCTCTGACAGTGCCCAACTAATACAGAAGTGGAGGCTCACAGCCATCCATTGGACTGAGTACAGGGTCCCCAATGAAGGAGCTAGAGAAAATACCCAAGGAGCTGAAGGGTTTGCAGCCCCTTAGGAGGAACAACAATATGAATTAACTAGTACTCTCAGAGCTCCCAGGGACTAAATCCCCAGTATCTTTTAAATTCTTCTTAGATATTCTTTCCTTAGCCTCATTTCTCCTGAAACCCTCAGAAGTTTGAGGATAGCATGGGATCGTGTGCAGAGAAATCATAGCCCTCATTCTGTTCTTTCTCTGCTATGAGAGGTAGGTCTGCTCATACCCACTTTCTGAAGTCTTTGCAAAGTAATTTCTGAAAGTCAGAAAGCTTGTGTTTTGGAAGCTTTGGGAGCAAAGCATGCTTCCCCTTCACAAACACTCTGGTTTTCTATCTCAAGACAGGTGAGTGGGAGAAACTGGGGTTGAGGAAGGTATTGTAAGTAGGTGGCCTACTTTAGTCCAAGGGTTTCAAGTGAGACACAGGCTGTTTCAAAGAGTAGCAAGAACAGCCTGAGCCACTACACTTGTGCTGAAGTGGTCTGGTTTTTTCAAAGCAAAAAGAGCACTTATCCAGCTTGTATTGTGAGTCCTGTCTGTTCATTCCGTTATTCTCCATGTCCTTCTTTCTTGGGCCATGTCTGCATTTGTCAAAGTTAGTCTAGGGTTTCTGACAACTTTTCCTCTTGGTACTCAGAATTAAGCATCTCTTTAAAATCTACCGTGTTGTGCGGTAACCTATTGTAAGGAACAAGGGTGGTACAGACACAAAGCCATTATTCTAGCAACACTCCCAGCTCCTCCACTTGGCCTTGTCTAGTCAAATGTGGAGCTACAATGAAGTTCAGTTCTGTGGTGACATCCGAGAGGCATTTGGGCAAGCAAACTCACCTGGAATTGTTTCTCTAGCTTTGTCTTGCCTGTTGGTCCAGGTATGAGGAGTGTATTGACATAGGAATGCATGTGGCTGTCAGGCACCTCTGTTTCCTTGCTGAGTATGGCCTCGACCAATGTATCGTGAATGAAGACATACTGCTCCTGAGAAAACAACCACGATAGAAGCACTGCTTTACAGTATCTGACAGATATCTAGGCACAAATGTAGAAACTTTCTGTTTGGGCAGAAAGCTAGAATTCAACAAAATAGTTGATAGTGGCTCTGCCAGAGCCACTAATGAGGCCTGGTAGGAAGGTGGACAGGAGAGGTGGTAGCCCAGACAGAAACACCCTCTTCTTATTCCTCCTATGTTTGTCTCTCATTGGTCTTGGTGGATTGAAAGGAGGACAGAAGACTTGGAAGAGCACAGCCAAGTCCTCTGCCTGCCTTATGTCTTGAGCTCACTTTCCTATGAGGAGCACTCCCTTGACTCCAGGGCTTCTGGTCGGACTTGCTCTAGTGGCTATTCTCCTAGTAGCCTGTCACACAGGAGCGGAGTGGTTTCCTGGTTAGGTACATTGTCATCCCAACACAAACTGAACATCGCTGGGAAGAGAAAAATCTTAATCAAGCAATTGCCTCCCTCAGATTAGCCTCTCTGTGTGCGTGGGAGGGGACATTTTCTTGACTGTGGATGGATGTGGGAGGGTCCACCCCACCCCACTGTGGGTGAAACCCATCCCTGGGTAGGTGGGTCTTGATATAAAAAAGGTAGCTGAGGAAAGCACGGGAAACAAAGCCAGCTTTCTTCCGGAGTCTCTCTTTCAGTTCCTGCCTCTCCTCCCTGCATGGGGCAGGGTGTCGGGGTGGGAGGAGTTGTAATCTCTAAGCTAAAACAAAGCTTTTCCTTTCTTAACTGGTTTCAGACAGTGTCTTGTAATGGAGAACAAACTGGAACGGTTGGGTTCAGGCTTGTCTAGTTTGTATCTAATGTTTCTCTTATATTTCACTAATGGGACTTTTCTCTGGTCCTATCTGACAGAAAGTTATTTCAATCATGAAATATGGTTTTAGTTTGTTTTACTGTCTCAGATTAGTCACATATGGTTATTCTTAGGGTCATATCATAGCTTTTAATCTATGATCACTTTTATTTGAAAGCAGGAGAGAATAACACAGATTTGTAAACACTGTTCTGACTTGGATATGATCATGTCTTTTAAATAGAAGAAACTGAATCTATTAACGGCCAGTGTTGAGCAGCTTTAGATATTTGCTAGCACTTTGAGTATTCTACTCAAAGGTTCTGGATCTTTACCATAATTAATATCATATGGAACATAGTCCTCATTTTGTCCCTACATGGGCAGAGTTTTGCTGGCCTATCTATGATTTATTTGTAATTTTTAGTGTTATAGGTTGAATTGCATTCCCCTAAAAGATAACTTGCAGCTCAACATATGATTATCTCTAAATATGGTCTTATAAATAGGGGCACTACAGATATGGTAAATTTTTTTTCAATTCAACCATCAGAGAGCAGTGGCTGGCATTCGTATTAGTAGAGGGAAATACAGACGCAGAAGCAAGACAGCCATAAGAAGACAGAGGGAGAGATTAGAGTAATGCTCCCAGGATTAAGGATATATGCAGCCACCAGAATCCAAAATATGGCAAGAAAGCATTCACCTCTTCAGGCTTCTGAAGGACCATTTTGCAAATGGACTTCAGACCTCAGACCATAGCAAATGCATTTCTGTCATTTTTACCCTTCCTATAAGTAGTCTGTCTTTATGGCTACCCTCAGAGAATAACATACCTAGATTTCAGTGACATGCCCACACCTTAGATGAATGAAGATATATTTAAAAAACAATACCTCTGTTTGCACCAAATAATTCCTTTGAGAACGGATGTGTTTTAAGAAGCCAAATATGTTGACAGTTCCTTCGTGTTGAATCTGCTGCAGCATACTGTCTAGCACAATGTATGTGCCCGTTCTCCCGACGCCGGCACTGAACAGACGAACAGAAAGGACTACTTCAGTGTCAAGCACGAAAGGAGTGTGAAAGTCAGTCATTATTAGTTGTCATGTTGATAAAAGCAGCTTCCTCCCTCAAGCCAAAAAGCCATGCATAAACTTAGCAATCTACAGTTATAAACAGTGTGGCAGGCAGTTCAGTGTAATGCTTACACACAGTGACTTCGGGGTTTGTTTCTGCTGTGACTCAAACAGCAGGGCAACCTGACTATTTCCATGGAATGTTTTAAAAATAGTTTCAACAGTTACTGGTGACTGTTGGCTCTACAGTGCATTGTAAGTAAAGTAGACATTTAGTCTGAGAAAAGTAAAAGCGTCAGCCTCAGCGAATTCTGAAAGGCGAAGGTCTCTGGTCTGTGTTGCTAGGTAGACATGTTTGCAAAGGTTTTGACACTAATGAGAGAAAGGAATCCGATGGGGCTTTCGGGTGAAAGTCTCGTTTCAGTGAGACCACAAGGAATAAAGCACAAGCCCTGTCCCATTATCACCCCGCTTCTTCAAAGCCTCGGTCTGAGGGACAGGCCTCAGGCAGGGCTTCTTTGCAACAGTCCTCGAAGGTACTATAGAGAGAATTAGCACCGCTCTGCACAGTAGTCAGGCCCTTGTCCCTCTGCTGGGAGACGATCCCTGACCTTCAGAAGCTTGTTTTCCGGATTCTTTGGTTTTCCTCAGTTTGTCAAGAAGCTACCAGATTAAAAACCCTCCTAATAAACCTGTCCAACTTGGTCTGAGAGAAAGCCCAAGTGGCTGATTAGCATGTGTCAGATGAGCTAGCTGTGTGCCAAAGGCAGACAGCGGCTTCTGCGGAAAACACAGGCGCTGTCTCAGCACAAGCACTGATAGAGAAATGAAAGTGGTCTTCGCACTCAGGAAGCGGGCCACACTTGGTCAGTATTAACATCTATTCTTCTAACTACAAACCACAAGAGTGGCACAGCTCCTACAAACTATACTCTCTCTTTCTCTGTCTCTCTCTGTCTCTCTGTTTCTCTCTCTCTCTCTCTTTCTTAATGGTGTTATTTCTATTTATCAGCCTCCTCTTGAAAGTTCTAGATCCTGGGCAGCAAAGGATTGCTTAACAGAGTCAACGTGACTTTCAAGAAGTTGGGAAAACAAGAAAGGTATTTGAGGGTCAAATTATTTTTAAAAAGTCAGGTAATTTTGCTAAATTTCCCCAAGTCTGAGTGCCTTGCCTTCTGTAATATAAACCAAGCACGAGAACTGTATAAAAGATTAAGTCAGACCATTGACAATACTTTAAGCATTTAAAGTCTTATCCTATGGTGTTATATGCTGCTAATAGATGTTTAAGAACAAAACAATGCTCTGCCTATCTCACCATTAATAAGTTGAAATCCAATTCAACAATCAGACAAATACCTGCTGCTCTGAAACCTTTAGCTTTCCAATTGCAAGTCTAGTACATTCACTCTTCCTGATCAATACTTATGAGGATAGGAATATAATTTCACTTCCCCTGTTGCATGAAATCATTTCCAGTTTGATACAAGTTGTTCCTTGAGTCCTCATGTGACAGCCTAAGAAGTGCTGTGGGTTTGGGAGAATATCTTTGAGACTCACCTGCAGTGGACAACAACTGGCCCGACTGCGTGGCGCTTGGCCTGGGCAGCCTTTCTCACAAATGCCAGCACAGGTAGGGAGTACTCGGGAACACCCATGTCAGGCCACTGGGTGTAATGATACTGTGTGACTAGACGCCCACTGGATCTTCCTTTCTGAGAGCCCTGGAAGAGTTCAGACAGCTGATAGCAGCAAATAAGAATTATGCATATTTATGTTGTCCAGCATACATACAGATATTGAAGCATGGATACATTGTGTCATGGCTAAACTAAGCTGATTATCATACATTTTACCTTACACACTTAGGTTTTATTTTGGTGAGAATATGTATGTTCATACACACATACATTTATATTATTTATGATAGTCAACTTTATATGCCCATTTAACTAGGCAGTTGTCATCAGTTTTGCGAAAATCTTTGATTTTATTGTTATTTCTGATTTTATTAGATGGGGTTAAAATTTAAATTTGTAGATTAAGTAAAGCAGCTTATCTTCCATGATGTGAGATTGACCCAATAAACTGAAGCTTTGAAAGCCAGGATTTGAGGTTTCCTGAAGAAGAGATGCTTCTCAAGACTTCAGCAGAGAAACCCAACAGGACTGTTAGCTGAAGTCTTGATGATTTGGGCTCTCATCTGGACAACCCTTACCTGAATTTCTACTCTCATCCACAGAGTTCACACTTGGTCATTTCCAAGATTACATGACTCAATCCAAGTGTAAAATTCCATCTAACTAACCATACTCATCCATTAATGTTTATCCACTCACTCATCCATCTCTATCCATCCATCCATCCATCCATCCATCCATCCATCCATCCATTCAGCTAGCCAGCCAGCTATCATCATCACCACCACCACCACCACCACCACTACCATCATCATCTCTTCTCTCTGTATATTTATCTATGTATGTATCTATCTATCTACCCACTCATTCACCTTTATCCATCCATTCATAGCTATCATCTATCTATCTATCTATCTATCTATCTATCTATCTATCTATCCATCAATTATTTGTATTTGGACTATTTCTTGGGAAAATCTCAAGGGGCACATTGTTTCTCTGAGTATATTTTCCTCACTAATTTTAATTCCTACCCATTTTAGGTGGGTGGTGAGATTATGTCAGGGCTATACTGTAGAAGTGTCTATATGGGTCGGGAATTATTTTTCACTACTAGTTAGTCTACTGCTACTGCACCATGGCTTTTTGGTTCTAAAGGCATAACTGATTGTTAGTTACATGGAAGAAATCACTGGGATTAAGATGTTGTTGTGTTAAGAGCTTTCTGTACCTTTAATTATCCAGATTTAACTTTAATTTGGTTTTTATCACTGTGATGGCTAATCTTGGTTGTCAACTTGACACAACTGGCAAGAGAGAACCCCAACGTAGGAAATGCTTCCACCAGACTGGCCTGTAGACATGCCTCTGGGGGCATTTTCTAATTGATGTTGATGTAGGAGGTCCAGTCTATTGTAGGAAGTACCATTCATGCACAGGTGGGCCTAGGCTATATAAGAAATCTGGCTGAGCAAGCAAGGGGGAGTAAGCTAGCACGTAGTATTTCTCCATGATGGTGTGTCTGGAGACAGCTACAGTACATTTACATATAACAATAAATAAATCTTTAAAAATAAAAAAAAA
>NW_022196903.1:18315738-18331950 GCF_008632895.1 Mastomys coucha | reverse complement strand
AGCAGGCTGAGGAAGCTAGCATGCAGCTTTCCTCCATGGCCTCTGCGTCAGGCTCCTGCCTTGAGTTTCTGCTGTTTTCCCTCAATAATAGACTGTTGCATGGAATTGTAAATGTAAATAAACCCTTTCTTCAGCAAGCTGCTTTTGGCTCAGGTGTTTTATCACAGCAAGAGAAACCCTAAAACACTTACCTTTTTTATCTTTGTGTTTCTTAGGGTGAAATTCCTCACAGTATAATAAGCAAGCACCTGAACATTCTTTTGATTGACTAGGAAGCTCCCATATTCTTCGCTACCATCAGTAGGCCAGTACTGGTCACATTTTCTCTGTAAAAGGAAAAAGAAGTATGTAATTTTCATGTTTCCAGCATCCAATGTGCGTGTCACTCTTAAAATAAGTAAAGGTTTGGGACAGTGACATGAATGGACTATTATTTTGTATATTATCTTCTGTGTATGGATATTTTTCATATATATCTATACATCACTTGTTTACCTGGTGCCCACAGAGGCCAGAAAATGGCACTGGATCCCTTGGGATTAAAGTTAGAGTTGCTTGTGGGCTGCCATGTAGGTTCTGGAACTCAAATCTGGGTCCTCTGGAAGAGCAGTCAGCGCTTATAATAGCTGAACCATTTCTTTAGATGCATCCTAAACTTTTTAACTAGTGTCTCTTTTTTTCTAGATGATGATAAATTAGTTGTAGATGACACAGAGATCGAAAGTCTGAAAAAAAATCTTAGATGATCTAGTCCCATTTTCCTCTTTTCAGACAAGGAAAGTAAAGCAGGGAGCTCTGAATTCCTACAGGCTCTGCATTTAAATCTAGGTTCCATGCATTGAAACCTACTTTGCTCTTCATTGTTATTCAGTGACATTCAATTCACTCTTTCTTACTATGAAGAATGCACTGAGGAAGCAGACACCTTGATTCCTAGTGATGAAGCATTTTGATTGATAATGTCAACAGTTTCCTTTGAGTTGTCATGATGCATGCTAGGATGAATACTATGGGGGTGGAGAACTGGCTCAGCGGTTAAGAGCAATTGTTGCTCTTTCATAGGTTCAAACTCCTAGCAACCTCATACCAACTCACAAACTGTAACTCCACTATCTGGGGATCCAGTGCCCTCTTCTGGATTCCACAGGCCCCAGGCATGCATCTGGTGCACACTTGTGCTCACAGGCAAAACACCTGTACATATAACATAAGATGCAAATAATTAGAAAGAGTACTGATTGCCTTTTGTAACTTCTGCTTTTTAGTATTGATTGTATCAGAAATTAGAAGTAGCTGGAAATGCTTGCACAGCTCTGTCATTCCAGCACTTGGGAGGCAGAGGCAGGGTGATTAGAAAATCAAAATTAAAGTTGTAGAGAGTTCGCAGTCAGCCTAGGTTACACCAGACCCCCGTCTCAGAAAATGAAACAAAGTAAAATGAACTAATTAGAAGCACCCTTAACTGACATCAGAGATGCCCTGGCTGATGACTACATACTCTTCCTTTCTCCACGAGGTTTGTGATCATGACGATGACTTCCACATTGTGCTCCCATATCATTCTCCAGAAGTCTTCTGCTGTGGACTTCAGTGGACCCTGGGCAGCAATGTAAGCCTTTGGCCTGTTGTAACCCTGAAGAAACAAGTCACAAGTGTGTCCTGGTACCTGAATCACATGCTTATTTAAAACTGTGGAGTCTAACATCAGAAAATTACACAAAGAAATTGCAAAGCTATAGAACAACAATTGCACTAGTAAAAGACAGCAATTTGCCTTCGACTTTAACTTTTATTTAAAATACTGAGCTGTCTTTGAGATGACTATAGGCTTGCATTTCTGCTCCAGACACATTTGGTCCAAAAGGATTTACTGGCTTAAAGTCTTGTCCTTAATTGTGTTATTTCAAAATGTTTTTCAGCCAACGAAGCTCAGTTGTCTTAGAGTTAAGAAAGTGCTAGCATTATGGGTTCTTTCCTTTCTTTGGGGACACCAAGCCTGGCTAACCATTACCAGCTGTCTCATTAGAAGCAAACAGTGCTGGGCTGATACTTTGTAGACACTCTTCTAAGCTATCATCTCTACAAAAGGGAAGCATCATTCCCGAACTGATATTGAGGTGAAAGAAGCTTGGAGGAGTTAAATGACCACCTAATAATTGCTAGCCAGTGGCAGAGCTGGAATTCTAAGCATTTATACCTCCTAAGTCTACATTCTTTTGGCACACAATGGCTTCCCTCTGGAAGCAGGAGGTGGAGGCTCCTATAATGAACACTCCATCAGTAGGAATTCACTGCTCTGAACTCAGTGTCGAAGGTAGAATTAACTCACATTCAGATTGTGAAACCAGGAGTCAGGGAAATGACAGAGTTCTGCTGACATTCAGTCAACCCCATTGGGGAAATTAAATCATACATAGTCTACTGTTCTAAAGAGTGCAACAAAGCTTATGTCATGAAGTTGTCTAAAACAACAGAGGCTCAATACTGGCTTTATAATATCATTTGCATATTGTTCAGTACTACCATGGGAAATTTTCAGTTTAGATTTATTGATCATCTGTGATATATACAACACTGTGCCAGGAACTGTGGGAAAATTCAAACTAAGTACTGGGTCTATACCCTCCCATTTGTGGAGGTACCAATCGATGAGAATAGCCATATTCTATCTGAAATATACATTTTAGCCTGAATTCCCTCTCTTTTATAAAATAACATAAGAACATTATTATTGAATCCAGTCCTGTAGCTATGGGATCTCCTATAATTTATTCATTATTTGTTATATTTTCATTATATACCAGATAGCATTTATTATATAATGGTATATGTATGTCCTTGTGGCATAACAAATTCAGGGCTTTAGAAAATTCTCAAAAAATGCTTACATCAACATAATTGGCATTGATGTAATCAGTCAGTTTTCCATCTTTTTCAGCAAGTTGTGTGAGCTTAACCCTGCTATGATCATCTGGAACAAAAAGAGAATACATTTCACTAGAGTACAGATTGCTCTTCATAATGAAGGTCTTCTATATTTGTATCCTAATTTTATCACAAAATTAAAGTCAATACAACATAACCTACTTTAGTGGGGCATATTGATTTGACAAACATAACAAAGAAAGATGGGCAATGATCTCCAGTTTAAGAAAGTTTCTAATGCAGTGAGACTAAAGTGATCCAGGAAGTGATGTACAAGTCCCAAGAGGGAGGAACATAGTGCCAAGAGGAATGGAGGCAGAAACTAAACTGGTGTAATAAGGCAATAACCAAAGCTAGGTAGATTTTTAAAGTGGCACGGGGACTGGGAACAGTGGGGTCCTAGATGAGACAAGTGTGGTGGGAGCTTCACAAAGCTGAGGAAGGATAGCAACAGATGCCCTCTGATCAGGAAGTTGGAAGAGGAAGCAGTGAAGGAAGCAGAAGGAGCCTTGGGAGTGTCTGTGAAGGGTCAAAGACAAGGATGAGGAAGTAGATGCAGACGAAAGGACAGCAGGTCCATTAATCCATCCAACAGTAGCAGACCACAGGGGTACAGACAGGGTCTGGATGTCTTTCTTCACTTCTAAAATAGTTAATACCTATTTTCCCTTGTTGTGTTTGGCAGGAAATAAAACAGTAGTATTTACAATGCTAAGGAAACCTCTGCCCCTTAACGTAACCAGGATAAATGTCTCAGGTGAAGAAACAAATCTATAGTCTATAGAGGAATCCTCGGCTAAACAGCCAATGCTGGTGCGAATCACATGGCAAGGAAAGCAGCATCAATGTAAACTGCTGAAGAGAGCATGATGATAATTAAAGGGAGGAAGATGCCACCCTGGTCGCTCCTACAACTGAACTGGAACCAGAACTTAAACGACCTTCTGGTAATGCATTTGTTAAGAAGCCATCCAATGATCACAAGAGAAAGGATCTAAGATTTTATATTTCTTTTTTCTCTTAGAGGAAGGAAGGAACATGAAGCCAGATTTCAAAATATGGAAGGCATAATCTGCAGGTTACCAAAACTAAAACATATACACCAACCCAGCCACAAAGTCTTTGACCTACAGTGTTGTCCTGCTTGCAATATTATTATATTATATTAGGGCAATGGTAGCACAAAGCTTGTGGTAGTAACCTACCAATGTCTGATTTGATTGAAGGCCTACCCCATGAGATGGAACCCATATTTGACACTGCTTAAATGACCAAGAACCAGATAGTAGAGAGCTCAGAGACCTAGAGCAAAACCAAATTCTATTGGTCTTAAGAAAATAAAGTAGTCGCCGGGTGGTGGTAGCACACGCCTTTAATCCCAGTGCTTGGGAGGCAGAGGCAGGTGGATTTCTGAGTTTGAGGCCAGCCTTGTCAACAGAGTGAGCACCAGGACAGTCAGGACAACACAGAGAAACCCTGTCTTAAAAAACAAAAAACAAAAAACAAACAAACAAAAAAAGAAAGTAGTATAAAATGGCCCCTATATTCATAAATCAGTGCCCTATTCAGCCAGCATTAGAGAAGCTTCTGCCTGCAGCAGGGAGGGACAAATACAGAGACTGTATAGCCCACACATTACACACCACACACACATGCACCCCCCCCCACACACACACAGAGACACAGAGAGAGAGATAAAGAGATAGAGACAGGCAGAGACAGAGACAGAGAGACAGACAGACAGATAGACAGATTTTGGAGCTTTAAATGAAATGTCTTCATCAAATCCCTCCCCTCAGAGCTCAGGAAACCCCAAGAAAGAGGAGGCAGAAAGAATGTAAGAGGCAGAAGGGATAGAGGATGCTAGGAGAATAAGTCCCTCTAAATCAACTAAGCAAAACTCATGAACTCACAAAGATTGAAGCAGCAAGCACAGGCACTGCATGGGTGAGCACCAGGGCCTCTGTGGCCTATCTTGGCTTCCAGTTTAGTGTTTTCCATGAGACTCCTGAGTGTGGGGGTAAGTGGGTCTCTGATTCTTGTGGCTCTTTTCCTTCTGTTGGTTTGCCTTGTCCAACTTTGATCTGATAGTTTTTGCTTTATCTTAGTCCATTCTATTCTGTTTTGTTTTGCTGTTATCTCTTAGAAGCCTGTTCTTCGCTAATGAGAGACAGAGAGTGGATGGGGATGGGAAGGGAGATGGGGAGGAGCAAGTGCTGTAACCAGAGTGAAGATAGACCCGCAACAGAAGGAAGACAGACATCAAACTGCATACAGGATGGAAGCTTCAGCGCTGCTCCAGGATGAGGAAGAATACAGAGAAGAAACGTTGGGATGGGGGATGCAAAGAGGATCTTCAGTGGATCTATGCAAAAGCCCCAGGAAGAATTCCAAGAAAGGCTGGAAGCAAACACATGTAGGGGCAGAAAGAGGAATCCCAGAGAATCTCAGCTGGCAATAAATATGCTAAGAGCAAACAGATCCTCAGTAAGTTGGACTGTGAATTATAAACAATGGCTGAAACCACAGTTAGAGAAATACAGGCTGTGGGGCCCCGAGGAAAGGACTAGGTTAAAACTGAAGATCCTTTCTGTATAGAAAAGACCAATGCCATTGATGATAGCATGTACAGAAGTGACCCTAGCGTAATGCTAGTGTGAGCAGGCAGAAGAGTCTCTCCCTGATCACACAGGCCTTGAGACAACCCCACTGAAGTCCATTGGTGGACAGCACAAGGACACCGGTTGACAGGACAGCAACGATGAGGCTGCAGTCCACTGTGTTAAGAACATACTTACAGGCTACGATATTGACGTATCTGTTCTTGTGCTTGTTATCTGGGTGATTGGAGCTGTCTGCTGTGATACCTAAGTCAACAGTACAGCTCTGCACTTCCTGGAAAAAAAAAAGGTATGCATCGCTTTTTAACATAAATTCTTTCAAAACAAGTGCCTTTAAATATAAGGAAGACAAAACAAATAAAATGCTCTAGCAAAAAATGTATATATATATATGTATATATATATATATATATTACATATTTACATGTTACAACTACTTCTTGGCTAAAAGGAAATGCAGTGAAATAATGCCTTACCTGGTAAAACTCTTTCAGTGTCTAATGAGGAAATGAATGCCAAAAAAGTAAAGAAATCAAATTCCACAGCACACGACAAATGAGAAAAGAAAGTGTTCATATTAGGTTTACAATGGAAAACTATGATCATGCAATAAATACATTTGTCACATACTAACACAACAGAATGTTTCAAACAGTTGCACACAAATCAAAATGCCACATAATTTGGAACCTTAATTATGTAAATGAAAAAAACCAGCATGTTTAAATGGGGATGCGGATGCAATAAGATGAACATTAAAAATGCTAATAAGAACCATATATCCCATGACCCATTCCGTCATAGTAATTGGATTGGCTCAAGTACAAAGATAGTTTGAATTGACCTCAATGGCACTATTTGAAACTCCGAATTAGTGATACATTTTTTGAGTTATTTTATGGAGTAAATAGCTTCCTGTTAGGTGGTTTATAACAGATTTAGGGGTTGCAAAACATTTTATACTCCTAAAAGAGTCTTAATCTGTAATTAAAAGACACCATCATCTTGAAACAAAATTTACAAAAAGCATCACTCTGTATAGAACCGTTAAAGAAAAATAAAACAGCTTCAATGAGCGTAGCAAAACAGTTTGGCTAACTTTTTATTAAAGTGGGTTAAGGACTTGTCCAGAAGTGTTTCCTATTCAAACAATCAGTTTATGATTTATAAATACTTAGAACCGAAATAATAAAACCAAAGCCTTGTAATTTCAGACAACATAAAACCCAAATGTGAATCTAACCTTTAGCAAGTGCCCCAAGTTCTCCCTTATAATAGCTCTGAAGGCCTCTTTGGCTGCAAGACATTCGGAATGGCTAAAAACAGTCTCATATATGAACCACTTAAAAGGTATAGCATTATTAGTTATTAAGGTAATTATTCAGTTAATGGGAACTTTTCTTAAATCACACTTAGTTAAGAAGCAATGGAAGTAAGAGAAATTTATGAGTAGAAATGTGGTTATTAGATTAATTTAATCCTATGCACGGGCTGTTTTATAATTCCAGGATTTGCTTGGTAGGCGCGAATCAATGACTGTCCTTGAGGCAAGTTTAACTACAAATCTTTCTTTTTTGCTCAGGATTTGCTTTTGTGTATGTGCATGTGGAATGTCCTAGCCATCTTTCGCCCATTTCCCCCCGTTGAATTATAGTTCTACTTGATGGTAGCCTGATGTTTTCCAACAGGAATGTCATTAAGAACACAGTCAACACTGTAGCAATACTGTACTCTCAGGAACCTCCAGCTTATGCTAAGAGAGCAAACGTGATGCTTTAAACACGAGACTCGTTATGCTGCAGCACACTTCACTTCTATTCCTCTGAAAGCTTTCTAATCTGTGACCGTTTCCTTCCCTACCTACCTCTTGATTGACAGGACTCCTAGGAGGTTGTTGTTGGGTGTAAGAAGTTGTTTGGGTACACAGAGAGAGGAGATCAAGGGACAACAAATCCTGAGATCAGGGCCAGAGCTCCAAAACCTTTAACGAGAGAGAGTTCTAGGGAACGTTGAGGAGGTGAGCAGTGAAGAAGAGATAAAAACGGTAATATAGAGAGCGTGGTGCTTCGTAGCTGGGGTGCCTGGGTGGTGGGAAGGAGCAGCCGACCACTGTTTACTGATGCTAAGGTTCATGGAAAGGATGTGAGATTCCAACTTTGCTATTTATCAGCTATTAATTTATTTCTATGAAGTTTAATTGCATCAGTTATTTTTATATGATCCCATACAATAAATCCTGGAGTTGAATAAATGTCGACTATGAAGTCCCTGGTCAGTAACTTGTAATCTTCAGAAATGGCTGCTCCTTGTGTGTGTGTGTGTGTGTGTGTGTGTGTGTGTGTGTGTGTGTGTGTGTATGTGTGTGGTCTTCATTATTTAACCTGGCACACGTGATTCCTTATTTTGAGAAGCATACTTAGATAACAACTCAGTGAGTATGACACACTTGTAGTAAATTTTTTTCACCTCTTCTAAGAGCATTTAACAGTGTCATTAGAAACTATTTTATTGTTTAGAAAGTTCAAATGATTTTAGAAAAGTATGTTTTCTTGGAAACTGCATGTGATTTTACCTTGTGTAACAAAAGTTTCTAAATGCTTCTCTGAGTTTGAGTTTGTGTGGGTGTAGGTTTCATACAGTTTTGTTGATGACCATCAGGTTTAGTAGTTTAGTATACTTTATGTAACTTAGAAAAGAGATCACTTTTACTTACTTAGGTTTTAAGAAAAGAATGCTACCAACCTGTTCTTAGTGGGAGAGTATTTGCACTTACGTTTGTTTGCTTTACGAGTGCATGTTCACTTTTAAACCAGAAAGCCACACTTCTAAGTTATGTCATAACTAACACACATCTCCTAAGCACATATGTAATTATGAAGTGGAGATCATATTTTTTTCCCTAGAAACAAAAGTGGTTTCAATGTCTTTCCACCATGAAATAGTTTCGTGCTGAATCGTCGACATTTATTACACTTGGTGTTATTACAATAGACATACTAAAATCATACCTCAAATTCTTCAGTGAACCCATTACTTGCATGTAAGTCTGCCACGTGCTTTGGAAAATGCTTTATTGGAATTGCTCCAATATCATCTAAGTGAATAAAATAAACACATTAGAAAGGATAACAGTCAAAATTACTGTCTCTTTCTCAATTAGGTACTGTTTAAAGTAAATTCAAATTTAACCATGATAACCCAACTAAACTGCAATTAACAACATACATATTTATTGTAGAATTGGATTTGATTACAATTTTTTTCCTTATATACTTAAAGGGAAACTAACTTCTTTTGGATTTTAGTTTATAAAGAACCCTAAAGCCATACTTCTTACCAATGCCATCATCTTATTTTGGACAATTTTGTTTAATATGAGTAAAGATTGTATATAAATTCTGGCAAAAAGATATGTAGAAATTATATATTAATTTACTTATTTAATACATGTTTATTTATTTGTATTTATGGACCCAGGATATAAAAGGTGGCCTTAAATTTGTCATATTTTACTGGCTACATTTAAATTTGCCATCCTGCTTCAGTCTCCCAGGTGTGGGATTTGAGGCATTGTCCCATAATCCCCAGCTATATTTTTAATCTTCTACAGTGCAATTATAATTGTATAAAGTTACATAGTTTAATATCTTATTTTTATGATGTATATGTTTATATTTGAAAATATTTCTTCCTTCTCTCTACATGTATGAGAAAGCATTTATATGAAATGTATGTATTAATAATAATATATGTGATAATTTAAGAAAAACTTTGGAGCTTTTCATCTGTAAGGCTTCAAGAATTTTAACTTGAAAATGTGCTATGTAAATGAAGCCATGAATCTGTTAACTTATTTGTAAGGGGCAAATTATTTTAAGCAGCTAGCCCTGTGCTTTCCTTTTTTTCTTTTCTAGGAAAGATTTTCTGAGATTAAACATAGTAGTTCACAGTATCCGGTTTCACAAGTGACTTTTCTAACAAGGAAACGTCAAACACATTTCACTAGAAGTAGTTATTTACATTAACAGATGTTCAGCATTTCGGCCTTCTAAAAATTTTAAGCTTCAGTTACTAAGAATTTGTTGATTGAGAAAAAAGATTAGACTCCATCTGCTCTTCGTCTTAGGTGGGTGGACCTGAATACTAACATTGAATTAGCCAGTCAAGCTTGAGAAGCACCTAGGTGTAATTTCACCTTCACACCTATAGAAAGACCGTGCTTAAAAGTAGCATTTATAATTAGGTAAGAAAACAAAAATGATTTGCCACGCTTAAATCATTAGTTCCTATGAATGTCCTTTAGACCCGCAGGTCTCCCACCCTCATGCCCAGCCAACCCAGCTCTGCAGACACACCAAGTATTCTGGTAAGTCCTTTGATAATTGGTCAGCAAGTGAGACTGGGATATCTCTTCATTTCCTAATTTTACACGAAGAAAAAACACTTCCATGATCAAGGGTGATTGTTCCAGACCTGAGTGAGTGAGAGGACCTGTCTTTGGTTACTGCTCTTTTGACATCCAAAACAAGTCTAAGACAAGTCCTTGAGTTTGAATTACTGTATTTTATTGATAGTAACATATCATGCTGGACTCTGGCTAATATTAGTGCTAACCTGAAAGCCCATGATAATGGGGTACATAGAGCAGATGGTTAAAAGTTAAGAAAATCATAATTCCACAGACATCTGAGAATTTGGAGTCTCAAGATCCTACAAGTGTTAAAGGATCCATGCTCTATTAAAGCAACCTCATAGTCTAAATAGAGGCTAGAAGAACAGAAAGCAACTTCTATGTATAGAAAGAACAACATTAATAATACATATTCTATGTAACAAATATGCTGGTATAAAGAAAAATGTAAAGAAAACAATTGTTTTTCTTATATTTTTAATAGGATTTCAGAAGATAACAACATGCAGAATCTAGGTCTCAGGCAGTAATTTGTGGAGCAGCTAAACAGTTTGAAGCAAGACTGGTGTGAATGACCACATAGAAGACAAGCCTCTTTTCTTGCCCTAGTTTAGAAAATTTTGTCACTGTTTTATCTCTATCTTCTTTTTCTTCCTCTGCTTGCATAGTTCTTTAAAAAAAATCCTCCTTTCTTTTAAAATATATTATTTTTTATTGTTTTAGATTATAATATAGCATTTCCCATCATTTTCCTCCCTCTAAATCCTCCCATGTACACCTGCCTTGCTCACTTTTTAAATTGTTATTGTTGCTGTTGTTGCTGCTGGTGGTGGTGGTGAAAGTGTGTGTGTGTGTGTGTGTGTGTGTGTGTGTATGGTGGTAGTGTGTGTGGTAGTAGTGTGTGTGTGTATGTATGATGGTGGTAGTGTGTGTGTGTGTGTGTGTGTGTGTGTGTTTAAACACACAGATACAAGCTGCCCAGAATGTAAAATGTTACTTGTATAAATATATTTTCAGGGCAGACCAGTGTTAGGATAGTAAATTGATGAGATGTGCTCTTCTTTGAAAAAGACTATTTTACCAGGTTTCATTGTACCTTGGTTGCCTGTAGTTGTTTTTGTAGGACTGGGGCCCCATAGGTCTTCTGTCATCCATGTTAACATGTCTATTGCTGTTCCCCTTGTTCAGCTCATGCTTAGGCAGTCATGATGAGATGCTTCTGCATAGCTTCTGTCATGTCTTAGAAACAGTCTCACAACAAGCTTCCTCTGACTCTTACAATCTTCCTTCTATATCTCTCATAATGATACCTGAGCCTTAGGTGCCAAAATTGTGTTATAGACTTGTCAATGGGAACTGGGATCACAGTTCTGCATTTTGATCAGTTGTAATTCTCTCTAATGATCTCTGTCTGTTGCAAAGAGTTTTCTTGATGAGGGTGAGGACTCCACTTATCTGGCTAGACTCTGGAGAAAGATGTGTCCATTTTCCCTTAGCCCTTTGTGTTCTGAAAGTTGTAATGTATAATGTAATCACATAAATGGCTGTGATTTTGGCTCTAGAGGAAAACTCTAGGGTCAGGGCGTGTTTGCATATAAGCAATCCTGCTCGCTGAATGTTGTTCATGTAAATGTTGATATAATAGACAATTTAAAAACTCAATCATTCAATGTCTGAAAACTTTCTTTTTTTATTTTTTGTCTTAGCATTAGATATTTTCTTTATTTACATTTCAAATGTCATCTCCTTCCCTGGTTTCCCCTCTGAAAACTCCCTATTCCCTCCCCTCTCCTCCTGTTCACCAACCCATCCACTCCTGCTTCCCTGACCTGGCATTCTCATGCACTTATGCCTTCACAAGACCAAGGCCTCTCCTCCCATTGATGACCGACTAGGCCATCCTCTGCTACATATTCGGCTGGAGCCATGGGTCCCTCCATGTGTACTCTTTGGTTGGTGGTTTAGTCCCTGGGAGCTCTGGGGATACTGCTTGGTTCATATTGTTGTTCTTCCTATGGGGCTGCAAACCCCTTCAGCATCTGGAAACTTTCAAACAACTATACATTCTTGGCATGCTTGTCCTCCCCCTCCCATAGTACACAACCACTGTATATGTGTTTGTTTTGGAGTGTGTGTGTGTGTGTGTCTGTGTGTGTGTGTGTGTGTGTGTGTATGTGTGACCCCAATATTAAGAAACACATTTTCCCATAAACACAGATGATCAGAAATGATTTGTCCTCTTAAGTTTTATGTCAGCTAGACAAGCCTAGAGTCATTTGAGAAGAGGGACTCCTGGGCACTGGGGAAACATATGCATAGCATTGGTCTATAGGCAAGTCTGCTAACACATTTTGTTTTTTGATTCATGATTGAAATGGGTGGGAGATCTAGTCCTCTGTGGTGGTCCAACCCCTAGACTGTTGGTGTGGAGTTGTAGAAAGAGCAGGCTGAGCGAGCCATGCGACACAACCCAGTAAGAAATGTTTCTTTATGGCTTCTGCTTCAGCTCCTGCCTTGAGTTCCTTCCCTGACTTCACTCAGTGATGGCTATTATTACCTGAAAGTTTTAAGATGAAGTAAATCCGTTCCTTCCCAAGTTGCTTTTGGTCACAGTGTTTTGCTACTGCAATAGAACCCTCAACTAAAAAAGAAATTGGTACTAGGTTCATGAGATTGCTGAGGGAGATGTTACCATATTTGGGGGAGGCTTGGGAGGGGTTTTGGAAAAAATCATTTTGGGCTAGAAAAGTCATTGAGTGTTCAGAGCATAATGAGCTATTGACGATATTTGGATGGTTATGCTGAGAGCAGTGCAGATGATGGAGGGAGGTCTAGCTGGTGAAGTTTCAGAGGGAAATTTGAGAATCCCTTCAGGACTCTTTTTAAGGATGTCTTAATATTTTGACTGAGGAATCTGCAGTTCTGGTCACCTCAGGCTGGAAAATTGTCTGTGATTAAGAAGAGATCAGCATCAATAAGGCAAACATCTAGGAAGTGTTTCCTTGGGTCAGTAGGCAGAAGTTGGAGTTCAGAACAGACCTAGGCTCTTCCTTTGCTAGCAGCCCAACTTGGTAACACGTAAGAGTTTCCCAGGTGGTGCTACTTTTGAAGAAGTGAAGGGATCAAAAAGAGAAGTTGGGGCTGGCAAGATGGCTCAGCAGGTGAGAGCACTGACGCTGGCTCACAACCATCATCGTGAGGTCTGATGCCCTCTTCAGGTGTGTCTGAAGACAGCTACAGTATATTACACCAGAGCGAGCAGGGCTGGAGTAAGTGGGGCCATCCTGAGTTCAATTCCCAGCAGCCACATGATGGTTCACGGCCATCTGTACAGCTACAGTGTACTCATACACATAAAAATAAATAAGTAAATCTTTAAAAAAAAAAAAAGTGAAGTTGAGGCTTGGCACAGTGAGGGACCAGGTGAGAATGTAGCCCCAGTTGCAGCAGAAACTTTAGCACTTTGGGGATGCCATTATGACTAAGATGACCTCTAAGGATAGCAGTAGGTGTGGATCAAAGCCAAAGTGAGCTTACAAGACAGGTTGCATGTGCTGTGGATGACTGAGCCGGAGACATGGAGCTGCCAGGCTCCTTTGGAGCCCAGACCATCATAATCCAAGAAGTTTGACACTAAGCTTTATACTGCTAGACTTTGGTGTTTGCCTTGATGTGATTCTAACTGTTCCCTGTTATTCCTTTTTGAAGTTGAAAAGGGGGCAATTGTCCTTATTCGTTTTATTGTATTTTGACTCAAATTAGAGCCATTTGGGAAATGGGGATTAAGGTTGAGAAAATGCCTCTTTAAGATTGGTCAGAAGTGTTTGGTCATTTTCTTGATTAATGACTGAAGTGGGAGAGCCCAGCTCACTTTGCGTGGTGTAAGCATTGTGTAGGTGATCTGAGTTGTATAAGAAAATAGAAGGAGCAAGCCAGTAGTTGCTCTATGGCCTGTCCTTCAGTTCTTGCTTTTAAGAGTTCCTGCCTTGATTTTTTTGTCCCAACTTCTCTTAGTCATAGGGCATGACCTGAGCATTGTGAGATGAGATTAATCCCCTTCCCCCTCCTCAAAGTTGCTTTTGGTCATGGTGTTTTATAACAGTATTGCAGCGATTAGATTTTAGCTTTATTTCTGTTTTTTTTTTCTTCTCCTGCCCGCATTTTTGACCATTTTTCCTAGGTTTCCTCTACTGCAGTAGAAATGAGCGAAAGCTTTATGGTGCTGGTTAGCTTTCGTTTACTTGACACAAAGGAGTCACCTCCGATGAGAGACTTCCAGTGAGGAATTGCTTCCATCAGATTATGCTTTGAGCATGTGTATGGTGAATTTTTCTAAATTAATTATTGATTGGAGAGAGCCCACCCTACTATGGACAGACAGTACTACCCCTAAGCAGATGGTCTTGGTGTGTGCGTGCGTGTGTGTGAGTGTGTGTGTGTGTGTGTGTGTGTGTGTGTGTGTGTGTGTATGTATATATATCAAAGTGAGAAAGCTATGGAGAACAAGCCAGTAAGTGGCATTCTTCCATGTTCTCTGTTTCAATTCCTGCATCCAGAAGACTGCCTTGGGTTCATGTCTTGATTTCGCTCAGTGATGAACTATGAACTGTAAGCTGAAGCAAACTTCCTTCCACAAGTTTTTTTCTGTCAATTTTTTTAATCCCAACAATTACCCAATTAGGATAATTATTTACAACTAATATTAATTGCTAGTGACTTTTCTGCATATTATGCCAGAATAATTATAAATTAGTTTGCCAGATCATCTCCGTGACTAAGGATATTTGAAATTAATAAGAACAGTATATAAGAAGACTGGTTACCTGACACATGATATAACACTTCTTTTAGTAGCAAATATTTACTCACGTGCATTATAGATATTTGGAAACTATTCCCATAAAGGCAAACCTTCCATCATTGTTCTTTTCTTTCAATTAATACCAGATACTCATAAGCACTCACTAGGTCATTACCTGAAATTGGAAAGATGGGTGTTGGTGGTGTAGATATTACTCGAGGGGATGTATTGTCTTCTAAATAAAAGTGAGCAGTCTGGAAGCATTTTCTGAAAAGAAAAAGAAAAAGAACACATAAGAAGATGACATCTAAGCTTCTTGAAAATTTCAACGGAAGTATCTAGATTACAACAAACATGGATCCATGACTGGGAGAGTAACTATTACATGTGCATCTGTTTTCATAAAGCAGACATAAGGAAGAGTTTCATGTCACAATATCTATCTCACTTTACCAGCAGCATATGCAGAAGAGTGAGCAGGCATCCGACAAGCAGAGGTCGCATTTGAAGGGGTATTTTTGCAGACGTAGGAAACATCAGTGCCTTAGGTACTCTCCCATATTAGCATTTACCAAGATGTTTTGCCAACTTGGCAGGATATGGGTTGAAAGTAAAGATAGTGTCTGTGGAGTGTTCTTAAAACAACCATGTTCTTTGGAACATATTCAGCTGGTCAGAAAAGCTATGTCTATATAGATATGAAATTCCATAGTGGCATCCCTTTGAGGAAAGAAGAAGGCAGCTTTTACTGTTCAATAATACAGCAGTAGTGGAACTTAAGAGGATAATGAACACACAAGCAAAACTAGAAGTGATTTTTATTTCTGACAGATGCTAGTCTTGTTGATGAGCATTTGGAGAATGAATATATTTAGAAGCAATGACAATTGTGACCTACAATGTCACCTGCATCTATTTTCATTCATAGATAATAAGAGTAACATCTGGTGAGAGCACACTACATAGTGCCGAGCAGAGCAAAGACACAACTGCTGCTATACAATAAAGCAAGCCATCCCGTAATTTGAGAGATTTAGGTAATTAAAATGGCTAATGACTCTTTTTGATGTGTGTTATTTTATTTAAGTTAGTCACGAATGGTTGAGTTTCCACAGAAATATCTCTCTACAGGAAAATGTTAATCTTATTTTCCATTTTAAAGCTTCAAGCTACACGTTATTAATCCTAATGAGCTTTAACATGACATTTGTTCTTATTCAGTGACCTCCTAAAATCTCAGTATATTTCTAGTAAATCAGTTCCCTGGATACAGTTCTCGAATGGCATCCCACCATTGTTAGAATCATATTGTTATCTCAGCAAAGGGCTAGAAAGTCCTAGCTTTCAATCTTTGTCACTTCACTGCCAATAACCCCTTCACCCAGCAGGCTTCAGTTCTCCTGTGTGCTCTCTCTCTCTCTCTCTCTCTCTCTCTCTCTCTCTCTCTCTCTCTC
>NW_022196903.1:18281689-18315440 GCF_008632895.1 Mastomys coucha | reverse complement strand
CCTCCCTCCCCCCTTTCTCTCCCTCTCCCTCCCCCCCCTCATATCTCAGAGAAGCCATATTTGAACCACTTTAGCACCTTGTGTTCTGGTGATTCTGCTGCCACATACCTCTTTCCCATTATTTTTGCATCCTTCCAATTCCTCTGAGGGCCCTGGATATTTCTCTCACTACTCTTCTCTCCTTGCCTGCTCTGTCGCACATATCACTATAAAAAATGAAACTCCTCCTCTACTTAGAATGGGACAACATCTGGATAAAGCCATTGTTAAGTTGAAAAACATGATAAGCTGAAAATGCTTTAAGTACATACCTAACCCCCTCACATGGCTTAACTTAGCAACATGGTACAAGCCAGAGTGTTGGTTATTTGCTTCTTTGATATTGTGGCTGACTGGAAATTATGAGCCATTATTACTGTGCAGCAACTCAAGAGGAGACTTCATATGACAAGTCCAGTGGGATAAATCAAACTCAAAATTTAAGGTACAGTTTCTACTGAATGCGAACTCCTTTGTCAGTGTGCTAAAGACAAAAATGGCTAAATCATCTTAAGTTAGGAAGCTTATGCAATTTGGTTTTATTGTTTTGTTGCTTTACATGTATATTTAGTCTCCTCCCCCCAAATATAAACTAATCATTCAAAATAGGCAATTATCACAATGTTATTCATCAGTGCCATCCCATTGCAGAAACCCCAAGATAACTTTTCAATGAATGTAGTGTAAAATTGTGTATTTATAACTTATTTTATAATGTTAATGCCAAGAGAAAAGAAAAACATAAAGCAACAGTATTCATAGCGAGGTGCTTGGCTCTGAGAGTATAAACCCTTGAGAAACCAGACTGAGAGAAGAGTAGAGTATTTTCCAGAGAAAGCAGATGAGTGGATAAGGAAGCAGGTGTCAAAGGCACCAGGAGACCAATTTCATCTTAAAAAGCAGAGTCTGTAGTCAAATGAGGAATGGGAAAGTTGGAAATAACCTGGCCCAGGAAAAAGAAAATGTTAACGTCAGCCCACATGAGTGACTCTGAATCCAAGCTGGAGTAGTTAGGCAAGATGCTTGTGTCTGTAACTATGGTTTGCATGTTCTGACACTGACATGGAGAAGATGGACTGGGAACATGCCCTCTGGGACTTCCTGCAATTCACAGCCGCTACACTGATCATTTAGCATCATCCCCGGTACTTAGTTTAGGTTCATTTTGGGATTTTCAGTAACAAGAGGTTCGATGTCACAAATTATATTTAGTTGTTAAACATTTCTTTCTTCTACTATCTTAAAGCCTATTCTCTCATGAATTTTGCCAAACGATACAAAAAGAGTAGGTCTTCCTGTGGTAATGCCGTGCTTACCTTTCCACTAGTAGCTATCTTGTGCTAGACTTATCTTACTGGTTTCAGTTCAATTTTTATTAATCAATAAGTAATGTTTCAAAACCTGTTTATGCATGGTCCTTTCTTTCTCTCACTTTTTGACTTGACATTTATAGTCCAATAATCTGCATAAATACCTGGCACTTGAGATTGCCTTGGTCTTGACAACTCTTACCTCTCGCCTGATTTAAACATGATTCTCCTTGGAACCCAGATGTCTTACTCATCAGTAGGCCAGGCAAACATTGTCTTTAAGCTAAAGGGCAACTCAGAGGTATCTGCTCTGAGAAATAGCTCTTATCTCCTAAGCAAGTTCATGAACGTCAGTCCTGCTATCCACTCCACCTGATACAAAATTTCAGGTTTAGAGAGCTATAAAAGACTAGTTTGAAAAAAAAATTAGCTATTGAGTCCAAAAATGGTCTTGAGTTCCTGGGTACTATAGCATTTTAATTACTTTAAATAACTGTTTTTTTATGATAATTATTTTATAACATAGTTCTTTGCTATGTATTTATTACATTTTTAAAAAGACAGGGCTATGTACCTTGATTTCACATAAATCCAACTTGTAATACAGTGACAGGAATATAATGGTATCCAGTGTTTGTTGAATTAGATGGGTTTGAAGTAGTAAATAAGTCCTACCAACTAGATGTCATTCAGATGCATGCTACATTCTGTTGTCTGAGCCTCAAGTAAGATAACTTGAAGTTTCAAAATGTTTGAAAGATACAGAAGGAATACATAATTAAAACAAAGCTAGATGGGAAGACAAAACAACAAAACAAAACAACAACCAAAAAGCTGGGTAGATAATTAAGTAGATGAACAGAGGATGTGCCAGTTACTGAGAGGATGTGGGAAAGGAAGCATTTAATAAAATAAAAAAAATGTAAATAGAAACATTAACCTTGCAATTTGCCATGTTGCTAATCTGTGTTACAGAAATTGGGTTAATATCAATTCTGCCAGCTTCAAATACATAATGAAATCTTCACTTATTTTTGAAGTCAGGTGGCTTGATGATAATATTTGGCATTAATTTCCCCCAAACTCTCAAAAAATCATATCAAAAATCTTGAATTAAACTTGCATAGCTGTACAGGTACATTTTACACTGCAGTCTTATGTGAACAGCGACATTTTTTTCTTGAAGGTAGTATGGTAAGGGAAGCCTATATTCAGGGTTGTTAGTTACCTCTAAGGTCCCAAGAATATAAATTTAATTTATATTTCCTAGTTCCACTTTTTTCCATGAGAAACAACTGTATCAATGGACTGTTCTGATCCTATACAACTTTTGATGATGTGTCCTTTTACCGCACAGAATGTTGGTAGTTTTCAGTCTAACTCTTTTTAAATGCTCTAATTTTTTGTAGTTTTCCTTTATTTTAAAAAGAGCTATTTACAAATCTCTCCCATGGAAGTAGTTTTGCATCTTATAAACTTATGGTGTGGCTCATGTAAATTATACCTTAAAACATCTGGAAAACAATTTCAAGGCATATTACTTAATGTATGACAAGCCTAAGTCTCTATATTCCATCTGTTCCGAATAAGCAGTGAGTGTCTTCACGTCTATGTGCTAAGTGTTGATAACTGTGTCTCCTGCTAATTATCACTCCGCCATGCTGAAAAAAGTGATGACTGTTTTAAACTTGTAGACATAGGTTCCATCAATCAATGGTAATCTGATTATTTAATTTACACCTTTCTTTCACAGTATTTAGAATTAAAAGCTGGAAATGTGTAATTATATCCCTTTTCAGAGTCCTCATACAAATACAGAATAACATTCAGAAGCGTTCACTGACAGACCACCTAAAGAAAGTCTCATGGCACACTTAAAAATGGCCTTACAGGTATCACCCAATGGAAAAGAGAGGAAACACATTCATAGGTCAGAAGTGACATAATCAAACCCATCTAATAAATTAGAGGTAAGACTGGGAAGGGACTCAGTTTTAACGATCTATAATTTGTTGTTGTTCTGCTAAACCACTTTCTCTCAGTATCTGTAAAGCACAGGTAGACACTTAATTTTCTACCAAAAATTATATTAGAGACATTGAAATATTTTTAAAGAACGCTATGGCTTTATCTCCTGCATTTAAGTCTATGATCTCTTTTATTTGCTTATTTTGCATGTATATGCAGGGAGCACATGTGTGTGGAGGTCAGAGGACAAATTATGGGAGTCAGTTCTTTCTCTCCAACAATGTGGATCCCAGGGATTGAAGTTAGTGCCTGCTTAGCCATCTTGCTGGCATCTCTGATCTGATCTTCTTTGAGTTTGTGTGTGTGTGTGTGTGTGTGTGTGTGTGTGTATGTGTATTGTGAAGAAAAAGAGCCAACTGGAGTATCTCCTATTCCCTCATTCCATTTGTTGAAATGACATTGTCTGTTCATGAGAAAGATTTGGGATCCTTGTCTAACACTTGACCACAAACGTAAATCATGTCTGGGCTCTTCACCCCACTGCATTACACTGTTTGTTCCTATTTAGTGCCAGAACTAGACTCTTGGTCATTCTAGCTCTGGCCCAAACTCTCAAGTCAGGGAGATTGAGCTATTCATCTCTGCAAAATTCTTAGAAGAAAATTTACATGGTAAGTCTTTATGACTTCAGGTTAGGGTCTGCCGTCTTAGACCTAATAGCAAGTCATAAGCAACAACAAAACTGGATGAGGTGCACTTCATCAAAATTAAACGTTAATGCCTGAAAGGATATTTTTAAACATATATCTGCAAATAAGGCATCTATGCACAGAATAGAAAAGATGCACATTGGATAGTGGTAGGCGTGGTAGCCCGTACATTATCTGAGAGCACTAGAATGCAGA
The DNA here is from genome assembly GCF_008632895.1 of Mastomys coucha. NCBI lineage: Eukaryota > Metazoa > Chordata > Mammalia > Rodentia > Muridae > Mastomys > Mastomys coucha. The sequence goes on along the minus strand of NW_022196903.1, from coordinate 18,311,218 downwards.
GACTTGCAAATCTTCAAAGCACAGCTGAGTGGCACAGCTGAACTGGGAGGCATGGGCTCAGCAAGACCTGGGCTCAATTTTGACTCCATATTTGAAGGAGGGAGATTGAGGAAGACACCAAAAATGAACCTCAGATCTTGCCACATATGCATATATACACATCTGCATGCATATCCACACACATACATAAATGCACAGACAAGCAAATATACATGCACATATGCCTGTATAACACACACACACACACACACACACACACAAACACACACACATACATACACATACATACTTGCAAAATAAAACAAAAAATAAAATAACTTGACTTAAAAAATAGTTTGATAATGGTTTGGGCATACAATTCTAAAGATATGAAATTGCTGAATAAGCAAAAGAAAAAACCATCTAGCACTATTAGTCACCAAGGAAATTCTTAAAAGCACTAAAATGCATTGCACCACCCACTTTAATCAGGTAGTTCTTTTGGTCTAGCGTGGTTTTTTTGTTTGTTTGTTTGTTTTGGTTTAGACAGACTAGCTTGGAAATGCTCACAAGGACTGAGTACAACATATATTATTTTTGTTTGCGTTAGATTTTCTTTTCTTCTTTTTTTTTTAGTAAGCCAAGTAATGTCTTTATTTCTTCAACTTAAAATCAATTCGAGAAGAATCTTCTTTTTCCTTAGAAGAAGGGACCCTAAGACTGCAGTGAAGCAGATGAGCCGCAGAGCTGCCAGCGCGCCTGCCTAGCTGCTCCTGCTTTGCTTCACTGAGGTTTCTTTACTGTGTTCCTTTCAGTCCTATTCTTGACCTGTCCTATTTTCTCTGTGTTAGCACAGTCTCCCTTCCCACCAGCTGTAGCTTTCACAAATAAAAAAATGCACCCACTTGGTTGATGAAATTATATTATTAATAAATATATCTACATTGGGATTTGAATAATTCACATAAACCTTGAACAAGAGACTGTTGTGATTTGGCACAATTCACCACTCTGAAAATGTCTTACAATTAACTTAAAAGTTACGTTTCCTAGAGAGTTATTTTTATGCAGACATGAGCAAGTCAGATATCTCGTCACACTGAATGGGTTTTGAAGGGCATTACCAAAGGGCAGATTGTTTTTTTTAACGACACATTTAATAGACAAAATACATACACAAATCTATCCATCTTTTAATGGATAGACTTGTGTATGTATAATTTAAAGTTAAAATGTTCATCTTTTAACTGCATTCTATATCCAAGGTACATAAAATAATATTTGCAAGGAAAAGAGAAATATCTAACCAGTTAGGATCAAACTGTTTTGACAATTTTATGTTTTACCTGACAATAGATAAGGAACAATCCATACTAACAAAAACTCAAGATACTAAGAGTTTAGTTTCTCAGGAACCATCAGACCATATTAAACACAACGAATTTAAATTTGCACAAGATAGCTCAGATCAATAAGTAAAAATTATGAAACCTACTTTAATTCATTTACATATAAATCACCTGCCATTTTATTCGAGTTTAACATTAGCACTATTTAATATGAAATATGATTTGTTATAGCTTGCATCTTTTGTTAAATTTGTCTAAAACATTCTTATTTAACCAAATAGTTCATTTTGTAAGGAAACTCAGATTAGACAAAAATGAGTAAACAGTATAAACTCATTTTTATAAAAAAATGTGTTCAAAATTTTGGGCAACAAAATTTTCTAGTGAAAGGGATAGAAAAAATCAAATGCTGGTTGAATAATCTTTATGGGCTCTGTGCAATGTTCACAGACTTGTTAGCCATGACATTGCTATACAAAGTGACAGTAGGCACTGGAGCACAGACAGAAGAAAGCAGCTTTGCATCTTGTTGTTTCTGTCCTAAGAAAAACGTGATCTGTTGGCATATCTTGAAGTCTACTCTGGCATAACGAGAGTCAGATATGAGATACAATTGGTCTTAGAAGTGTTCTGTTTTAGCTCCACAACATCAACCTACATGCAGTCAACAACAACGAGCTCAATACCATCAACACCTAGCTACATAAAATGACAAGTCTGAATCATCATTGATTTGGGTATATTCATTTCAGTTCATTCAGCTTCCTGGATTGTGCCCATGTCCCCTGCCTACAATGCCTTCACCTTCATTGCTAATTCCAGAATCAGATACAGGGGCAGCCCAACATTATGTTTTCCACTTAACTCTGCAAGTCCCGTCTACTTAAGGTCTCTCGTTCTCTGATCACTCTGCATTAGAGTTCAGCTGCTAGTCATATATGTTTGTGTAATATTTAAAAGGTTTTTCATGGAAGAGAATTCTTTTTCAGTAAGCGTGAATTCCTTAAAAGCAGTACTACTTATTCGAAATTTACTATTTTTTATATTTCCCAACAGTAGTTGATACAGTCATTAACTAGATACACGGGAAGCAGTTAATAATTAGACTGAGAGAAACCATTTGTGGATAACAAAGAGCAGTGATTTGAAATTATAGGATGATGCTGTTTAGCAGAAAGAAGTTACTTTAGATCTCATGAAGATAAATCTCCTTTAGGGGAACTGCATACATTACTAAGCAAGGCAATTTCTTGGCTAATGGACAGGAATTCTCATATCATCATTGAGTTCTTGTTTTACAAGAATCAGTTTTACTGACTTGTGTCCTTGGTAAATTCATGAATTAGTTGTCTGTTCTGCTTGGAACAAAGAGGGAGCTTATTGTACAGACGACTGTCCTGGTCCTTTAAACATCTTGAAGGTATACTTCATCTTATGAAGATTAAAAAGATTCTTAAATAAATGCCTTTACATCTTAACATAGTCATTTCCCATGTCTTTGTATTTTAGTCGCTTCATGTTTGCTTTTGTATATAGGCTTTTATTTTTCATTTCTATACACAGCTGGCAGATGTCTTGTAAAATTTTATTTAAATATTTTTTTCATATAAAATTGTTTTCCTAAAGGATAACTTTTGTATTTTTAAGCGTTGGTTTAAAAAGCTCATCACTTATGGTAAATGCTATGATGGTATTTGAATATTAATTTGATTTAAAATGAAAATATAGCTGTCAAGACATCTTAATGCACACTAAAGTCACACTTCTTCCATTTACCATCAATCTTTTAAGCACAGAAACATCATCCTTTAGATTCATATGTTTACCTCTTTTGGAGATGAATACATTAATGACAGCTTTAGTGTAAAAAGAATTTTGAGAATTTGGAGCTCCTTTTAGATTAAATAGAGGCAGAAGTCTGAGCTTTAATAATGCAAATTTCCAAAATATTCAACTTACCTCCAATAGATGAGAATACCAACAAGAACCACTAGACAGATAAAAGTCAGGGCAGACACGATCACAAGGGGTATGACCGCCTTCTTCTCTGGCTCCAACCCCTCAGCCAGACCAATACGAGACTCATGGCTACTATTACTGGCCTCTGTAGTCAGAGAAAATTGAGAGAGTTGAGATTTAAGATGAAGGAAAAATCATGGCAGTTTCCAACTGATTAAGAGCAACCTGCATTGTTGAAACTTACCTTTAAAATTACGAATCTATGAGGCAAAGGCTGTCTACACATCAGTTTAAGCAAAATAAAGTTTAAAAATTAAGGCAAGATATTAGAGATATTAAAAATAAGCAGAAATCATTAGATGTGGGGGTGTTGTAACAGGATCTGGAAACAATGCTGGTTGGAAGAAAATTGCTCAAAGGAAAACTGAAGTATCAACATTAGAAAATTACTGTTAAAAATAAAGGTTAGGAAACAGCACAGTGTTATTTACTAAGTTATCAGATATAACTTTGATATTCTAACATTAATTTAGTGTATTTATTTTAATCTTGTGATTTAGTAAACAATTAAGAAAAATTGATAGTAACTTTTCAGTCAAGCAAACTTATTTTAAACATGGGTTGATTTTTAATATTTTCAAAATTATTTTTTTATTTTTCATTGAGAATTTCATTCATGCATATTATGTGTTTCAAATCCTTGTCTGCTTTTTTTTTTATCAAAAATGAAACTTATTCCACGTGAACTTAAAAAAAATGTCCTAATAAGTTGCTTATACATGTGTGGACTAAAAATCTGAAGACAACTTGAATTAATCTAAAAGTTGGGGAACCATTAATTTTATGTCCAGTTGGGTATTTTATTGTACAAAAACTTTGAAAACAAATGACTGTAACTAAGTTATCTTTCCAGGCTGTCAAAAAAGAACTTCAGAACTGCGAATGCTTTCCTCTGCTTTGAAGGGGTTTGGTGGAAAGCGAAGACAATTGTTCACTAGAGCTGTTCCAACTCTACATGGCCCTGGTTGCTTTCAGGACAGATGCTTAGAGAGCTAAATTGAAGGTCCCGTCAAAGTCTTTATATGTCCAGCATTTGATACAATTCATGTTTCATGATACAATTCAATTCATCTACAATGATGTAGATGTTTCTACAATTGATGTTGTAGTTCTACAATGATGTAGATGTTGTAGATCTACAATTTTCATGATACAATTCAAGTACATCTATGTACTTGCTAAAAAATGGAATTCAAAGATATGTATTTAAAAGTCATAAAGCTGTGTATATATTAAAATATCATAAACAACCAATATTTGTGTTGTAGTGAATATTCCTGCAAGAAAGCCAAAGTTTTGAATTTTTACTTAGGTCATTCATATGCTCTGGTCATTATGTCTGTGGAAACTCATATAGTCCCATAAATAATCTGATGACCCATACAGCAAAATGTCCTATAACATTTAAAATAGCATCTTCATTTTCCCATGGCTCTCTACATTTTTTTCTATTACAACTATTATCTAAATGGAAAGAGTTTATGGGGAATAAATGAAGTCATCTGCTTTACAAACCCTTTGGTGCCCAGAAATGACAAATGGTGGTTAATAGTCTCTATATCATCAGCTCTAAACTATAAACCGCAGAATAGGAGCAATAACACCACCTGTAATTTTAAAGAATGCAAATACGGGACCCTAATGAAACTCACTACATTTTTTGAATCAGGCTCATGTTCAAGTTTAAGAACAAAAAGTGTTAATGAAATTTATATAACTTTTATGGCCATGTAGGTTTATTGTAAAATATACTATGTATAATTTTGTATAGGTTTGTATAGCTAAATATTTAGGTTATACATTTGTATAAGCCACACATGAAATACGTCATATTATACATGTAATGTATGTGGGAAATATATATCTTGAAAATGAATAACATAAATGCACTTTACATTCATATGCATGCATTATCAACACACCCTATTATCTATCTATTATATCTGTCTATCTATCTATCTATCTATCATTTATGTATCTAACAATGTATCTATATATGTAAATTTCCATCTCTCTAATCTATTATCAACATCTATTATATCTATCTATCTATCTATCTATCTATCTATCTATCTATCTATCTACCACCTTCTCTGTGGACTTTCTCATAAGTTCTCTGAAAAATGTGACCTTGAACTCTGTTACTGAGTATATAGAATAGGTCTATGGTATTTACAAATTATTGAAACCTACGAATTTTGTATAGGAGGGCATACCTTATGAGAGTACAGTCTGCTAGCTGCTTTGTGTGCTTTTGAGTATAACATGGATTTTCATTTATTAGAGACTAAAATGTTTCCTTTTCTAGGACTTAGTAGATGGGTTATTTAAATGACAGTAATGCAGTTAAGCAATAAAGAATAAGATTAACATTTTAAAGGCTGAGAATAAAACAGCATAACTTTGGTGTGGAAATTTAAGCATAAAATATATTTTATTGTTCTCAATCATGTAAGCATGTTCTAAGAGACAGACACTAATAATACATTCCCAGGGTTAGTTTTGCATTGACTTTCTATGAGCTAGATCAAGAAACTTACAGTCTATGTTCACTCTCAAATATATTTGCCCTATTTATATCATCTTAAGAAACATCATGTCAGTTTTTCTACAATTTAGAAGTAACATAAATGATGAATTTCAGATTAGGGAATATTCAATAAATGGATAAGACTGACTTTGAATTAGTTTACAGATACAGTTTTAAAAATAGATAAAAAAAAGATGTCTCCCTAATTCTATTTGATCCTACTTCCTTCATTGGTTATATTATTTCCTGAAGATGAATGTTATATCCATATTGCTTTGTTTTCATTAGTGGGGGAACTTAACAGTTAAAAAAATCTAATTAGTCCATCTAAGAGAAATTACTTTTTCTTCAGTAATTCTAGGTGTAGTGCTTTGTTATATATGTATATGTATGGTCTTTCCATTACAGTATATTCATGATCTTTTCCTTTCAAATAAATCTAAAAATATAAAAAGAAAAACAAGTGCTATAATTGAGGATGGATAACAATTCACATATGTAACAACACTCCTGACTACAGTGACCCGTGGACTCATTACTCCTTCTCACACATCAGTTCAGACATTGAAGCTGAAATGCAATGTTAAATGGAGATCAAGCCAGAATACAGAAAAAAGAAGCTGCCCTATCTAAATATATAGTCTCTTAATTGCTGCCATACTAAAGAGTTTACAACTAATGTGAATGATGAAAATAACAAAGAGAGGATATATTTTAATGAGACTGGCTCTATACTGTGAATTTTGAATATTTAGTTCTGTTCAGTTATAACTCAATATTACATTACACATTAGCTTATCTTTTGATTTGCTAAGATTTAAATACTTTCTTTGTTAACTAAAAAAATACCTTAACACTTAATCAAACAAATTATAAAATTCTTGCCAAATTCAATGGAATCACTTAGGTTTTTTTTTTATACACTTAATGGAATGAAACTTGAGTTTTTTTACCATTGACATTTAAAGCACACATCTGTATTTCATGTTGCAGTCTGCTCCAAGAAACATCTGGCTAATAAACTAATTTGCATAAAATGTACTAATAAGGAAATGCATCTACACAGAAAAGGTTCCAGGCTTTTTCTTTCGCTCTTTCTTTCTTTCTTTCTTTCTTTCTTTCTTTCTTTCTTTCTTTCTTTCTTTCTTTCTTTCTTTTTTTACATCTTGTCACACAATACCTATACATACTATGCATATTCATGTCTATTATTTAAGTTGGAATGAATACTGTAACAAACACAAAGTAGAATGTATTTTGCTGGTTTATACTGCCCTCTTTAGGCAACATAAAGAAGCTCAAAGAAAGATAGTTTAAAAACAATATGATGCTTATAAAAACCTTCCTTAGCTACCACATCTTAGCCCTGTAATTCTTTTTAGAAGCTCTCCAAGCTGATGTGCACATATGAGGTGTCTCTTTGATTTCCATTGTTGGACAGGTGTTCATAGCATATTAGTGAGATTTTAAATCCAATAGAATTGGTTTACAACTTATTTTAGAATACAAGTATGAACATTTAAATTGTCTTAACACAGTACACTGCGTTGCAATATACTAATGGTATATTATGCATACATAATTGATTGTACACACAATAGGAATCCTGTAGGATAGGAATTAGTAACAACACACAAACAATGTACTTTGAAGATAACCAAATCAAGGACCAAAATATGTTGGATATTCATTTGAAATCATGAGTAAAATCATATTTATAAGAGCTATAAATGGTTGAATGTTCTGGTTAAAAATTGAAGGTCTGCTGGTGGACCAGAATTCTTTTCTTCCACGATTCTTCTATTTTTACTTTCATAGCAAGAAAATCAGCACATCTCATTCTTTCCCTTTGCTCATAACTAACCTGCCTCTGAACTGTTGGATACTCCTGAGTGCCCACTAGTAACAGATGGTGTGGAGGACCGTGGAGATCCCGGAGCTATGCCTGTGTCATCTGCTTCTAGGACACCATCAGCATCCTTTTCATTAACATCTGGAAAACTGAAATCTGTGGAAGTCTCATTATCATTAAGGCTATCTGAGGTGCCTTGCCCTGAACCACTCTCTTCATCACTTGTCAAAACTGCCCATGCTTTAGATCCTGGGGTGTGAGGAAGGACAGCACTACCCATCTGGATGGCACGGTCCTCTTTTCCATCATTGTGCTGTTGGGGTAGCATACTTGGTGATGGTGACTTATCAGGACTTTTATCCACCCTAGTTACACCTGTGCCTCCATTTTCTTCTTCTGTATTCTCAAATAGTAAATGTGAAATTGGGCCACTCCGATCCACAAGACCGCTCTCCTGAGTGTCTGTGTCATTCATTACCTTTTCCTGGGATTCTCTATAGGGCGAGCATGACATACACTTATTCACAGTAAAGTGATCACTATCTATGTCATCATAATCATCATCATCATAGTCATCACCATCTTCACCACCTCCCACTAAATCGGCGTCAGATCTGGCACTATGAGTCAGCTTAGAAGTAGCTTTAGAAGGAAGAAGCAACTTGGCTGTGGTCACAGAATCATCTCTGTTGGGAGAAATCGTTGTCATAGAAATGGACTCACGTCCTAATGGAACAGAATGATCAGTAGATATAAGTACATCAGAAACAATCGTTGGGAGACCAGTAAGTACCTTATCAGTAATAGAGATTTCAGTGTGTGTGAAAATTTCCTCAGAATACACAAGCTTGTTTATAAGCGTATTTTGTGGTTCATCAATTGATAAAACGGGAGTGGCAAATGCATGCCCCCCTGTTGGAGGATAGGCCTGGCTAATGTCCAGATGTGCAGTTTGAAAAAGCTCATCATTGCTGAACAAGGATGGCAGCACTTGCTGGGGACTTTTGCTCTTAAGCAAACCATGTTCAAAATATTTCTCACTCGAGTGAGGAACTGTTAAGCCTTGAAGTGGAGTGGAGTGCACCTTAGAAGGTGATATATCGAGAACAGGTACGGATGTAAAGTACAGCGTGCTTTCGCTTGAAGTAGACTCTGATGCCATGGGATGAGACATGGAAGAGCTACTTTGTTCAACCTGGGGGGTTCCAGCCAGTACTGGGTCACTAGGCACAGATGGAAGAGCAGTTTTAAGCAAGGTGTCAACATCAGAAGCCTGAAAGGAAGGTTGCAGCAGCGCTTCAGTATTAAGAGGAGATGCGGCCTCATAGAGCAAGGGCTGTGTTGAAAGAAGTAATACTTCATTAGAAGCAGTGTCAGAGAACGCTGGCACTGAGTCTGTGCTAAGCCCCGGTTTGAGCCAAGTGTCATCAGATGCTTGAGATGCAGTGTGTGTAGGTTGAACTGGAAAGATAATTTCTGGAACGCGACTAATCTCCTGATCAAAAACCTTAGTTGTGGGATAAGCAAGAGACTCTGGAAACACACTCTTTATGCTAGATATAGAAAAAGAGGTGTCTTTTTTTAAAGATTCACTCCACTTATTTACAACATCTGACATCTTTGGCACGACTGTGCTTTTAGAAGGGTATACCATGTCACTGAAAGTAGACATTTTCAGTTCCGTCTCATTTCCATACATCATTTCACTTTTAGAAAACGGCTTAATATCATCACCAAACACAGATGTTGTATATGTAAATTCAGCTACGGAAACAGGTGAAGAAATGTTAAGAGTTCTCAGCCCATCTGTGTCAGGTAAAAGCAATTCACTATCAGAGGAGGCTCCAGACCACTCCCCATCACCAGAGAGGGCTGGAGGTGGCTGCAGGAATGATGCAGTTGGAGTAATAAACGAGGACTCAGGCATTGATATATGGCTAGGGTTGATAAGTAAGGACCCCTGATCAGATACATCGACAGAATCATGCACAGGTATTGCAGAACTGTAAGAAACAGGGAGCACGTGGTGGGAGCCCTCAATGGCATAGGAAGGTTCAGGCCCCGAAGAATAGGCATGCATAACAACATCACTGCTGGGTGATTCAATTTGAGAAACCATAGACGTTTTATAAAGGACAGCAGACTCACTACCAAATTCCAATGTGTCCAAAGCAGCATGAGTAGTGGCCTGATGTGACACCACATCAGAATACTGAACAAGGCTGGGTTCTAACAGCAAATCATCCCCAGCCACCAGCAGAGAAGCATGCAAAGACAGCTCATCCCTCTCAGCAGCTGAAGTAACTTGCGGAAGGGTTTGAGAAACCGTGTGCAGATGGTGTAACAATTCACTACTGAAGGAAGCAGAGGAAAATGGGAGCAGAGGTGCATCATCATAGGAAGACAGGATGGATTCAAATGACACACCGACACTGGGGAGTACAGGCGTAGCATGCAAGGCCGAATCACTACTTGAAGCAGCAGGGGTAGTGTTGAGGGTCTGATTGTCAAGCAACAAAGGGGTGACTAGAGGAAAGACTTCACTACTGTAGGAAGGTTGAAGAGGTGTCTCACCATTGTATACTGGTTGAGTTGTCTGCGAATGGAGGATGTTGACAGTAGGAGCCAAATCAAGTGGTCTGGAGGATGGAGTGAAAGCCTGTGGTGTTACTTCGGTTGGGAGGTAGGCAAAGGTAGAATAATGTGGCATTTCCACGTCTGTGACTGAAGGACCCTGTGACGCGGTAGCATCTGGAGAAAATGACTCGGTTCTCTCCCTCGATTCATCAATTTGTATGTCCGTGGAGTTAACCTGGAGAAAGCTCTCTCGGCCAGATCCAGTCTCAGACTGTGTTGTTAGGTCTGTGGAGCCAGGAAACCATATACTCCCTTCAAGAGAGGGATCCTTTAGTGATTCCTCTGAACCTGATGGAGATGAATCCTCTGGAGCATTTCTTGTAGATCCTGGCTTAAGGACATCATATGTGATTACCTTGGGCATGTCTGAAGAAGTTATGTATCCATGGGATATATTATCTGAGGAAAAGGGGACAGTGGAGGTTGCAGGACTGGAGCCTGAAGAATCATCGGCTCCCGTATCGAACTTGAAATCAGTCAGTAAGTTTTCTTCTTCACTGATGTCAGCAGACACTTCTTTGTACTCTGTTATGGAAACCATATTTAAGGATTCTGCAGTCCCAGACAAGTTCATCTGTGGGAAGACAAAGATAGTTTTAGAGCCACTGTTTAAGGAGGCTGAAGTGCCTTCCACACTGTGTGGTGGCAGGTTAGTTCCAGTCTGAGAAGGCAAGGAAATTTCTCTTTCTGAATCTAATTCAGCAACTTGTTGGGAAGTAGAATTCAGGGATGTGTTGGGAACATCACTCTTTCCGGAGAATTCAGATCCTCTTGTTGGAGATCGGTTAGTCTTGGCTTCATTATATTTAGTTCCCATGTGATTATAGTGAGTCGTGGTAGAAACCTGGGGTTCCTTTTTCCTTATTTGGTTTGTGACACTGTCTCTACCAGGATTCAAGCCAGTGTCTTCTTCATTGTCTTTTCCATATTCTTCCTCCTGTAGGAGGCAAACAAAATTTAGAGAAAGCATAAAGAAATTAGAGAAAAACAAAGTATAAATATCTTATACAGTATTATACTATGAGTTTTTACTTGTGTGACCTTGACTTTTGACCCTCATAGGACACCATCCTCTATTCTATTCTGTTCTGTTCTGTTCTGTTCTGTTCTGTTCTGTTCTGTTCTATTCTATTCTATTCTACTCTACTCTACTCTAGCCTATCTTACTTTATTCATACTATATATCTATTCAACAGGCATATATCCTATTAATTTTATTTTATACTCACTATGGAAAGCTATTGAACTAAATGAAGTCACTTTAGTTATAACTGCCTACATTTTAATACTACATAATAAGGAACCAAAGGGATACTACAAAAATATTTAAAATAATATCACAAAAATATTTGCTTCATAATCTGAGCCAGTTTTTCTGAGAACCCATATTCAGCTTAATGAAATAGAATTTCTATCTTATTCCTCAATATTAAAAATCTAAGAACCTGCCTAGCTCTTTGATGCCACTCCATACTAATCCCCAACAACAAGCATAGTTCACGCCTTCCATCTCCTGTTCTTTGTCTCATTCTCAGCAGATGCCAGTCTTGTTTACTTGCCAGGAAAAACAGAAGCCTACCTACAAGAATCACATATGATCCTAACAGTGAAAACACTGCTCAACTAAGTCATGATTACCCCTCCTTTCCTATTGTCTCTAAGCACTTGTTAGCCTTTCCTTCAAAAGCTCATTTCTCTATCTGTGTAGGAGTCTACTTCCAAGGGTCTCCTTACAACTTGAACACAGTCGAGCAGTCTGCATTTTCTCAAATCCCCAGATTATTCTAACAAGATTAAGTGAATCTTCTCTTCTATTGAAAATGAACATAGAACATATTTAATTTAATCTCAGTTATCATTTAACCTTTCTTCCCCTTTCTAAACTGAATCTCCTCAAAGATATGTCATGTATTGTTATATATTATTTCTGTGAGCCCCAACACTAATATTCATCTTTGTTTATGTTCCACACTAACACACTTTATCATACCCTTATGTAAACCATGTAGATTTCCATAACAATTTTATGAAAGCCCCGTGGATACCATCTGTTTTCAAATTGCTTATGTTGAGGCAAAAGCTATACACCAATATAAACAAAGATCCTAAATTTTAATCCTAAATTATAATTCTAGATTATAAATTTTATGATGGTCAGTAAGACACCTCTTGGAATCTGAGGGAGATGATCAAATACTCTCTATGCGACTGAAGGAAGGACAAGCCAGCCTGATATAGCTGTCTCCTGAGAGGCTCTGACAGTACCTGACTAATACAGATGTAGAGACTCACAGCCATCCATTGAACTGAGTACAAGATCCCCAATGAAGGAGTTAGAGAAAGGATCAATGGAGCTGAAGAGTTTGCAGCCCCCTAGGACGAACAACAATATGAACTAACTAGTACCCTCAGAGCTCCTAGGGACTCAACCACCAACCAAGGAGTATACATGGTAGGACTGATTGTTCTGGCAGCATGTGTATAGTAGAGGATTGCAAAATCAATAATCAATGGGAGGACAGGTCCTCGGTCCTATGAAGGTTCTGTGCCCCAGTGTAGGGGAATGCCAGGGCCAATAAGTGGGAGAGGGTGTGGTGGCAAGCATGGGGAGGAGGGAGGTAACAGGGGTTTGTTCTTGTTGTTTTTGTTTGTTTGTTTGTTTGTTCCTGGGAGGGAAACTGGGAAAAGAAAAATCATATGACATGTAAATACAGAAAATATCCAATAAAAAATATATATTCTCTACGCTTTGCTGGATTTTGTTAGGTCATAGTATCTTGCGTCACCATTTCAAGAGTATATCATTTATGCTATATGTTTTATATGGTTACAAACATTTTAACAGATACCCTCTCCTGTAAGTACTTGCACAATTGTAATTTGTCGTCTTTTTTTCCACATCACCACACCTGTTTTCTCAACTTTTTCTTTAAATTTAAAGCTTTAATCATGCAGAAATGTTAACGTTTTCAAGAAATGTTTTCTACGTGGAGCAGATCTCCTTCTTATTTCAATACTCAGGACTTAAAAATCCTCATGGGATACAATCCACCTAGCTCTCAGGTTCTTTCATTCACTCCTATACGAAGAATAGGATCAGAAGTTTTAGGAAGTAAATAGTGGGTAGGTTGAACAGCATTCTCAACCCATCTCCAAGTCACACTGTAGGGAAACACACTATTTAATGTATCTATTCTGGCCTGACCATATACTATGATAGTTAATTTCAATAGGATGCAATATTCTGACATGTAAAATCAAATTGGCTAATCAGGGTACCTGGATCTATCATTCTAAGTCCCATGTATGTCTGAATCCTTTCCCACAGTAGTGTGAACTGTGTTCTATTTTTACTTTATAAAATGATATTTCTGCTTCTTTGGATGTTACTGCCATGGGACCCAAAAATACTACAGTTTTTCATAAATCCTCTCTCTCTTCCAGGTCACAACCTTCCACACAAAGAAATTTTTTTAAAGTTCTACCATGCCTTCATACAGGCCTTCTTGTCTGTGAGCTATACATTCTTTCCCTTTACTTCCTGGTTCTCCACAATTTTCCTTTCTGTAGGATTAGGAAGTAGGAAGTACGAGAGTAAGAATGTTGTCTAGGAGTCTTTCCACCTACATTTTCATCACAGGATGGCCCTGTCCCTCTACCAAGGTCACAGTATCTGTTGGAACACAGTCACTTTACTTTCTCCCTGCCTTTCAGGTGTAGATAGAGCAAAAGTCTCTGACAGCTGCAGGTCCAATTGTAGAAAACTGCCTCTTCTAGACATCCATTTACCTTCTCATGCATCTTTGAATAGTTTTTTATTAAATCAACTTCAGTGAGTACACTTGACTGTGACATCTGTTTCTTGTTGGATCCTGGACAGATATGCTGTGTTATTTTTCCTACTCTTGTTGAGGAACCTTTAACTATTACATAATAGGCTATAATAGATATAATTTGAAAACATTGCAGTTTATTTTTCTACAGCTTCTGTTTGCAATACACATAGTTGGTGACACAAGTAACATCCCACACACACACACACACACACACACACACACACACATATACATATATATATATATATATATAGTTTAACATCCTTAATCTTATACTGCTAGAATATATAGCCTATTCACACAAGTAAATGCTACAACTATAATGCTGTAGATTTATATAAAAAATTGCTAGTAATTAACATTGGAAGATTTCAAACAATTTTGTAAGCATCCTCTGAGATTTCTTTAATGTCAATATTAATTAAGAATAAAAATAAATAGGGAATTGGAATCATGGTAATTATAATGAAAAGTAATTGTAGACTGTATTTCATACACAATGAAACCCAAATATCATTTACTAAATTACTAGAGCGAAGGGCTTGCTTCAGTTTATCAGATAAAGAGTTGATTTAGCAGCATAGCAAACATTTTTTCTTCTTTTGGTTTGATTCTGTAATTTTAGTAATTTCAATTGTAAAATTGATCAGTAATTTTAGGCATTATTTACATATAAGTGAACATGAGCGTGTGGCCATACACACAAAGCTCTCCCTAGATAAATTGTGTGAATACTTGTAATGTAGAATAAAATATTTGGGTAAGATAACCCATTGTAACCCATAGATATATCAATCATTGAGGCAATCATATATGGAAAATGGTAACCTGATTTAAATCTGTTATTGGATAATGCTATTAGTTATCACTTTTTCTCTGCTTCCACACAATTTGGACATATTCGCATGTCTTTTTCAAAGTAGGTACTCTCATCTTTGAAAATACAGTTTCAGTTGTGATGAACAATACATTTGGGGTTAGGCTGAAATACACATTCACTCAGTTATTTTCTCTCATGTCAAATATAAGATATTGTTAAAATTGGTTTACATTCTCAAATGTTTATTTACTTTGAGGACATTGTGCTAGAAATGTATGCTTTCTATATGAATAGCTCAAATACCAAAAATATTCTGTTTATAACCTGGCTTATATTTATTACAAATCCATCAGTCATTGATTATTTATAAACTGTAGCAATATCAAAAGCTAGGACAATATTGCTAGAAAAAAATTGGATGCTGCAAAGTTCCAATGTAGCTATAGTTTATAGCTATAATTATTTGTAAAGTTGATTTTTTTCATCATAACTATTTTTTGTCTATTACAATTATCAAACATCTTCCAAGTTTTTCATAAATCATAAATGTGTGTATGACACTAAAGCATAGCAATTAGTCCAACAGTACAATAGAATCTAAAATCCAAGTAATAATTCTTGATAAGCTTTTACATTTTAAAACATTTAAATATAAAAATGGCTATGATACCTTGATTATTTCTTCAGTTCCAATTAATTCAGGAAAAAGGTCAAGTTCTAAAAAGTTAAAAACAATATTGTTAACAGTTTTAATTCAACTCCTGCAGCCTCATAGGCTTATCTTCGGGTGGAAAGAGAGAAAGTTAAAAGAAAACCGAGAAGTCACTATTGTTGAAAATATCTCCAAATAAAAGTGTCAAATTCTAGTTTCAACACTGACAAACTGGAGACAACACTACAGAGTGATGTGTGAAAGCATTTACATCGATCTCTATCTCCACTCAAATTGTCTTTCCCAAGCCCACTCCCACTCCCATCAAAGCTAAGAAGGAAAAAACACGGCACAATAGAGAAAATGTTAACAGTAAAAACTAGCCCAATTTCTTATCAGAGCATCTTCACGGCTGATAGATCTGACTGGGACTTTCTAGACCCTTGGCTAGGATGAATTTTCTGATTTGGTTAATCTCCTGAAGTTCTTCTGACTAAGAGCCAAGCCATTTGCTTGAGCTCATTTGAGTTGTGCTTATACTTATATAAATACAGGATCGTGCGCTGGACCGGAGGAAGAGTTTATTATCAGTAAGCTCCAGCGCAGGCTGACTGCAGAGAAATCTAGAACGATTTTATGTGTTTTCTCCCGGGAAACTGAGCTAACAGCATTTACAATATTGTAGAGAACCCAGTAACTCACATTCATTCAAGTCTGCCTTTCATTTTCCCAACCAACTAGAATCAATGTATTTTTATTGTTGCCAAAAAAAAAAAAATAATAAGATCTATTAGCAAATGTTAGAATAGGCTATGAGCCCAGTGATATAGTTCAGTGATTGAGCACTTGTCAGGAAAAGATGTTCTTGGTGTCCAGAAAGGAATCTAGCACACTGACAGATTACTGAGAGCTGGTGGCTATTTCTCAGGCTTCAGGTAAGCATCTGGGTTACTGAGAAAGGGATAAGCACAGTAGCAATGAGGCCTTGGGAGAACTGTTATAATGATGCTTTTCAGATGTTCAGGCTTTTCTGAACCCTGCACTCCATTCGCAGTTTCTGCTCTTCTCTGTCTTGATGTTGCTTATGCCCTGTGTTTAAGTCTTTATACACTAAGTGCATCTTTTAAAGAAATTCCATGGCATAACTGAACGGACATTAAATATTCATCTTATTTTGACTTTCCTTTCAATATAAACTATCACAAGTTCATTCTTATCATCAGAAACCCCTTGAGTATTAACTATAAAATCAAAAACATTATCACAAGTTCATTCTTATCATCAGAAACTCCTTGGGTATTAATAACTATAAACTCAAAAACGTGGTTAGGCACATGAATTCTGTTTAGAAAAGAAATCACATAATGTCTAATTTTAGGAAATGTCCCCATTTCCTAAGATTTCACCTTGATACTCTTAAAAGCTTGGCTATTCTGAAGTGACTTACCCTTGCTAATTTTCTGTACTATCAAAGTGAAAATCTTCACTTGAAATACTCCTAGACTTACTTCAAATTCACCTTATTTTAATCATGGATGAGTTGACTGTGAGTTTGGCCAATTTTTCTATGGATCAATTGCTCTGTTCTTGTTCCTGTGTAATCATCTCCCCATGTCTTGTTTCCAAGCTCTTTACTCATAATGGGTCCAAGTTAAAGTCATTTGAATTCTCTCAAACACCTGAGTCTTTGTAACCCTCAAGAAAACCAACATGTGGGAAGTTAATAACATTGCAATGCTGTGGCCGAAACAACCTTCAACTTACTCTTCTGAAAGCTACAGCTAGAGCAGAAAAGTCCATGTGTGTAGTAATCTTCAAATTCAGTCCATGAGACACTACCTGGGTTTCCCAGAAGCCCTGTCTTCTCATCTGCTTTGAACCATTTTATTTATAACAAGGGCAGACAATAATAAAATATTTCTTAATGATGTCTGTGTTATAGTATATATTTTCACCTGTATGAAAAAACTCAACAATTTTTTACTCTTTTCAGAATGCATCAGGAGATGTTTCAGATTTTTAAGGCTGTTTACCATCATCTGACCACGGATTTTATTTGACAGAGTTGGGGTCAAGGTTGGCTTGCTTTCATTTCAACATTCTCAGTGTATGTTACATTTGATAGATTTCATCTTTTACTAGTGAGCAATGTTAACTATATGGATCATGATTCCCCCAATGTGAAATGCATGTACTAATCAATCATGTTACCCTAGAATCTGAGTGACTGCTGCTGTATGAGAGTTTGCTGTTCACTGCAACAAACAAGCCTTCTCCGAACCGCCTTAGGTTCTGGAGGGACCTGAGTGTCCTCTTGATCCCATGTCAGTCTCATGGATGGGGACCTTAGGAGCCTTCACAATGCTAAGTACAAATTCACTTTCGAAGATCTTGACTCTGGTTTCCAACTGGATTCAGGTCATTTTAATAGGAATTCTTGGGTTTCATAAATAGGACAATTCTATAAACTGTGTTTCCTTTCAAGAGTCTGAAGAAGCTGCACTTCTGAGTATGAAGGGTTAAAACCCCTACATCCAAAATAGAGATGACCAACAACAGTTCTCATATTCATCTCCCCTTGCTGGTATTTTCTTCAAAAATAGTAGCTGATATTTTAATAATTGCCAGTTGACTTGGGTATTACTGATAAATAAAATGTTTGCAAATTATATTGGTTTATAGAGTGTCCTCACTTCAGCAAAATAGGTTCCAAGAAGGCTGGGAATAAAATATGATAGTGAACTTGTGTCTGTGTCTTATTTTATTTTATTTTTTGTGGATACTTACACTTCACATTTGTGTAATAGCTGGACAAATGCAGGTGACATATGCTGTTTTGAGGCCCATGTAATCTTATGTATACTTAAAAGTAATACATTAGTAGATCATGAGGACCTCCATATTCATAATACAAAGAAGCGACAACTGATGAAGTTTGACAGCCAAGTTATTTAATTGCTTGAGGATAAGCCAAGTTTCACAGTGCAAAAGGTAAAAGTAATAGAGACTCCAATTGCTTCAATGTGTAATTTAAAGGATAATGATTCCATGACATTAGTACCATGGCATGATGCAGGAGGACCCATGACAGATGCAGGGATGCAGCAAGGTACCCGAAGACAAACGGCAAAGCACACGGTGCATGGAGATTGAAGCATGTGGGTTTATTTTGTCATGGACTTACATTTAACACATACAGTTATTAAAACCTTAAACTCTATATGTAAAAGCATCCTCTATCCTGTATAATCTTCATCAGAGAAGAGAATTAAACATGCTTATGTTAGTTACAATGAAATAAATATACTCATGAATTATTCATTTGTAAAGATAACTTCCTAATGTGTCTTTTAAAAGAATACTTCTTTTCAACACTAAAAAGACTTTTAAATTGTCTTTCTTAATATGAATTTATGCATGTATTTTAAGATATTGCTTAAAATCATACTTAATGGATATTAGTGTCTCTTAATATTGTTGTATTGTAGTGACAAGTAACATTAAGATGTGATAAAGTTGTAAAAGTATTATCAATTTAAATGCAAAATTTAATCGCCTTAGGAAGGTAAAGATTGGATTTAGAAGACTGCCTTTTCCTTAGCTATTGAGTGAATACTTGAGATCCATGCAAGCATGAGGGCGATTACCAGTCACCTTCACTTCATTTGAACAAGATCAATAAGTGATATAGCATTTAGAAAACAACTTAAATAACAACAGAATAATTCAATGGTATGTATTATCACATCACCCAGGAAAAGTAGGGCTATGGAAAACAGGATGAAATGGCCCACCTAACATATTCTTACATTAGCCACAAAATAACAAGATTCATTAACTAGAAAGCAATGTATTTTGCCCAACTAGAAAGTAATATCACTGTCCAGACTAAACTAAGACATGCTTACTATAGTAACAACATTTAAGTTAATGTGAATTGTAAGTGAACTAAAATTTAGCCTTTAAAATCAGAGGTAGCAGTCTAAAAGAACTAGGGTTTTCTTCATAGATAGTAAGAAAGTTCCAGGCTTGAAACAAACTGGTTCTTGATGAAGGGAGTTTTTTTATGGGTGTAGTTAGGGGATACTCTATCTACTGTGTTCATTAGCTTGGGTTCTTAGATTATCCTGTCAAATACCACCCTTTACTAAAGCATCAGTACTGTACAAAGCACTCGAGGGGATTAACACATCCATGGAGACTAAATGGTAGTTCCAACCTAGCGTCCCATCATAGAATGTTCAACAGTGTCCAGATCCTTTGAATAAATAGAGATTCAGTTGTAATACTTATTATTTTGTACAGATGAGAACATACTACAAGGATTAGCAGTGTGCCAACATAGACTCATTCTAAAAACCAAGCACTCAGAGATAAGTTTATTCAGAAGACATCTTTCTGATCATATATGCAATAAGCATCTCAAAACGAAAAAGAGAAAAAAAATTTTCAAAAAGTTAGATATTGTGACATCGTGACCTGGGTAGAACAGAAAAAAGGAAGCAATTATTTCTTATAAATTCCTTGGAATCTGCTTTATGTTCAGAGATGAGAGTGATTTAACTAAGGAAGATAGTTATGTGAACATGCCCAATATAATTCATACTAAAGTGCATCAGTAAGAGTAGGAGAATTTTCATATAATGCATGCTGGTCTATTTATATATTACTGGCCAGCTTGGACAATATTATCCTGTTACTGATTTTGTTTTATGGATAGACACACATGGGGGAACTTTAGGGAAAGCTGCTGTTCTCTGGAACATAACAACTCAGAATATAAGTTCCTGCGAGTCTCACTTTTGAATAAGATTTAAAACAACTCAATTTTAAGAGAAAAAAAAACTAAAAAAAGGCAATAGAAAAAATGATCATACTGAAGCCATGAGGCATAATATTAAAAACCAACAATGCCATCACAGGAACGAGTCATCAATGGGCAACAGCTTGACAGGTGTTGTAGCAATTGGTTGAGAAAGGAATCCAGTGTGATATTCAGCGGTCGATCACACAAGGTGATGAAACATACTCATCATGTGAGCTCACATTAGATTAACAGGTTACAGCCCTTGGTCAGTGAAAGAAAGGCATTCTTCCCTCTGCACATAAAACATAGTTATGTTATAACTACTCATTGACATGAAAACTTGTAAGCATTGTAATGACTAGAATGAGAGGGATGACCAAGAACATTATGTATGTATATACACATTTATGTGATGATGTATATTGTAATGTACATCTGTATATATGTACATACACACACATCAACTCTAACACTTGAAAACTTTTAGTAATAAAAGCAAGGCTATGTAAATCTGTAAATTGTCACATGATGCCTATATCTTGATTTGTTTATTGCATATGTTTGAGATCAAAAGATTTTCTCTTAATGTTTTGAAAGGATGCATGCAGATAAACATAATTAGAAACAACTCATGTTTCTGTGAAAATAAGACTGGTCTTAAGGGAGATAAAAGCATCCCCTGGATCAAAGTATAATAAGTGGAAAATATTTACAGTAAGCTTTGAGATGCTTTATATAGATATTTGAAAATACCTGCCACGATTCTAGGATGGCGTATACTTACTACATGCTTTGTGGGCTGGAAAGGAAATAAGTACAAATGAAATTAAACAAAGTCTTACGTTTAAATCTCAAATAAGTCTCAATATTTACTCATTCATTTCCATTTAGTGATTTTTGCAAACACAAATAGATCTCGCTTTTCTTATCTTGTAAGTGTCAAAATGGTGGCATTAATAATAAACTATATATACATCAAAGGAAAAATCCAGCAAGATAGTGGCTCAATTCTGACCATCAATGACCCAAATGTAAGAGGACCCACATTCAGAAAAGAACACTAAATCTTAAAACCACACATTGAAGCCTACATATTAATATTGGGAGACCTCGCTACGACACTTTCACCAATGTTGAAGTCATGGAGACATAAATTAAACAGGGGAATTAAAAGAGGTTATGAATCAAGTGGGCCTAACATATATCTACAGACTACTTCACCCTCCCCCAAAAAAGGAATATACCATCTCAGCACAAGGAAGCTCCTTCGAAATTGACCATGTAGATGGTCCCAAAGCAAGCCTCAGTAGATACATGAAAATTGAACTAACTCCTTGTATTTTATCATTTCACCAGGAGTCGAAGCTGAACTACAAAAATAACAGAAACATCAGAAAGCCTACATTCATGGAAACTTAACAACTCTCTAATAAATGATCAGTTGATAAAACAAATAATAAACTTATAGATTGCTCTGTATTCTTTTTGCTAAATTCCAAGCCTCTTGGGAAACCAGATATAACAGAAAAGATATTTTCTCTTTGTTCAAAAGAATGTGAAGTCAGTTCTGTGTTTAGGTTTTGGAGAACTCTCCATCCTGGTTTCCACATTGGCCATGCCAGTTTTCCCTCCCACTGATAGTGAATTTAGATGCCTTCCCTACTTCTCACTAGCATTGCTTGTTCCCCTTACTTCCGCTTGAGGAGAGCTACTTGATTAAGGTGAGATAGAATCCCAGAGTGCTTTTAATTTGTCTTTCCCTGATGGCTAAAAATTTTGATCACTTATTAAAATATTTATTGGACATCCATCTTTTTTTCCTCCTTCCTTCCTCCTTCCCTCCCTCCCTTCCTCCCTCCCTCCCTCCCTCCCTTTCTGTCTTTCTTTTGTTTTTAGAAACATCTCTTTAGTTTTTTGTAGTGTGTAACACATACATATTTACTGCTGCTGTTCACAGAATACCATTACTATTCACAATAGCAGCAAATGAGGCCAGCCTAGATGTCCATAGCAGATGAAAGGATGAAGAAAACGTAGTACATATACACAATAGAACTGAAGTCACTCATCTCAAAAAAATCATGACATTGATGTGAAAATTGATGAAGGTGGAAAGTAGTGTATGGGGCTAAGTAATCCATACCCCAAAGTCAAAATTTCCATTCCTTTTTTTTACATTCACATGTGAATTCTAGATTTTAGTTTTTAAGTATGTGTAGGAATAGGTGGGTACAGGTCACAAAACTAGAAAGGACTCAATAAGAGAGAAGAAAGAGGTTTTGTGTGTGTGTATGTGTGTGTGTGTGTGTGTGTGTGTGTGTGTAAGACAATATATACAACATGAGAGCAGAGAGGTGGCCACTGGGGCAGGAATGGGACCAGGGAAGGAAGGGGAGGAGAGGCATTTTTAAGATCAATACAAAATCAATACAAACAACTATTATGAAAAGGATGCTAATAAAAAATAAACTATAAAAATCACTTAATAAACAACAAATCCAGAAGAAAGGACATGTTCCCAGTAACCAAAACAGTATGATTTACTCAGAAGGTAGAAGGGCATCTCAAGAAGCACTCACCAGCATCCTCAGTAGGCATGTCGACTATCAGTTGGTCACTGTACTTTCCATATAAGCCATTAGAGCAAATGGCCACTATTTGAAGAACGTAACTCATGTTAGGTAGTAAATTATTGAGAATGGCACCCTAGAAGAAAGATATTACATTTTATACAAAAATATTATTCTCAGAAAACTATTAATAGTGAAAAAATAATCTTGACTATTTGTGCCTGCATGCAAATGCATATGTCTGTTCACATGTATGTGTTTTTGTACATGTGTGCTCACAAAGCAGTAAGTCATTTTCTTTATAAATTGTGAGAGGAAATATTTGCTCATGAATTCAATTCTCCTATACTATTATCTCTATAGTGTAGAAAAATGAATTTAAGAGTAGTTAAATTTTTATCTATTGTGTCCATGTGCTATCAAGCATACTAATAATGGCAAGTTAATTAAAGTGGATTCCTAGGACCAGTCTTGCTGCCTAAATGTGGAACTCAGAGATTTCCTGGTGTGGTAGTGTCTTTCTGCACTTGCATGCAGATGAGAAGTTGCTAAGCCTTCCCTACTAAATCAAACGTCATGGTTTGGGTCACAAAACAATTCTGAACTGTATTTTCTGTAATTCACTGAATGGCTCAGAGGGTCTTTTATATTATTCTGTTCTCAAAGTCATGGCCCAGTTATCACTTTACATATGTCATCTAGAAATGCAAAGCAAAGGACTTTTAAGTCTGCTACCTGTTTCTTTTTTGTTGTTGTTTGTTTTTGTTTTTTTTTTCTTTTGATAGTATAGAACACACATTGGAGGGGAACCTGGGAAAGGAAATATTGTAAATAAAGAAAACATCTAATAAAAAAAAAGAATACACAACCTATGTAAGGTGAGATTCTTGGACCAAATGTGAGATTTTAAATAGAGTACTTAATGATTCTTTACATCACTTTATTTATAAAGGAGGGGCACACTAATTATGTCCAATGCCTAAGTTTTCCATATGTATCCACCTTCCATAAGGTTGTTGACAGTGTCATGATCTTCTAGTATATAATTCTAACTATGGACATTATTTATTATGCTATATTCCCTGGAAATACCTTCACTCAAAATGTAAAGTGGCCAAAAGTAAAAATACATAATTATTTGTAAGCTCTTACCTTGGAAGTCAAACTATAATGTTATCAGACAGAAAGTAATTCATCTTATAGTTACCAAGTCCTGATAGCCATCTGTTAAAAACTCATGCTTGGATTGGTCGTTTCCCTCCAGTGGCTGGTACAGCACCGCAAACTTCTCAATCATTGTGTCATAAACAACCCGAGGTCTTTCCCACGTGACCAGAAGGCTAGTATAATTCTCAGGGTCAGCTTGCACATTTTCTGGTTCTGAACTACACACTTCAGGGAAAAAAGAAATAAAAAAGTGAGTCATTGGCAGAGTCATTGTTGGCTTCCAGGATGTATATTAAATAAAATGTACTCTCTGAACATTTTAAATTATATTTTAGTTCAATATGAAATAAGATATTCTGTCCTTTTTATCATGATAATTTCACTGATGATGATTTTTTGGTGCCTAAAATTAGATTCTGTTCATAAAAAAGAGGGTTATTCTGGCTCAAGGTTCTGGAGGGTAGAAGCCCTGGTTGAGGGCCCCTTGACTGTGATGCATCTTCATGGGGGTATGCGTAGACCTCACTGTCTGTATGATCTCTTCTGTCCTTACAACACCATCAGGATTCAGTCACAGGTGCTTCACCCACCAACCCAATCTAGTCACTTTACAGAAATCCCACTTGAAAATGCCATACTTTGATTATTTTCTGCCCCTTTAATACCATTAAAATATAATAAGAGCAATAGCTCCCTCCCTCCTTTCTTTTGTGATTGCTTAGAACATGATTTTGAGAGTATTTGACATGGACATTTATTTTTAGAAACAATGAATGGTTTCTGTAACATGCCTTGTTTGAGACTTGACAAACATATTTAACTCAGGACTTAGAAAAAAATCAACTATAAAACATGTCCTATATTTGGATATTTTTGCTATTAGAGAAACCTTGAAATAATTCAAAATTTCCAACCCTAGAAATCCATACCATAACTACAATCATCAATTTGGTCTTTTTGAGAACTGGTGATGAAATCCATCTCTGGCATCATTATAAGATTAAATAAATAACTATAGGGAATTAGGATATTTGTCTCATGTGGAAATAATACTGTGAAAAAATTTTCAAAACTCCTTAAAGTAACTTTAAGATCACTCTGGGTGGGAACTGAGCCAAACTTCAGTCCTGTTAGAAACAGTCTTGGTGCTCTGCAGCACGTACATGTGATATGTTTAGAGTAACTCACGCAGAAAAGGTTAGTTCCCATAGACATTTGCAAAGCAGAAGGAGAGAAAATCCCTCAGAAAAAAGATGAATTAACAAACTCACTGGGTAAGGTCACCCCCCATTGGGTCCTGGGAGCCTCCAACCAGAGGGCTTACTCGCTCTTGTCTGAGGCCCAGGCATACCTGTATCAGAGGGTTGACCTCACAGAGAGAGGATGTGCCTAATCCTGTAGCAACTTGATTCCCCAGGGAGGGAAAATGGGGTGTGGAGAAAGGGGAGAGCACCCTCTCAAAGACAAAGGGAATGGGGTAAAGAACTCTGAGAGGGGGACATATTTGGAATGCAAATAAATACAGTAATTAATTAAAAATAAGAGAGAAAGAGAGAGAGAGTAAGTAAGGAGGAAGAGGAGGAAGAGGAGGAGAAGGAGGAGGAAATTCACTGTCCAGGCACTGTTTTCAAGGGATATCTGAAACTACAAAGCTGTGTCATGTAAGTGTGCAGGTGTCTTAGATCTAACAATCCCCATGGTTTGACATCTGAAATATGCCAGCAGCCTTTTCAGACTGTGATCCTAGTGGATTTTCTTTCTTTCTTTCTTTCTTTTTTTTTTTTTTTTTTTTTTTTTTTTTTTTTTTTTTTTTTTTTTTTTTGTCTCTTCTAGTTTGTAATTCATCTCATAAACACATGAGGGCAACCACGACTAACAATTCCCTGCGTAAGTATGTTGACTTAAACAGAGTATTAGCAATTTAGCAGATCAATTCTGTGGTTGCAGCAGTACATTAATTAGTCATAAAATATAAGCATATGATTTGAATGAATACAGGCATACATTTACATGAGTTAGAGATTTTTTTTCTGCAAACAAGTCATGTTAGTTTTTTGTTGGGGGTGGTGAGAGTGAGGTGTTCCTTTGAGGTGGGAGTGGATGGCTGGGTGGAGGAGCACCCTCTAAGAGGTGAAGGGAAGGGGGTTGGGTAGGAGACTCATGGAGGGGGGGACCAAGAAGAAGGACAACATTTGAAATGTAAATAAACAAAATAATTAATAAAAATGTTTAAAAAAAGAATAAGAGGAAAATTCTTTCATTGTGAAAAAAATGTGAATTCAGACCAAAAATATATTTTCTAAGTTATGTTTAGACTATATCGTATAATGCTGTCTGTGACTATTCTGTGATTCTCCACCAGATGGCAGAAAACAATCAGCCAATATCAAAATAAGGGCAGCACAGAAGCTGAGAAAACGATCATCACAGAAGCTGGGAAAATGAGACCATCTCCTTCTTCGCGGTAGAGAAGTGCACCTATAGAAGGTATGAGGGGATTCCTGGCAATATAATTGTAGATCTTCTTGTCCTAAAATTAGTTCCTCTTTCTGGAGAAAAATGGATACTTTAAAATGACTTACACTCTTTTTTAAGAGGTACTCTTTAAAATTCAGATAGTTTAATGCACCACATAAAACTCAAAGGTCTTGAGAAAAGTAGAAATGTGTTAGCTGAGACACACTCACAGCATCCTTATCTAGCATCTCAGGCTTGTCCATGTCATCTGATCTTACTAGTGACAAATAGGAGATGGTTGAGATGTTAACCATCTGAGTCAATATGAAGTGAGACTTTTCAAAGGAAGTTCTATTTCTTTGATATCACGTTTTAGTTATTTCAATACTTTGGACTTATGTACTTCTCTTTTATTTCTTCATTCTTCTTTCTCAACTATTTGCAGATCATTACCTTCCTAACCACTCAATGTCACGTTTTCTCTCTCTTAAAATTGTGAAGTCCTGTTTGTGTTGGCGGATTACTCCTGTCTTAGGAGTAGTTACAATGCACAGTGTCACTCAATTGAAGAAAACTGACATCATTTCTCCTAGTAGTTTTCTGTTGGCAATAGATACTTGGCTAGAAGTGGGATTCATGCTCATTTCCACTTCTTTGTACGGGATTTTGTCTGGCTCAAGCTTGTGCAGGTCTCGAGCCACTGACACAGTCTCTGTGGGTTCATAAGTGGGCACCTGCTCCACTGTAGCTGGAAGACACTGTTTCCTTATGTCTTCAACTTGCAGAATCTTTCCTCTTCCTTCTCTGTATAGATTTTTGAGCCCCAAGTGGACAGTGTGGCAGAGACATTCTATTGAAAGCTAAGCATTCCAAAGTCTCTTATGTTCTACCTGTTGGCCACTTGTAAATTTCTGTGTTAATTACCATACACTGCAAAGAAAATCTCCAGTGCAGGTTGCATCATTCACGGGTCTATACATATGAGGATGTATCATTATGAGTTGTGTTATTGCTATATTTATTTAGCAGAATAATATAAGTAGACTTTTCCTTAAGACCCATGATCTGTCTACCTAGCTACAGGTTCTTGGTCTTGTGGACAACGTAGGGTATGGATGAGTTCCATCTTGTGGAGTGGGCCTTAAATCCAGTTTTTAAAAAGTGGTTGATTACACCCATAATGTTTGTGTTGCTATCATACCATCAGGCATATCTTGTAGGTATGTCTTTATTGTAGCTCTCAGGATTCAGAGCTAGGTGAGAATGGTGATTACTTTTCTCCTTTGGTGTCTTCAAGTGGTATGAATGTAATCCAGAAGGCTGAAGTTGACTTCTAGCTAGATTTCTCCATATTCTCTGACATAAGCACACGGTATCTTCAGTAATAGGATCTTACTGTTAAATTCTGGAGTGTAGTAGAGGATTGCAAAGTCGATCATCAATGGGAGGAGAGGCCCATGGCCCTGTGAAGGTTCTGTGCCCCAGTGTAAGGGAAAGTCAGGGCCAATAAGTGGGAGAGGGTGGGGTGACAAGCATGGGGAGGGGGAGGAAATAGGGCTTTGTTCTTGTTGTTTTTGTTTGTTTGTTTGTATTTTGGAGGGGAAACTGAGAAAGAAGGAATCATATGACATGTAAATAAAGAAAATATCTAATAAAAATATGAAGAAAAAAATAGATTAAAAAAAAGTAAAAAAAAAATTCTGGAGTGTAATCAATAGCAATGGCAATTGCCAATAAAGTTCAATAAAATTGAAAGCCTATCAGATCTTCAACTCAAAGTCATGGAACAACTCAAAATGATGGAATTCATTTTTAATTCTTGGGTCTTTTACTTGGTAGCATACAATGTCTAGTTGGGTTATTATCACCCCTCATAATATGGTTACTCAATTTAAACTCATTTAAAATATGGATATATTTTAGGAGGTTTCTACAGCAATAGATTTCCATGCAGCTTTTTAAAAATAAAGAAGCCTCCCTTCCATGGAAAATTTCCTCTTGACTTGCTAACTCACCTGTGTTGTGAAGCACATAAAACTTGAGCTTTATTATAACAAGAACATTATTTTAAAAAAATCCCTTTTGGGGCTGGGGTCCAGAGCAGACCTTGGGCACATGCTCCCCAGCCAGTCCCACAACACCCAGAGGAAGCTCCACTCCCAGGTGCTCTGACACACCCGAGATTAGAGGTGAGCAGGAACCAACATCTGTCCCAACACTGGGAGTAACTGGGTCCAGCGGGACCTTGTGCACAAGCTCTGCAGCCAGTCCCACAACACACAGAGAAAGCCACATTTCCAGGTGATCTAACAAGCCCAGGATCCCAGGATCCCAGGATCCCAGGATCCCAGAATCACAGGATCACAGAGACTGCTTGACTCTGAGGAGTTCTGACACAAGCAGGATCACAGAAAGGACAGGCTCCAGTCAGATTTAGCAAGGGCAGGTAGCACTAGAGTTAACCAGATGGCAGGGGGCAAGCATGAGAAAATAAACAACACAAACCAAGGTCACTTGCCATCACCAGAACTCAATTCTCCCACCATAGCAAGTCCTGAACACACCATCACACCAGAAACACAAGATTCAGATCTAAAATCACTTATCATGATGATGATACAGGACCTTAAGAAAGACATAAATAGCACCCTCAAAGAAATACAGGAGAACACATGTAAAGAGCTAGCTAGCTCTTAAAGAGGAAACACAAAAATCCCTTAAAGAACTACAGGAACACACAATCAAACATGAAAGAAATGAGCAAAACCATCCAGCATCTAAAAATAGAAATTGAAACAATAAAGAAATCAGAAAGAGAGACAACCCTGGAGATACAAAACCTAGGAAAGAAATC
>NW_022196903.1:18237701-18280108 GCF_008632895.1 Mastomys coucha | reverse complement strand
ACAACTTTTATAATACTCATTTTTATTGTTATAATATTTTATAAATTTTAAAGAATATGACAACAAAAACCCTATCAGTATGTACTACATTTGTGAATATGCACATCCAAAAAAATCAATAAACTTTCAAAAAATCCCTTTTATTAATTGATAAGCAATAATTTAGTAATACAAACCTTTAGCTAGCCTATTATTTTTATTTTAGATTACATGACTATGTAGTGTGCTTGTCTCTGTGTGGAGTTGTTCACACTGCATGAAGGCAATGGTGCAGTCTAGAAAGGAGTGTGGATGCCCTCTAGCTGGAATTGTAGGTGGGTATGAGTAGACCTTCACTGATGCTAGGAATTGAACCCAGGGCCTTTGTAAGCCTATTAGGCACTCTTAGTAGTGGGTTCTTGTAACCACTGAATAATTTCTCCAGAAATTTGGGTAATTATTTTATTAGAAATATATAAACACTAAATCTGCCAATTGTCTGGACTGAAAATCTAAAATTCCTTTTCAGATCAGTATGCATTTAGATATTAAATACATACTAATACAAATTTAATCAGTAACAGAATTATAATTTCCTTGTATAGGTCTCATCAACTTTAGTGGAAGCAAATGTTGCCTTTCATGTCATATCCACAAGTTATATGAGTATAACTTGTGGATCAATCTGGATCACAGGTACACATTATTTAAGCAAGAGTGGCTGAAATAGGAGACCTGGTTCCTGAAGAACATATAGAGTTCTAGAAAGTGCTTATGTGCCATTCATAGGCAAAGGGACTCCCTACCAGGTCAGCTTCACCAGGGATACAAATCTGTTCTGGATTAAAATCATTTCCAACCCTCCACCCAAGTTGGTTCTGGTTAGTACTAGCATGTAGGTGCTGCTGTTGTTCCTGTCCATTGGAAGCTCATCCCTGTCATAGATTTCTAAGACTGACATTCAGAAAGCTTCATGTGTCTTTAGTTAGTAAATTCTAGACTTCATTCACAGAGAAATGCACAATAAGCCAGCACCAAATAAACAACTGGTACTCAGACCACATGGGACTCATCAAAAGCCACATGTATCCACTTAAGGTTGTGGAGTGTCACATTTAGCTTTCATAAAGGTTTGTGGTTAATTAGTTATTATATTGTATGGCAGAACATCTACTACATAAAGAAAAAAATGAGAAAATTACCAAGCAATGTTCTGAGTATCTTGAAGACAAAAGGAAAAGGCAGGGAAAGAAAAGATGGCAGAAAAGACATGGAGGACAAAGACAACTGAACTTCTTGGTCATGACAATTCTCTCTGTTAATCAAGTTGATGTAGAGGGCACAGCTAGGCTTGAGTTCTCCTTTGCCTTCCTTGTTCTAGGGTGTGTACTGAAACACATGAAGTTTGCCAGGAGGGAGGGAGCATATTCTGAGTTGCATGAACTATGGGCAAAAATGTGGAAAGGTAAGAAAGTGCAGGTAGGTGTGCCTAGGGGAGTGGCAAAAGTCATCATTTGTTGACTGTGCATGTGCATACATTTCATGCTCTTCTCCAGGGATTGGGACCAGCATTATCAGCACTCTAATTTGTAATGCATAATTGTCTAAGAAGTAAATGATCTTTTTTTTTTTCTTTCCTGACTATAATTAGAGCTAGTGCTATCTAGGTGTGATACTAACAAACGCTATTTACAACTACCGACTTCCCAGAAAGTAGGTTTGCTAATGTATAATTCATAATGATATTTCCCAGGAAATGGTAGAAAATATCTTTTAGTTCATTGCCTTATGCTACATGATTTGGATACATTATGCTCCAAAGATATTCCCAACATGCTCTCTGTCTTGAAAAGCACACTATATTCTACTGCTGTAAAATTTTTATATTAAATTTATTACAGTGATAGGTAACACTTGGAGTACATTCCATAATTCTATAACAAATTATTTTAAGTGCTCACCATGCAAATTTTACAGAGCTCTATTACTTCACTGTGATTTCTTGTTTCTTCATGCACGTGACACATGACAAGGATGTCAGTCACCGAATGTGCAGCTCACTCATCTAAGGCATGGTAGTGCATTGCCAATTTGAGCTCAGTTTGAGTCTCATGGCAACCCTCTAAAGAGACCAACTGTAATTCTTCTCATTTTATAGGTGAAGACATGGTGGTTTATAACATCAGTAACTCGTATAATCAAGTACTGGTGTTGAGTTTGAAAGTAAATATTCTCTGCTCTCTGGAGCCCAGATTGTGTTTTCTGCATGCTCTCGATGAGCCCCTGCTCCTAAATGGGAGAGTCTTGCTAGTGTGCTAAGAACAAGAAAGAATATGGTACTTGAGAGGCTGGAAATAAATGTGACAATTTAAAAATTGTCAATAGTACTTATTATTTAGAAGGTAGCCTCTACTAAAAAGCCTTCCCCTATCAGATGGTTCTACTAAATCCTACGATTCTTAGATGCTACCATGTCCACTTGATGATTTCCAAATGAAGTGCCTTTCTAAGAAATGGTAGCCTTATATCGAAGCAGAAAAGCAGAGCACTGGTGTTCTGATAAAGGGAAGTCTTAAAGGCTGCTATTAGTGTAAAAATGAATATGGCTTGTGCTTTCATCTCAGAGCGCCCTTGAAAACAGGGAGTCATGGTTTTGGGCCATGATTTGGTATGTATTCTGAAAATACATGTATCTATGGTATATTTATTAAGAGCAAGATTCTGACAATTCTTATCATACTTTTTACTTCTGCTGTAACCAAAATGACAATATTAGAAATTTATAAAGGTAGAAAGTAAAAATATACCCTGAATGTCCAGATTGAGGGAAGGATTTTTATAAATTTTCACTAAATAGTGGAATATTATATGACAGTTTAAATGCTTTCTTAGAGATTCATTTGGTATCACTATGTAATGTAGTTACCATTGTGAGATGCAATATGTTTTTTCATTGGAGTGAAAAATCTACAAGCACATTGAGTTTTCAGTGGTCAATTTTGAATAATAACATTAAAAAGAATTTTTAGTGTCTTTTGTGAGCTTACTCAGATTTTCTACTTTAACAATAGCCCCCACAAAAATGCCTTATTTTCAGATTAAATTTAATAAAAATTAAAACCTGGATTCTACCTTCAATTGTTGTCAAATTCAGCTTCAAAAAGAAGGGAATTGGTCCATTCATTATCAAGAAAAGTATCATAGGGATATCCTCAGCAAAGGAAATAATACTAAATGCTTACTGCAATGTGAGCCGCCATGGTAAAAACGAATTGTCCCAGCTCATAAGTAAAGGCCCCCATTCGAAATATTCCCCAAGTCTCCCCTCTCAACTGCAGGTAGCTTTATAGCTCACTTTTTTTATAAGTCTAGCAAATGCAAAATATTATACAATGGGAATCTGTAAGATTACCATATAATTATCTTTACATGTTAAATATACGCTATTGTTAAATATATAGTTTTAACTGAATAGTGACATAGTTCAAGTGAGAGAGTGAATAGATTCACTGCATCTTTTACTCAGTCCCCGAGAAAATGACCTCTTAATTTTATTATGACACAGATACTGTTTTTAAAATTAAAATCTTCTCTTGAAATTGTCTTTTATCGTGAATCTGGACTGGATGTTATACATGCTTTTGAAGACTCTGAGCATTTAAAAATTTTCAAAGGCTATTAAATGGAGAAGAACTTGGCTTTGGCTTGTCTGGAAATCTAAATCTACTCAACTCTGCTGAGCCTGCTGCCAATAAGCCATGTTCTTTGTAGCCCGAAAGGCTAAGGAACAAGTGAACCTCAACCCATTCTTTAATTCTCTCTTTTGTTCCTCACTTATCAAGAAAGAAGAAGGCTGTACCTACAGGACAGTGACTGTCCTTTATTCCATGACAGTAAGCTGTGAAAGGTGAAAATCTACCAAGAAGCGAGGCAGGTGCATAAGCTCTGAAGCGAGGCAATGAAAAGCAGCCTGACTGCAGGTATAGGACCAGGATGGTTCAGGAGAAAGGTCCATTTACAGTTAGACAGGAAGCAGAAGGCCCCCCCATTTAAATGAATTTCCAATAGCGCCCTTCCCTAGTTAGGTCTGCTATTTTAATTATGTTCAAACAAAATGACAAATATGCGATATGTATTACTCTGACAGTCTTAAAAATGCTGCTGACAACATCCATGAACAGCTGACAGGAGTAAGAGAGATGCCCGTATATTCCATGTGAGACTTGCCTGCCTTCCGCAGTAACCTCTTCACTGAATTATTGTAGTGCGGAATACCGAGGAGCATGGAGACTGCAGTGTCTCTGTCTGACCTTATTTTTTAAGGTCGTTGATTTTATTACAAAATTATATTCCTTTCAAAGTATTAGGCAAAGAGGAGAGAAGCTATGGCAGACTTGAAAGTTAGAAATACCTGAGGTCAAATACTGACATCACCCCTTTCTAGCTGTGTAAACTGGGACAAATCAGTAAGTGTCAGCTTCCCAAACTGTAAACCATGAAAATGTTGGCCAGCATCATGAAGTGAGGCTTAAGTGGAATACACTTAAGTATAAATACACTTTGGTTCAAGGTAAGGGAGTACCACACAATAGTTGGTAGCTACTATTTGCTAATTGTGAATACTAGTAAGAGGTCTTTAACTTAATTATGAAAACTATATTGCCCTACAGCAACTCAGAGCTACATGTGGATTACACACTGAACAGTGCAGAGTCTACCTATCAAGCAGCGTCATGCTCTTAGTATATGGAAGTTGATTCTTTCAGACAACTGAATATTCAATGATTTGGTTTAGCTCAGAAGTGCATGTAAAGACAAAATACTTAGCTGTGTCATGGGCTTAGAGGGCCATGGGAGATCCATGCACACAGACAATTGTTACCGTCTGGTTTTTACAGGGAAACTTATACTTGGGCATATTGAACATAGTCCAGATATCTTGATCTTCTGGTTATGATGTTACCAGAGAGTAGTCCCATGCCTGGGACAAATTCACACATAGTGAGGATAAGAGATGGTCTCTGAGTGGAGGGATGCCTTGCTTGATTTGCGGAGAACAGAAGATGTAAGGACAGCAGGGAATGGCATGAGGAGGCATAAAGAAAACCTCTTCAGTGTGACCTGTGAGAATGGGTTTCCCTGATTCAGAGGACCTCAGAGAGTTTAGTGGGAAAGAGGAAACCTTGCAGAAGAGGGATTAGCATTAGGATCAGTGAGCATGAAAGACCCTATGTTCAATGACAGACTGTGAGCTTATTCTGAAAGAACTGAGGTTCCATCCAGAGTTTTGATAAAATGCAATTTAAAGTGTAATGGAAAAGAAGTCATATTTTTAATTTGTTTTGTCTGCTGTATTTTAGAAAGAGAAGTAGTTTAGGTTCATTTTCATTTTTCTAAGCAATTACCTAGTATTCATTATGGAGACTATTAAAGTATTCGTTATAGCTATAGAAATCAGTTTTTCCAGGTACTAAATTTTTCTTTGAATGTTACGGTCACACTAGCTATAGTTATTTGACAATATTGTCATGCTTTTTGTTGGATAACAAACAATTCTAAATATTATATCAAAATAATAAGAGCATGAACATTAATTTAAAGAGAATTTGATTATTAAATTAATATCCTTCATGACAAAAATTTAAGTGCAAGGCAGAAATCAAAAGAAGAGAATCTGGTTTGGCAAGTCTTAATACACCACAATGAAGAAAACTTCAACTATTTCTTCAACTGGCAGCCAGAAAAGGCACAGAACACATGCAAGGAACCCAAACACCCACCATTTTTTCTACTGTTCTTTTTTTTTTTTTTTTGAGACAGGGTTTTTCTGTATAGCCCTGGCTGTCCTGGAACTCACTTTGTAGATTATGCTGGCCTCGAACTCAAAAATCCACCTGCCTCTGCCTCCCAAGTTCTAGGGTTCAAGGCATGAGCCACTGGTTGTTTATGACAAAGGCAAACTTATTTTGCTCCAAAAAGGAAACCAATGACATTTTTGTTTATTTAACAGTAATGCAGTATAGTAGGTGCTTAATTTTTTTCTTGGAACTATCAACACAGGTGCATGTACCTTAACCTCCTGTTTTTCTGTCTCCAGCTCAATACCATAATCATCCCTACCAGATGTGACACTCCAATGTCAGATCAGATCAGCTTCTTATTCTTTTTTCTCCTGTAGTGTTTAGGCCAGCATATGCTATAAAGTGAATTTGGATTGCCTAAGTTGTCTTGGGATCTGGAAAACGTGCTTTTATTTACCAGCTCCTGTTTTTTCCTCAGCTGTTAAAAAAAATTCCTAAAGGAAGAGTGAGGTTTTCAAATTCTCATTTGTAGATGTGGGAACCATGACTCACGGCATTCAAGTTGCTTGCCCAAAGCTAGAAACGTCAATTTAAACCTGTCAAAAGCCATGTAAGTCTTGTGTATTTCCCACCACACCAAAATAACCATCTCTGCTGAGTCTGTGAGGGGCACAGAAAAAAATGATATTTCAATACATACCTGCTTCGTGGATCTCTTCCTTCCCAGTGTATGAGGAAAACACCTGCCTGGAAAACTTGTACTGTTGTTCTCGGAAATTGTTTTGTAAGTAATCCATCAACATGACATACCCAGACTGTTGCATTGTGAGAACTTCACAAAATACAGCCAGCTGGAAAAAAAGACCAAATCATTTAACATGCCTGCTTCAAAAGCTTTGGTAAGTGCTCTAACATGATACACAGCATCAAAGCTACAAAATAATGCTTTTACCATAGCTTCAAATTACTTCATTATGTGAACCTGTGAGATTACCTGGCTTTCAGAGATGCTAACTGTATCCTTAAAAACAATCCATTCCACGGTGTCTGTGCAGGGAGGGGATGTCAATGAGCCGTTGTAAATGTAATACTTGTCAGTGGAGTTTGGCAGGAGGTTTTGCAAGATGAATGGATCTAAGGCAGCCTGCTTTCCTATGAAACAATGATACACAGCTCAGCTGGAATCCCGACACTGGAACTTAGTTATTAAATTTGCTACAGCACAAGGACACATTCCTACTTATATATTTAATTAGAATTGAAGTTCAAGACTGTCATACATATACATGTGTGTATATAGAGGGAGCATACTACAAATTATCTTAAATATATTTTTATAGGTTGCTAAATATCTTATCTTCCAACATGATGCTGAAAAAAGAACCCTCATATAAAGAGGTAAAGAAATATACGATTACTTCAATAGATATCAACTATATCTTTTGAAAAAAATTATTTTAGTTCACAGAATGCAAAAACAAAGATCTATTGTGTTAAAGATTATTTTTGAAAGCCAACAGAGAACATTGGCTTAAGGGTAACTTACTGAAAGCTTTGCCTAGAAGTAAAGAATGAGACAAGGGTGTGTCATATCATCACTTTTCTCTGATATTAAACACGAAGGAAAGGGAGCAAACATGTGCTGAGTGAGCGGGCCCATGACTTCATCCCAGCACCTATGGGGCTGAGGAAGAGGCTCATGAGCTGGAGGGCTACGTGGGTTAGTTAAGGAGATGCTCTTTAAAATGGGGTGGGGTTGTTGAGAAGAAAAGCTCTTAGGGTTTATGGGAATTGTTATCATCACAATTTGCAGACAGCACAGGGCTGTGCATTTGTGGTTCAGGGGATATCACAGAGAGGAGGCAGAGAGATTTTAAGAGCCAGAATACCAAGACATTGGTTGGGAAACAGTCCCTTCCAGAAATGACTGTGGGAACAAGACTGTAATGATGACACTAATAACCAGCATGCTAACCTGAAAGGAGGAACATTTCATGAGGTCTCACCCCTAGACAAAGAACCATAGATAACCCATGAGTCCTGGGAGAGGGAAAAATAACCTCACCCAGGGTTTAGCTCCCTCATTATTTATCCAATGAAGAGTGGCCATCCCTGAAAGGCATATACACTCACACAAACGACAAAAGCATACTCAGCAGGTTGTATTTCTATACATTTTTGCATATACACACATACATACATACACACATTCATATATATGTAAATGTGGGTGATAGTCGGTGACAAGAAAAAGAGGCTATCAACTTGAGAGTAAAGGGGCACATGTAATGGCCTGGGGGAGATAAAGGAAGAAGAAGGGAAAATGATGTAATTCTATTTCAATTAAATACTACTTTTAAAAAGCGGGCTCTCTAAGTCAACAGTGATCAAAATGGCTACCACTCCCACAGCAACTGCAAAAAGAACTATCTGGTGACTCTGAAAAATATTTTTAAAGGAAGCAAGAGACTGAGGAAACTCTTGGAAAAGTAATTAAGTGATTATTGTTGGGGAAAATGGGAAAAAGAAAGTCAAGTATGTTTGAGCCAGCATTCCTTGGATTCTGAAATCTTTGTAATTTCAAACTCAATACCAAGGAATGCTCCTCTGCTCTTTGACGAACTGTTGTCATATATCAGGATATTTCCATTCCTTTAACACTTTGGTATGTGGGAAGCACAACAAAAATACTGTTAATGGCAGTTAAGGAAAATTCAGTTGTAATAGAGAACAATCTCAAATATTGTGAAAAATAATAAGTAATAAAAATACTACTATTGTGGGAAGAAGCGCATGTTGTATTCTGAATAAACACTTGTCTTTTAAGAAATCCTTTAAAGAATAAAATAAGAAGAATAATTAAGGGCACAAAGAAAACTACACTGATAAGAATTTGTTAGGCAGGAAATTAGTAAGCTTATCTGCAGTGAAGAGCATTTATTATCTTCCGAGACGATGTAGAACCAATTTAATGTGCTGGAAGTGTCTTGTTTTTCATTTAAATTTAGTATTATTTTTACCATATACTACATTCATTAATTCAAAATAAATTGAATTCAACATGTATATTGAGAAACATTTTTTAAAGACCATTCAACTTAATAGATAAATTAATCAAAGTCCCTGTGCACGATAACAATACAAGAAAAATACCAATTGCATTTTTACACTGGTTTTAAACAAACTATTGCTTTTCTATAACATGATTTTTTCCTCTTTTCTTTTTCTTTAATTTTTTTCTTGCAGTGTATTTTGATCATATTCTATCCCTCCCTTATTCGAACTCCTCCTAGATTCTTCCTTCCTCCTACCTCCACATTCAACTTCATGAAAAAAACCCAACCCAACCCAAACCACCACCAACAAAACAACAAGCAAACAGACAAACAAACAGAACTGGAGGCTGTTTTGTGTTGGCCTACTACTCTGGAGTGTCAGACCTGCCCCGGAATGTGGTTGATATACTAAGAGTCACTCCAATGAAGAAAACTGATATTCCCATTCCCAGAACCTATCAATAGCAAAATCAACATGGTTAAAAATAGCAACAAACATGATATACTAAGAATCGAATCTATATTGTAATATAGTCTAGAGAGAATGAACAAAATCTCTTTCAAATGGTAGAAAGGACCATGGCCTGGGTTTGAAATTCCCCAAATTAACTTATAAATTCAATAAACTTTTTTTTATTAGATATATTTTCTTTATTTATATTTCAAATGATATCCCCTTTCCCTGTTTTCCCTCTGAAAAAAAAAAAAACTATTCCCCTCCCCCCTCCCTCTGCTCATCAATCAACCCTCTCCTACTTCCTGGCCCTGGCATTCCCCTACATGGGGCATAGAGCCTTCACAGGACCAATAGCCTCTCCTCCTATTGATGATCGACTAGGCCATTCTCTGCTACATATGCAGCTAGAGCCATGAGTCTCACCATGTGTATTCTTTGGTTGATGGTTTAGGCCCTAGGAGATCTGAGGGTACTGGTTAATTCATATAGGGCTGCAAATCCCTTCAGCTCCTTGGGTCCTTTCTCTAGTTCCTTCGTTGGTGACCCTGTGCTCAGTCCAATGGATGGCTGTGAGCCTCTACTTCTGTATTAGTTGGGCATTGTCAGAGCCTCTCAGGAGACAGCTATATCAGGCTCCTGTCAGCCAGCACTTGCTGACATCCACAGTAGTGTCTGGGTTTGGTGATTGTATATGGGAAAGATTCCCAGGTGGGGCAGTCTCTGGTTGTCCTTCCTTCAGTCTCTGCTCCATACTTTGTCTCAGCAACTCTTTCCCTTGGGTATTTCCTTGGGTTCCCCCTTCTAAAAAGGACCAAGTTATCCACACTTTGGTCTTCCTTCTTCTTGAGTTTCTTGTGGTTTGTGTATTGTATCTTGGACATTCCGAGCTTCTGGGCTAATATCCACTTATTAGTGAATACATACCATATGTGTTCTTTTGTGACTGGGTTACCTCACCCAGGATGATAGTCTCCAGATTCATCCATCTCCTTAAGAATTTCATAAATTCATTATTTTTAATGGTTGAGTAGTACTTGTATAAATGTGCCACATTTTCTGTATCCATTCCTCTGTTGAGGGACATCTGGGTTGTTTCCAGTTTCTGACAATTATAAATAAGACTGCTATGAACATAGTGGAGCATGTGTCCTTATTACATGTTGGAGCATCTTCTGGGTATATGCCCAGGAGTGATATAGCTGGGTCTTCAGGTAGTACTATGTCCAATTTCCTGAGGAACCACCAAACTGATTTCCAGAGTGGTTGTACCAGCTTGCAATCCCACCAGCAATGAAAGAGTGTTACTCTTTCTCCACAACCTCTCCAGCATCTGCTGTCACCTGAGTTTTTTATCTTAGCCACTCTGACTGGTGTGAGGTATAATCTCAGAGTTGTTTTGATTTGCATTTTCCTGATGATTAAGGATGTTGAACATTTCTTTAGGTGCTTCTCAGCCATTCGGTATTCCTCAGTTGAGAATTCTTTGTTTATCTCTGTACCCCATTTTTAATAGGGTTATTTGGTTCTCTGGAGTCTAAACTCTTGAGTTCTTTGTATATATTGGATATTAGCCCTCTATCAGATATAGGATTGGTAAAGATCTTTCCCAATCTGTTGGTTGCCATTTTGTCCTATTGACAGTTTCCTTTGCATTACAGAAGCTTTGTAATTTTATGAGGTCCCATTTGTCAATTCTTGATCTTAGAGCATAAGCTATCAGTGTTCTCTTCAGGAAAATTTCCCCTGTGCCCATGTGCTCTTCCCCACTTTCTTTTCTATTAGTTTCAGTGTATCTAGTTTGATGTGGAGGTCCTTGATCCACTTGAACTTGAACGTTGTACAAGGAGATAGGAAAGGATCAATTTGCATTCTTCTACATGCTAACTGCCAGTTGAGCCAGAACCATTTGTTGAAAATGCTGTCTTTTTTCCACTGTATGGTTTTAGCTCCTTTGTCAAAGATCAAGTGACCATAAGTGTGTGGATTCATTTCTGACTCACAATCATTGTAGTTCATCTCTGCTTTAGGATCATAAACATCACAAGCTTTCTTAAACTTAATTCAAAGGAGTGTTTTTTGTTAATATTTTTGTACATATGTAAATTAAAACCTCAAAAATGAAAAAAGATGATTACCAGAGTTCAGATCTCCATTCAAGTTCTTAGAAATTGGCCAGAATTTTCCTGTTAATCTATAGGTATTCTCCATTTTCTGATTCCTGTTTTTAAGGCTTAATTGTTTAGTGATCAAATAATCTACTAAATATAAAAATTTATTTTATGTGTGTTTTATGAAAATATGGTTGTGGAATATACTACTTAAAAAGAGAGTCAGAAATTGATGTTCTGGTACCCAGGAGAGAATGAATTGATGCCAGAAGATCTCAAGGTAGGGCAGAAAGGACAAAGGTTTGAGACCTCTGTGGAGATGTGGAGCACAGAATTTCCTTGGAATATGAACAAACACTAAAGGAAAAGAAGGTTAAGAAGAAAAAGAAGAAAGAGAATATTTATTTATTTCTCTTTAATACAGAATCCACTCTTACTTTTCTCTTGTTGGCCACAGTGTGATGGCTACTAAGTGTGTGGGGGGTACTCTGATGTACTCTATATGATGAACACTAACTGATTTCCATTGAATGATGGCGCTGTGTGATGTTCATTGTCTGAGTGATGGCTAGTGTGTTATGCTCATTCTGTCCTAGGCACTGTGATGGCTACTGTGTGATGGCCATTGTATGATGCTCAGTAGCACGCATATTTTCTTGCTGAAGGGCTAAAACTTCATGGTGTTTGTTACAGCTGATATTTGCAGGTTTGTCCCAAAATTCTGTCTTAGATATCACACAGAATTTTCAACTATGGTATTTTCTTCAATCATTCACCATCTATTGAGAAAACTGGACTATGGTGACATTTTGTCACTTGGAAAGTAATCATAAATTTCATCTGAATAAGTACATGAGAGACTTACACCTGGGCTAACAGAACTCCACTAGCCCTTTGGCATTCATCTCAACTCCAATCTCTCAAACATAGATGATCAACCAACCAATTGCTAGATCCTCCCATGGGGAGGCTGACAATGAGAGGAAAAAAGGGATAAGGGAGACAGATAACCAAGAACCACAGTACATCCAAGCACTAAGGTGAAGCTGCTGAGGTCTTAAAACCAACCATTACTTATAACAATGGCACTTAAGGAGCCACCTCAGAAATTCTTGTAAAGATTTTTTAATATACAGATCCTTGGGCCTAGTCTGCAATTGAGCAAGCAGCAAAAAATTGTTCTGATGAGACCTTCCATTTGAGAATCCCTGATATTATCTGGAAGTATCTCTTCTTTGCAGTCAGAAAGATTTCACTAATACTTTTCTGTGTGTTCTGCTTGAAGAATATTAATATTTTATCTTTGTATCACTGCAAAGTCCCCACTGATTTCTCAATCTACAAGTACAATATTGTCCAGCACAGAGAGGAATATCAGAAAGAACAGGTTCTCAATGAGAAATGAGGTTTCTCTTTTAGAGATAAATGTAGGAGATGAGCAATCAGGCCATGATATAGTAAGATTTTATATTTTGCATGATGTTTGTAGTATTGAGTTGTTTACAAGTCCCCTTACATGGAGAACATAGGTCAAGATTAGAAAATCTAGGTGCACTCCTAGAGTCTCTTTGTCTAAGGGTAAGAACTACTTCTAATCTTTAAGATTCCCTATAATGATAGCTTAGCAGCCCAAATAGATTTCCATAGTTTACTGTCCTCTAGGGGATGGTCTAGACTTCAAAAGAGAATAGAGTAGATTCTATAACTTCTCAAGCTAATGGTTTGATTCTCTTGTCCCGTGAGCTGATGTAAAACACAGAAATAGTCTAAGTTTAGATTTTATAAATCTTGAAGGAAGTGCTGAAATCCAACCTGGTTCCTTTCCTTCAGTTGTCTAGAATCCACTTTCCTACTTATTGAGAGAAAATGAAGTGAGGCCCATAGAATTCAATGTTGAATTTTGCTTTGTAGGTGGATTGCGGGGGCAGTCAGCTGGACCTTGCTTTTGATTACAAGAGAAGGGTTGGAGTGATCTTCTCTGCAGCAGGAGTCCATACATACCTGACTTCTGAAGATGTCAGGCAATTCTGATCCACAAATGTAAGGAGATCAAATAATCCTAGGTTGGACTTTTGCCTTAAAGAAGGAGTCTATGTGAACATTGTTTCTGGCTTTAGATTTGGTGGCTTTCTAGAGAGTAATAACTTTCATTTTATTGATGACCAGGGAAGGATGAATATTGTTTGTGTGGGTTGTTAGTAAATGTAAAATAGCAATCAAGGGTTTTGAGCCTGTCACCAGTGCTGTCCACAGCATTTGCTGTGACAGATGACAAGATCCACCTAGGTACCCACCAGGCAGAATATCCTGTTCAATGTTAGCAACCTTCTTCATGCAAATATCTTACCTCTTTGAAATACTCATCTGCCAAGAAAACCACCAAGGCATAGGTGTCCACTTAAGTAAAATTCTCTTTTAACTTCATAATTTAGTATTTGTAAAGTTAATTAGTCTCAGATAGTCTTTAAGGTGATGTACAATGAATACTCAGAATAGATGACTGTTTTAAAAGCATACTACAATCAGATCGAATTTAGAGAACAGCAGAGTCCTTTTTACATTGATAGCCTGTAAATTAAACTTTTAATTCACCTATTAATAATCTATTTCTTTGAGACAGGACCTCCCCATGCAGCCCTTGCTGGCTGCTCTGGAATTTGACATATGGATCTCAGAGATCTACCTGCCTTTGACTGCCAAATGCTAAGATTAGAGGCATGGTTCACCGTGCCCAAGTTTTCATAGTTGTTGTGGCATAAACTTCTCTTATAAATGATTCTTTACTTGGTGAGAAACATACAGATTCGTCAAGTATGTGAAGTGAGATATGTTCATCTTTAAAGATACCATCCTCTCCGTCTTTCACACGTGATTCTGTTCCACTGCACATTCTCATAGGTGTTCATCTCACAATCTTAACAGCTTACCAAAACGACTAACACTCTCTGTCCCATCAATAATGGCTTTGTAATCCAAATTTTCTTCAACTCCAACCTGTTAGAGAAGAATGGCATTATGAAAACAGGATCGAACAACTGCCTAACTGCTTAACAATAAATTCCAAATGAGTATAAAGAACAGTATGTCCCAAGTATGGTTGTTTTTCAACAGCAAGGGAAAAACAAAATACATAAAAAATAAAGTAACTTTACATTTTACACTATGAAAAGAAAAATGGGAAATGCCCTGAATAACAGTTACTATTCATTAGTTAAGACATGTCCCAAAGAGACAGGCAACTCTGTGTACTTACAACTGTCCACTCTAGCTGGAAGAAACCTATTCAGTTATAAACATGAATCCTTTTTAAAACATACCAACCAAGCACAACTCTTCTTGGAAATGACAACCACTGATCATTATGGTTGTGACCCTCTTCAGCTTTTAAAAGTATTTATATTAACATATATAACTGATAGTAGCTATAATTTAAGAGTAGATTAGGTATAAACCCATGTACAATAATTACCTCAAATAAAATGGATAAAGCCCTTAACCTTCCTTTTCCTTTAACTGCTTCCTCAAAACTTGAAAATCGGTCCACATCAAAGCAGTAGATTTGCATCTGTGAATGTAATAATGAGAGCTTTATTAGAAGCACTTCATAAAAGCCAGTGAGGAGATGTAACAGAGAAGCCGACCAACTTAGTAAATTCTATGGAAAAATCTACAGACTGTACAGTTCTCTGTGTCTTCCAAATG
Organism: Mastomys coucha; assembly: GCF_008632895.1. Classification (NCBI taxonomy): domain Eukaryota; kingdom Metazoa; phylum Chordata; class Mammalia; order Rodentia; family Muridae; genus Mastomys; species Mastomys coucha. The sequence continues at coordinate 18,265,005 of NW_022196903.1, read as the reverse complement.
ATTTCTCAATAACAGATATACGTAAGTAACTTTGGTATCATTTGTATCCTTGGGCATAGAAGAAAATACAGAATCTTCTCTAAAATGATATGTACTACAAGGGAGATAGCAATAGCCATTATAATAATGATTCATTAAGTAATCATTGAATGTAAAACATTTAACAAAGGCTCTTATAACTATTTTGCTTGAATTGTATAAACCTGGAGCTCACTGTTTCTTGAGTGAACATTCCTTTCTTGATGGAGCATTGTTACAATTTTGGTTATTATCATGGTGTACTTACTGTTCTTCCATTGAAATTCTAAAGAACTCTGCTTGTATTTAAAAATATCAAGTGTTTTAAGCTTCCTATTGTAGGTTCTACTGTGAAGCTAACCCTTGTGAATGTCTATTCTACTTTAGATGCTCTGCCATGATTGGCTCTATTCCAGCTTTTAATGTGTTCCTTGTCCATGGACTTAAAATCCAGGTAACATCAGTGTATAAAGGTAGAATCAGATAAGAGTAGAAAACCTCTGAGAACACTCAGGGATTGGTAGTAGAGAGGCACCATATTTAGCAGGATGGCAGTGGCTATGCTGTGCCACCAATGCCTTCTCAGAGAGGGTATCTCAGCTGAACTCTGAAAGACAAATAGCTTTGAGCAATTGAAATCAGAAATGATGGAGGTTGGTCTGCTTGTTCTCTGGAGACCCTGAAAGGTGTAAACAAGTGAAACTGAAAGTCATTTTCTGTGATAGCAGTGGATCATTGTAAGGCAAGGGATTGGAGGACCAGGCAGTGGTCACACCAAGACATGGGAAATCACCAGTGCCCTTCAGAAAGCAGTCATAAGGATGGGCCAGGGATAGGAGTGTGGACAGATTGAAGAAGGTTAAGATTCAAGAGAGACTAATATATTGTCATTTTATAAACTATGAAGAAATAATGGTGGTTTGAGTTTGCTCTAAAACACACATAATTTGTAAAAAGAATTCAGAAGACTTTTTAATGGGATGTGGGAGAAAAAAGGAATAAAGAAACGGAGAAAGACAGAAAGGTAGAAAGAATGGAGAGAAAGAAAGAGAGAGGGGAGGAGAAGGGAGGAAGAAGGAATGGATAGGTTATAGGATGCTCCTGTGTAGTCCTATTTGCACAACTGCATGGAAAATCCTTCTAATGCTTTATTTATTTATTTATTTATTTATTTATTTATTTACTTAATGTTTGCAAGTGTTTTTTTCTGCATGTTTGTCAGTACACCATATGCATGTCCAGTGCCTAAGGCAAGAAAAGGGCATCCAGTCCCCTGGAATTGGAGCTACAGATGATTCCGAACCTCTGGGTGCTGGGTACTGAACCTCAGTCCTCTGCAAGAACAACAAATGCTCTGAGCCACTAAGTCAACTCTGCGGACTTGATTTATTTTTATTTTTAATTATGTCCCTATGTGTATGTCTTGGTGGAAGTATGTGCAGGGTAGTGCAGTTGCTGTCAGAGACCCTTAGGGGGAGTGGGACTCCCTGGAGATGGAGTTACATGCACTTTGGGTCATTTCATTGGTGCTGGAAACTGAATTGGGTCCTCTGCAAGAGCAGTACACAATTCTTAATGCCTGAGGAGCTATATCTCAAGCCTGGAATACATCTTTATAAAGTAATAGAGTAAAGAAAAGGAAAACAAGCAGACAAGCCAACAAACAACCCTTCCTAAACAGTCTTTTGAATAAAATATTTATTTGGAATTTAATGCATACAGCCTTTTGTATTTATTTTGATTGCTCAAAGCTTCTTAAATAAATAGCTTTTTTTTAAAAAAAAAAATGTTGTTTAAAAAGTGGGTAATATTGCATGAAAGCTTAAAGCTTAGAAATGAGATGTTATATATTTAAATAGTTGGTTTTTATTTCTTTGACAACATTTAATAAATATGATTTTGTTCCTGGTTATTTAATATATAATCTGTTCTGGTTACAATCCATAAATGTAATTATCTACATGTTTAAATGGCCTTTGATTCTTTGACAGAATTCACCCTGATATGTTTTTATTTTTATTATTAACAACTACTTTGAATTATAGAAGTAAAACAGTTTCATTGTATATATTTGACTTTTAAAGAAGGAAATAAGCAGCATTTATAATGCTATCAGCACAAGAGAGCTACTGTTCACCTTTCCATGGTATCTCTGAATGATTTTTAAAGAGTATTAAACCTATTCTCTTCTTTAATTAATTTCTTATAATATGCCTTTTTCATAGGACAGAAGTGGAAGCAAATCAAGTAATTTGTACAAGATCATGTCATTAAGGGTAGAATCTGGGCCATTTAACCCAATCTCTGTGTAATTAGTCTTCGTGGTTTACAAAGTTTGAAAAATAATGCTGATTAGGCAATTTTCATATTATTTTTAATGCATTAATGGGATAAAACATTTTGTGTTGGGAAGGGTCTGTATGTGTGTGTGTTTGTGTGTGTGTGTGTAATGGCATGCCATGGTGTGGGTATAGAGGCGAGAGGACATGCTTGGAGATTGAGTCTTGCTTTCCACCTGTTTGAAGTTGGGTCTTTTTGTTGCTTATTCCAAGGAACCTGGCCCAGGAACTTCTGGGGAGTCTCCTGTGTCCTCCACCCATACTGCTGCTACAGGAACACTGGAATCACTAGGTGAGTCATCTCTCTAGCCCCAACGTGAAACTTTTTGTGTGTTAATAACATCATTCAAAACATGATTTTTACAAGGTCTAATATTGCATTGTAATGTATTTAGTCATGCTCTTTGTTTCAATATTTAACATTGTAAATACATCTTTACACATAAAATTTGAGGCATATTTATAATTATTGTTGCTATACTCTGAATAATAAAATACTGAAAATAAGCAAAGTTTTTAATACAAAACAAACTACTTTCCAGAAAGTTCAGTACTTTAGAGAAACATAGGAAAATATTTATCTATATATGTCATTTGTCATACTTATAACTCTTTTCTAGTTTTAAACATAAGGTTTTCCTTGTTTTAATTAGAGGAGTTGACTGACAACATTCTGGTGCACATTGATGACATCTCCACTTTTATTATCTTATTCATTCAATTCCTCATCTACATTTATCGATAAGCTAGTAAGTCACACTCCGGGTACCTAGAGATAGAGAACTAAAGATAGGTCTTATCTATCTTTAGTAAAGATAAATAAGATAGGTCATTGAGTTTATAGTCTTGGAAGGAAAGCCTGTATTAATCAAGGCATCAAGACACAACTGTATGTTCTAAATTCTCAACTCCTCAGCAAGTCAAAGTCTATGTTAGAGGAACTCTCAGGGATGCAGATGAGGAGCCAGAAAGCGGCAGCTGCCCCCTTACCTCCAGTGGGAACTTCTGTCCTTCTAAGCTATGTTCTGATCCTTCAGATGACACATTGCATTTTCCCCAGTGAAAAGTTATTTTGCTTGCCTTGAAGACCTTTTCTGAAAGTCCTCCACTGACATGGTAGTCATTGGTGAGATTTATTTCCACTAAAGCAAAAATTAAAGGAACAAATTATTACATACAAGTTTCTGAGAACCAAAATTAGGAATTGAACTGAATCTCCTCCTACTTAATTAAGATAAAACTTACTTGACAGATTTAAGGGGTTCAAAGTCGCTTGTGTTTCAACTTGGCCTTCATGTCAACATACTTAATTGTCACAAATCGGGGACTCTGAAGATAAGACTACACTTCGACTATCACCACAGGACAGCCAGCCCACTTAGTCTACTTGGTCGACTGAGACTGACATTCCTCCAAGGCTCTCTGGCCTCAAAGTTCTTGATGATAAAAATGGAACATAATAAAGGGAGCCAGGAGAGATGGCCAGAAGAGGAGTCTTTCCTTGGGAGAGCCCTCACCTTTCACGGATAGCCTGTTTCTACACTCTCCTTTTTGCTCCATCTAATCCCTACTTTCTGTCCAGACTTCATCTGGCTCCACAAATTGTCTTAAGCAAGCAGTTGAGAAGCCCCATCACGTGAAAGAATTTTGCCATTTCATATTTGAACCTGGAATGTCCACCATTAGAACCAGAAACTTCCCCAAGTCCCACAGAAGATTTGATTGGTTGTAATTTTACAAGTAATCTGAAGGATAACAATTATCTTGAGAGTCTAGTGCAAAGATGATGATGTCTCTCAGTCCAGGTTTAAGCACTCCTTCTTCTGCTAATCAGAAATAACAGTTGGCATAAGCACCAGTGATTAAATCCCACACATTAGCTACCCATATAGTGATATAAGCTTCCATTGACTATGATGATAATAATAATGTCAAGCACAATAATAATGCAAACAATGGCAGTCAACATGTGTCACTTATGAAGTACTTGGTAGGATATCAATTGCTTATACCTCTTAGCTACTTGATTCTCACATAACCTTAGGGAGCAAAACCCACTGTAACTTGTTACATACAAGGCAACTGAGTAACCGACAAGGCAAGTGGCTTCCTCTAAGGTTTACATTATCATTTGAATGACCACTGATAAAACCAAAGAGACTAACTATAAGGAACAAGCACGTAACCATTGCACTTTCCACAAAGCAGAGATAACATACTAAAAGCACAGCTTTTAACACTCACAAAATTACATTAAATTGTCAAGGTTTGGAACAATTTATTTTTATTATTTGAATTATAGTGTAACATGCCAAAATTTTCTTAGGTATTCATTCAAATAATATTAAATGCTTATCAGTTAGGTACTGATAGAGAAAAATATTTGCTCTATAGAAGGTGAAATCAAATTATTACATTTATTAATTATATTATCTTACTATGAAGTAAGAAATTTATTCATTATAAAACCACACTAATAGATCTGCTGTTATAATTTTGATTATTTTCCTAATTTTTGTAAAGATGTATACTTATGTTTATACAGTTCCCTGACAAACTGTTTCATGTCAAACCAAAATAGGCAAAAGGGAAACATGTCACATTTTGAAAATTATTGTATCTGCACAATAATTTACCAGAATTTTCTTGAATTATAAGGAATTACATTTTACATGTTTTGAAAAAAAGAGATAATCTCGAAAAAGAAACTTATATAAGTACCTCCTTAAGGATAGATAGACTATAATTTTAAATTTACCAAGTTAAAGGACCATTATTTGATTTTTAAAAATTGAGTTATAGCCAGGCAGTGGTGGTACATGCCTTTAATCCTAACACTTGGGAGGTAGAGTCAGGCAGATTTCTGAGTTTGAGGCCAGCCTGGTCTACAGAGTGAGTTCCAGGACAGCCAGGGCTATACAAAGAAAGCCCATCTCAAAAAACCAAATAAATAAATAAATAAAATTAAAAATAAATTAAAAAATGAGTTATACTTGATTATCTTGTCATAGTCAAATATTGACTACAGCATGAAACTGAGCAACTAAGATCAAGCTCTGATGCCCAAGATATGGAATATCTGATCAAGTGTTTGACTATGCATGGAGTGGAAAATTTTCACTAGCTATAATTTCATTACCTTTTTTCCCCACATCATCAAATGGCAAGACCACTTTCCTTGCACAAGGAGAAAACACTGCATGATGTTTTTATTACATTTTGTACACGTTTTCAAAATATTGACCAAGTGCTGACTCTGTTCCATTTGGCCTATTACTATCAGCCTCTGTTCAATTACTAGCATATTAGTCAAAGGAAATATATCTTGTCTAAAAATAGTTTCATATGAAAAACCTGTCAAAGGCAAAAGGCAAATGGTACCTGTTTTCCCAGTGTTGTGAATGAACGTGTTTTCCAAGGATGTTTTTTCCCAACCCTGAAATTTCAGTTTCTTAAGATTCACATTGACTTGTGTAAGATCTTCATCAATATTAATAGGAGACTGCTTTGGGCTATTACATATTGGATATTTCTTTCCCCAATTTTTTTGATTTAGTGCTCCTAGGGAAAAGAAAGAAGAAGGGAATTAGTTTCTTTAATTACCATGAAAAAACTAAAATTTGACATTATCAAATAATATATTACAAAAGAATAGATTAGAATGGTAGAAAATAGCATATCTTTAAAACAAGTCACACAGTAATTATGCCTCGATTAGAGGCTGGGTTTTAAATACCTCATCATCTCTCATGTCACAAGGAGAGAATGATATAGATTGGGCTTGTACCAAAAGATGTGTTTACGTGGAATTTCCTAAAATCCCAAATATTGTAAACCATAGGCCCACCTATACGCCTGCCAAATACAGGGTTCATCAATAGCTTTTCTTTGTCACCTTTTCCAGTCTTCAGATAGCCAAAGTGTATGTAAGGCAGGTGGTCATGCTCAGCTGCAGACTGAAAGGTCAGGCACCAGGAGGTGATTTCTGAAATCTTTAGCAATTCATGTGAGGTGGCCCCTTTCAGACCCTCTGTCACTGCTGCCACCAAATGACTTGGCTTGATTTCCATCTGTTCAAGTCTTATTTATGAAAAAATAATCATCAAGAATCCTTTTACTGTCTGGTCAGACACCAGGGTCTTATTATGTAACCATATTAAATCAAAACATTCTATCAAGACTTCTGGGTACCATGAGAGAATTTCCATCTCTTCCACAAAATGAACAGCCCTTTGAACCCATAAGTAGCCTTCAGTTTCCCTGGAGAAATTCATACACCTGGAGACATTCATCATCTCCCACTTTCAGTGTATCAAAGCTAAGAACGGACATTTTTTAAAGTTTCATTCAAATGTTTACAATATTTATTGTAAGTCTAAGGCTTAAATTTTTCTCAGCTTTTCTACAGTCACCACAAGGAAAGGAAAATGGCAGCATAGCATCAGTAGATAAAATTTTAACAGCTTTTCTTTCTTAAAATGAGTATGGGTGAAGCCGAGTTTATATTACTCAAATCTGGGAGAATTGCAAGTGAACATGTCTAGGACAACCCCAGCCTACACCACACTTCCTTGGCGATATGAAAGATGATGCGGGCTAAGTTCAATGTAAACTGGATTGAAAGACCACCTCTTAATCCTATGTCAAAGCTAATTTGCAAAACATCCCTGGAAAGAAAGGATCATTAGTCACACCATGATGCTGCCCCTGAAGTCTTGGAGGAAGCAGATGATATCTCACAGCGAGGCTTCCGTCAAAATCAATAGGTGCTGAAAACATCCTCTAAATGCTGGCCATACTCCTTGAGAGTTGTTGAGCATTCACAACAACTCTCGGATATTCACAGTGATGCATGTTTTGGCTTCTAGGAACAGTTTTATTGATTTCAGTAGTGATATGCTGGTTTCACTTCTAAGACACTTTGGCATGGAGACAAGAAAATGCTGCTTATTTTACAAAGAAGCATAGAGAGCTGCAACATGAATCAATAAGTCCTTTTCATGGGCTTACATTTTAAAATAGTAGTACAACAAACTCACTTTGGAAGAGTCACATAGCCACAGTTTACAAAACATACTATTTTAAGTTTCAGATAATATTGCGTGTGACAAAGGGGTTGGATGGCTCTGGCCCATTTCATTTCATCTGCACTCTGACTTGGATCTTGGCTCTTAGCATACACAAGATAGATTTTTTTACTTTTGAGACAGGGTCTCTCTACAAAGCTGTGGTTGTCCTGGAACTCCCTATGTCCAGGCTGGCCTTAAACTCTCACTTACCTCTGTCTCCTGAGCACTGGAATTAAGGACATGTGTCTTAATAGGAACCATCTTCGAAAATAGAACTCTTGACTTCTCTGAAACAAATTCCTAATACACTTTTGCTATTCTCTGAACTTACAAATCATTGATAGGTCTCAGTTTTCTACCTCAGTCATGTGGGATCTGTCTTCAAAATATATTTCTAATTAGACTATCTTTCATCTCTACCATGGCTACACTAGCTCAAGCCACAGTCATTAATCCTCCACAAGGATGCTCCTGAAAGAGGCCTTTGGAGGGTCAGCTGTCAGCTTTGTATTTGAATTTATCTACATACATCTCCACACTAGCTTAGAGATTTCTAGTGCTTTTCAACCAACTACAGTTTAGTCCCTCTACGACTCTGTTCTCCCTGTAGCCAAGTGCAATTGTGAAATGAACCTCCAAATTCTCACTGTATTTTATACCTGTCTCATATAAACTGTGTATTTAATAGTGGGCAGTCACTCTTTTGGTTAATTCATATTCTATGGCAAAAGCAATAGCAAGTCACTTGCCTGATTTTGGTATAGGAAGCTCCTCAGCAGTTGTGGATTTTAATCTGGCTGGCTTTGAAGAGTTGGACTACCAGACTGTAAGAGATCACATGCCTGGGGACTAGGAGCCAGGGCTACGAGCTAAGGATCCATGCTCCCAACCAGAGAAAGCAAACTAACAAAACCATCTCTCAGAAGTGAATTCTTCTAACAACAAGAAGAAGCCAAGTTTCAAATGAGACACCTTGTTGCTACACATGTGAGTCCCTGAGCAGAGAGCCCAACTAAGTGGGGCTCTTCACAACTCCTGACATACAGAAACCATGAACAAATCTGTATTTAAATTACTACCTATGTAATAATTTTCTCTAAAGTCAAAGAAAACCAACAAAACTTGTTTTCCTTTGGTTTTTTGAGACCCTGTCGCTGGGATAGCCCTGGAACTAACTCTGTAGAACTCTGAGATCTGCTTGTCTCTGCCTCCCAATTGCTAGAATTAAAGGCATGCACCACCATGCCTGACTCAGTAGTAAATCCTTAAAAAAAAAAAAAACCACACACCAGCTCTCAGATAACTCCTTTCCTTAAATCCTCCTCATGCCTGTCTATCTCACTTAGAATATAAGATCTTTGCCAAGGCCATCAGATCTCATATCCTCTCTGCTTTTCTTTATCATTTCTCTTTGGGACTATGCTATAGGAACAATCACTTCCATTCTGTTCCCAGAGTATCAAAAACTTGGTACTTACCCTCGTCTCTTGGACTTCTTATCCATCTATTCGCAAGGCCCAGGTACTTTACTTTCTGACTGTACTTGAGACTCTGCTCAAGTACAACTGCCCAGAAACACTTTCTCCTCGTAGCTTAGCAAAATGCTTCTCTGCTTTGGGTCATGCTCAGTACCTTTCCATTATGTTTTTCCTTCTAACGAATAATGTTTATTTCCTTATTGTTTCCACACCCTCTTATTTATGGTAAATAGTACATGGTGGGTGTTCAGTAAACATTCGTTGAAACTTACAAGAAATGGTGGTAGTTTTATCTATTTGAACTCATGGGACTCAAACACAAAACAGTAAAATTTTACAAAAAAGCAAAAGATCAATTACAGGAACATTCCTAAAATCAACTATAAATCTTGCTATTGCTATATGACAGTAGAGTAGTTTCTATTGAATGTCTGCTGAATGGTGCCAAGAACAAATACAAGGTGTAAATTCTATGTTTTCTTGTTATAGCACAATGGGACTGAACAGCTGGATTGCGTTTCAAATGTACTGGAATGGCAGAGTCTGAGTCAGCCTACTACACTTGCCACACTAGGATATTTAGAGCAGCACAGGATTTAAATGACTCCTTAATATTTATGATTGGAAGACAAAAGATAAGAGGCCAGGATAAGGTTAAGGACTTTGTTTTTAGCAGAAAAAAACAATAAAGAAAAAAGACAAAGGGCAGAAAAAAATCCCCAACTGAGGACTCTAAAGGGCAGGTCGTTTAAATGACCAGGAGTACAAAAATCAAGAGCCATTAGCCCATAAATTTCAAAGTGTACACACACATGGATACACGGACACATGGACACATGTGCACATACACACACACACACACACACACACACACACACACACCCAGGGACACACATGGACACATGTGCACATACACACACACACACCCAGGGACACACATGGACACAAACAGGTACATACAACAAAGGTAACAAGCATTCAGTGCATTCCATCTGCCTTTAATACTGAAAGATTAAACTACTCTTACATTTAGGCATCATTATATAAATTCTTAAATTTATCACTATAGCGATTGGAGATTTTAGTATCTGTGGTGGTTAAAGCCTAGGATTGTGCATCTGAAAAAAGCAAGTGGATAGAGTTATTAATTAAACTGAATCTAGGTGAGCTGTATTCGGATAACTTTCAGAAGATCATTAGAGATTTACCTGTAGCAAGCTTTCCAGAAGACCGGATGGAAGCTCTAGGTGATGTAGGCAAATTATTCCTTTATTAGATCTTTCATTCATTGACTGACACATCTGAATTAGTACCACTCCCATAGATTTCTTGCATTCGACTACTGGAGCATTAAACAAACTGTAAATTTACAGCTAAATTGTCTACTTCATGTATACATTCTAGCCAAATCAAATCTAGCAGACAGAAAAAGCAAATTAAGATTTTTGTGAAATAGTCTTTGCACATCGAAGTCTTTGTATATCACCATCCCTTTCTTTGAAGTGGAAAGGAAAGCAATTCCCAACTCTGTAGGGGACACACAGGAGTTTAAGGTTGTTTGATTGTTTGTTACATTCCTGAAGGGTGTGTGTGGAGAGAATGTTAAACATGCCCACAGAGTCTGTCTTGAAAGAGGCTATGATGAGTGAAAGTGACCAAGCGTGGTGAACGTGTACTGGTGCTGCCATTCAGGGGTAGATTTGGTCGTGACAGAGGGAACCCACACCATGTTCCTCGGAGTGATAAGCCTGAGCAAATCTGGGTAGCAGAGAAATTTAGGCACAGCTCAGACAGCCATGAGCAGGCACAATGTATGTGTGTGTGTGTGTTTAGTGAATACAGTGTCTGCTCACACCTGCCACAGAGGCTAATGGAGATGTCAGCTATGGACCAATGGACCTGGGCCAAGGGAGGTGGGAGTAGGGAGTATAGAGCTGCCTTATCAGAGATAATGGCCGCCAATCAGTAAGGCAAGCAGAAAGGAAAAGGCTGCAAAATCAATGGCTGTTTTCAGATTTTTAGAGGCATCTCCTACTAGCATAGTGTAATATTTTCTATTACCCCGAACTTATCTGAATGAACATAATCTGTCTCTTGTTTAGCACCTTCTGTAGCACCTGGCATATAAGGAATAAATAACTATTTGCCAAATGAAGACACACTCCAGTGCTACAGAGTTACCTACTTCCAATGTTTGTATGCTACATAGATTGACCAGTTGCTGTTCTAGAGAGGGATACATTTTACAAAACATTCTGTGTGGGATTTATTACTTCATTAGGCACTAGCATTAAAAATAGGAAGTGGGAAAAGTAAATACAAAACAAAGAGGGAATGTATAAAATAACATTCATATGCAAATCTCTGAGGGCTTAGAGAAAACATATGATGAGAAAAAAGTCAATAAATGAAGTAAATGAAAGGTGAGCATTCCTTCTGCATCCTCTAAATTCTCTCTCTCTCTCTCTCTCTCTCTCTCTCTCTCTCTCTCTCTCTCTCTCTCTCTTCTGGCCCCCTTTCCTTATTTCCTTGTATTCTTGACTTGAGACATCAAATAATCCACAAAATGACCAGAGTATCTGTTGGGAGAAATAATAAAACGATTGGCAAGCTGCCGCTCTACACCTAGCTGCTCTCAGTTCAGGTGATCTCGCTGGCCAGTTCTTATCTTATGAAGACTGTCTAACTCAGCGCTCCAAAATCTCTCCACCCAGCTTGCTAAGTCCCCACTGGCAGGTCGCTACCATGCCAGTTCCCCTGCTTCAACGCCCACCCACCCCCCGGCCTTTGTGGTGCACATCTGGCAAACCCACACTCTGCCGCTGTACCTTTCTCTCTGGAACCCAATTGAGCAGCGGCGTGAAGGAAAACACCACACAAACTTAGATCAGAAACAATGATAACTCAGACTCTGAGCGTGATAACAAGAATGCTAATCTTATAAGCCATATTAAATCTAAATCCTCTGCTAGTGAGTGCTGGCAGATTCATCATCTAATCTGGAAGACACTAGTAGCTACATCTTGTCCCTTTGCTATCTCCAACCAAAAAGCCCCTAACACTCTTCTGCTTCCTCTCTTCTTCCATCCAACCCAGCCTACCCTGCCCGGTAATTGATTCCTTTATTCATTAGGGGATGGTTCACAAGAAGTCACCTGATTAACAACCCATTCCTTGTTCCAGACAACCCTTCTTGGGAAAGCGGAACTAACATCAAAATACAACAGCACAGCACCATCCACAACAAGTAGCAGCTGAAAACTGATAGGAATCTGACAAAATTCTCTCTGTGTCTCTCTCTGTCTCTGTCTCTCTGTCTCTCTCTTTCTCTGCCTCAAATTGCTATTATTTAATAACTTTCACTAAAGGCTGAAATGCTCTAGATCAGGTCCCACACCCAAGAGTACTTGGGCAACATAAATTCTGTGCATTTGTGTTTTGTTGTTTGGTTTGTTTTGTTTTGATTTGAATGGTTTTTAAAGAGAAAGAACACAAAGTTGAGGGGTTTTTTTTTCTAGCAACATTTTAGCCTTTAGTAATCAAGTTGCGTGACCCTGCCCATAACCATAAACCCTGTCAGTTTTAGGTTCTATCAGAAGCAGGCTCATGATCAAAAGGGTAATCTTATTAAGAAGTGGCATTGCTGTGGGAGAAAGGGAGGCACATTTCCAAAGGGATATTGAATAGTCAGGGTGAGAGTGGAAGATGAATTATGCTGTTTATATAAATGTCTTTCATTGGTTTGAAAAATTACTTCTGGAATGTTTGAGGATCCTAAGGAAAAGTCTAGTGGTGAGGGCATTTTATAATTGTTTCTAGTTCTAACAAGAATAAAGAGTATGCCTTTATTCTTTTGTAGTTGAGATATCAAATGCAATAAAGAAAATATTTTATCCAAGTGAATGTATCTCTCACAAGAAAATCATTATTCAGTATAACAATCATCTCTTTTTAAAATTTAAACACAGGTATTTGAGGTTGACTAACGTTTCCAAGGCTATGCTTTATTATTCTTCCTCAAAAAATTAAAAACTATGCTTACCACATAAAATTTAAAACTACGTTCACGGTATGGTTCTTTAGTATAGCTAGCGTGGTACTCAGCAGTAATGAATTCATTCTGATCCCATTCACATAGAGAAAACCCGATTCTTTCTCTCCCAGCAGCTCTTGAATGTTAATAGTGCCTTGGGCAGGGTGGGACTTCATGGCCTCCTCATTTGGCCCTCCTTTGCTGAGATTTTGTCTTGAGCTTACACAGGTCTTGTGCCTGTAGTGACAATTGCTCTGAGTTCTTATCTACAATCTGTTTCTTGTCGTTCCCGCCTCTGAGTCTTACAGTCCTTTGCAGCCCCTCTTCCAGAAGATCCCTGAACCTTGAGAGGAGGCCTATGATCTAGACATCCCATTTAGGGCTGAGCACACGTCAGTCCCTTATTTCCTGCATGCTGACTAGCTGTGAGTCTCAATGTTTATTACCATCTGTACAACGCAGCCTCTGTGATGAAGGTTGATAACTGCACGGGTCTACAGGTGTAGCGATAAGTCATTAAGAATTGTTTGGATGCTATGTCCATTTAGTAGAACAACGGTTCTTCCCTAAAGCCTGTGACCTATCTAACTGTAGGTGCCTGTCCCTCATAATGGAGCCTTGCATGGGTTTCATCACATGGCATAGTACATAAATCCAAACAGAAAGTGGTTGGTTAATCCCATAACATTCAGATCACTATTGTACGAGTGGGCACATAGCCAACATCTTAAAGTCATTTAAATAGTATAAAGATGTTGATAGTACAGTGACTTAGGTTCACACTTTAAATTATTCTCATATACAAATGAAATAAATCAGTTTCTATGAAAATATAAGATAGAACTTAGAATCCCAGCAAAATAGGAGGGTGATTTATGTAAGAAGCCTTTTTGTTTGTTTGTTTTTGTTGTCTTCAGATATAGCCCTTAGCCCTGGAGCAAAAGGATCTCTTAAAAGAATCAGCAGCCTAAAAAATCATTAAATAATATATGTCCCACTAGTAAATACCATCACATACACGGCTTGAGCAAAGGAAGATGTCTGAGAGGATGCCCCATTCCAAAACAAGAATACACAGAGTGGTGGACATTCTGCTTTGGTTCTGGGCAGAGAGGTTTCTGGAGCGAGAATGCAGATCAGCTGCAAGCTAGCTCAGTAGGAAAGCCTACTGAGCCGGCACTGTATTTGCCTTCTTTTATCTCTTCCAGTGGACACTCCCATCAGCCCAGTAGATCTTTGCAAGGCTGGTTGAAGTTTCTAATTGATAGGGGCTTCTGTGACAGCAATGATATGTAGCAGAGGATGGCCTTACCGGGCATCACTGGGAGGGGAGCCCCTTGCTTCAGTGGAGGCTTGATGACCCAGTATAGGTGGCTGAGACAGGAGTGGGTGGGAGGGTGGGGAAGCACCCTCATAAAGGCAGGGGGAAGTGGGAGGGATGGGGGCTTGTGGAGGGAAACTGGGAAGGGGGATAACACTTGAAATGTAAATAAACAAAATGACCAATAAAAAAGCAAAGAGAGAGAGAGAGAGAGAGAGAGAGAGAGAGAGAGAGAGAGAGAGAGAAATATGCTAAAATGAGATACAAGAACTAAAATGCTAAAATCACTATCAAGAGATATGCATGGACTTAAATGTATTTTAATTTACATCTACACTTTTAACATCCTGGTTAAAAATCTCTTATTCCTTTATTTAGTACAATAGAACTGAGCAGATTGTTTACATGTAGTTAAAGAGTAAGTTCCTTGCCTCTGCATAATTACACATAAATGTGTTGTCAAGAGGCCAGGGCAAGGGATATGAAGCAGGTACTAAGAAGTGAAACGTGGGGAGTCACAGAAATCCCAAGGAATGCTGAGAACCTCCTCTGATAGTATAAATGAAGTGGGGGAGCAGGCTGGCCACAGACTAAGCCAGATCTTTGAAAGGTTGAACGGCCAGTGAACCTATGCTTTCATGTATGGCACTATCAATTAGTAAGCACCACACTGCCAATAAGTGTTCCTAATGGTCAGACCAGTAAAACTCTCGAAATAAGTCACTCTTCTTCCCTTCTCAAAACAAAAACATAGACATTATACTAGTCATATCCCAAAATATGGCCAACTAGATTTCTTCAGTGGCAGTTGAGAGCCTAAAGTAGCAACTAGGTTAGAACCACACCAACTCCTGGAAGACACTGCTATCCTCCATATAAGACATCTCACCAAGAACCTGACCCCTCTGCATGGCTGAAAAAGTTGACTAACTGCTTTCCAAATAACGTTCACTTTCTATGAATTTACTCTGATTCCATTGGCTTGAAAGAATGCCAGAACGGAGCATGGAAAAGTCCTCTGATTTTCAAATCCAATTCAGCCGTAACCCATCGCGTTTTATAAAGAATCATTTGGCTCTTACAATCTTCCAAATCAAAACGGTATTTTGTGAGTTATTTTTAGGATACGATTTTCACAGAGTACACACTTAGAACCTTGATGGGTATCTGAGAAATAAGTGCTGGCTCCGAGCATTACATTACTATATTTAGCTGTTGTTGTCTTTCTTATCTTGATCTCTAGACTGGCAGGGGTCTGCTACATGCCTTAGATATAGATTCCCCACCCCACCCCCACTTTTATCGCTTTCAGGCAGGAAAGTAAGATTGCAAATTTTCATGGTCTAGGCACATGGTTCTTTTACTGTGCATGAGCATGAGCCCGAGCGCATGCACACCCATCCCCTTTCTTCCCTGAGTTTTTCCTGTCTTGGGTGAAGTCGTCCTAGAGCTGCATTCTCACTCAGCAGTGTCCAGTCTCACAACACTCGTCATGGGGCAAGTTTCTTCTCTCCTCGCTTGTTTTTCTCTTTCTTCCATAATAGAATCTGAACTTATTTAGACCAGGAGCCTTATTAGTCTTGTGAGCTGTGAAACAAGCTTGAGTACCACCTACTGCTGTTTCCGTTGCTGTGCAGTTAGCACCTATCAGTTCGCCAGGCGGACATGCTACTTGAAGCAGGCAAAAGTCAAAGTTGCATCTTCAGTACACACAAAAAAAATAACCTACAAAGAGGGCCAATTTATTTCAACACAGAATTGTGTCCTGTGTGTGCCAGTGTCTCATATTAGAAAAGTTCAGCATGTACATTGAAAAGAAACACAGTTACAAATCAACCCAATGAGATGACAGAACTATTGAATTTGGCCTTGGATTCTGCCTCAGAAACAAATATTTTGAGGGGACAAGTAACAAAATCATGAGTAGTCATGAAGCACATTCTTTTTAAATTGCATTTATTCATGTGACTGTGTGACCATGCTTGAGTTTCTGTGCTATGGTATGGATGTCAGGGTCAGGGAACAACTTTGTAGGGTTGGTTCACTCCTTCTGTCTGTATGCGGGTTATAAACTTAGTTGTCAGGCTTACAGAGCAAACACATTTATCTGCTGAGCTGTCTTGCTGCTCCCACAAAGCATATTCTTCCTGTGGCATCCCACTTCCTCTTATTTTATCCAGAACCCCTGGCAGACATAAAGGAAGCTCACATTAGAGTCTGAGACCCTTGAGTTGCTTTTGGGTGAAATAATTTTGATAGAAAAAAAAGTCACTAAGCCTAGCTTGGACTAATTAATTGAACTATCCATTTTCAGTTAAACTATAGAGTAATTGACAGTGAGAACTTGTGGAATCCAGCTTCTGTTTCTGTCAGTATATGTTGGTGAATTCCGTGATGCTTTCTTGCCTTTCTTTTTATAAATTGCATGCACACACACACCCCCACACCCACACCCACAGGTACTCACACACAGGGTCATTATGCTATGGCATGCATATGGAGACTAGAGGGAACCGTAAGGTATCAGTCCGTACCTTCCACCATGTTTGAGGCAGGGGTTTTCTTGTCCACCTCTGTATATGCCAGGTGAGCTGGGCTCAGCTTCGAGTGTTCTCCTACTTCACCCTCCCATCATAGGGCTGCAGGGATTAACAATGTGCAGTACCATGTCTACCTTTATATGGGTTCTGGAGTCCGAACTCAAGTTCCCACACTTTTGTGGCAAGTGCTTTTTCCCCACTGGGTCATCTCCTTGACACTCTCTATTCCTTTGTCTATTAAAGAATTAAAATTCTCATGCATGGTCAGTGCAACATATGAACACCAGAGTAAAATATTGAAAGGCTCCATTTGTGTCTTCTTTATCTTCCCTCTAAATTACAAAAAAAAAAAGTCTATCTATCTACCAGATGTTTTTGAGCTCTTTCTTTTGAAAAAAAAAATTTAAATTCACAGTAAAAGTTCAAGTAGTGAAGAAAAACGTACCCATTTGAGAGCAGAGTAATAATCTTTTATTGATATTAGACACCTCGTTTATGCTTCTTAAATGCAAGTATATTTTCCCACACAGTCACAATACAACCATAAACGTATTTGCCCTCTCCCTTTCCAGTAATTACAGAAGTATGGACAATACCTCTCGATAATATCCTTAAGGATGAGACTCAGTTTATTTAGAGCACTTTTAGTTGTCATATTGCTTTAGTTTCAACTGCTAACATTTCCTGACTCTCATGATCTCAATGCTCTGGACACCTGTGGCTACTTCATATGGTCTCCTTCAACTTAAATTTGTGTGATGCTTCCTCGTGAAAGATCTAGGCTATGCATTTTCATTAGGGATGTCTCCAAGAGGATGCTCTTTTATCACCACGCTTCAGTCACAGGGAGTCTGTGCGGCTCATCACTGCTGGTGTTTACTTTGATCACTTAATAAAAGTGTCGTGTCAAGTAATCACAAGCTCTGCCACTACAATGTCATGCTCCTCTTTTAACTGGAAGGTATTTTTGTCTGGTAAGTAATTTGAAACTGCATCTATATCTGAAAATTCTCTGTCCAATTTAACTTCCTTGGTTCTTGATTTATATTGAGTGAAGCTCATTTCCTAGTTTACTCATTAGGTACAAGGAGTTATACAGTTATTGATGGGAGCACTACAGAATCAGGCTGTATTCTTCTAAGAAATGAAAAAAGAGCTATATACCCATCCTTAGGATTAACATACAAAATCAATAGTTCCTAATTGGCAATTCCTGAGTGCGACTTTGAAATCCTTCTCAGAACTGTATTCACTCTCACCATGCCCACTGTAGCTTCATGCTAGGATCCAGAGAAAGTTCTCATGGCTTGTGTTAACACTAAGTATGGGAACACATGAGAAAGTATTACAGTACTTCCCATGAGCAAACTATGGCTCTAGGGAGTTGGACAGTTCTTCCTAAACGTTTAGGTACTTGTTAGGCTCCTTCCCCATTTCTTTGTTCAAAGTGAAGGTTTTTATTTTAGCTCTTGGAGTTTCAACCATCTTTGCCTACTCCTATAAGAAATATTTCTAGACTCTTCTGTCATTATCAACTTGACCAATATCAAATAGTATATACGTGGTGGGTGGGGTGCAGAATTCTCCATGAGTAAGGGAACTGTCATAATCGGGACAGGATGCCTTTAGAATCCTCCCTTATGCTTAGTTCTGCTTGATGATAATAAGTTGGCCAAAATGGCAAGCTGACTCTTGTAAACCTCTGAGAAAATTATCCTATTACTAAGTCTAACATGCTTTAAAGGGTGGCGGAAAAGAGGCACCCTATTAAGCTACAGGGGCTACTGCCTGGATTATAAGGGATGGATAACCCTTCCCTGCACTGGATATGGATTGAGATGCTGAGCCTGGCATTCTGCATTGAGGGTGTGGGACAAAGTTCAGAACGCAAATGAAGAAGTATAACTGGGTGCAAAGGAGGAATGAGAACTAGTTTGACTTCAGTGGTTTCTGAGGCACTTGTACATGGCACAAGTCACCACTCACTACAGCATGGTAGACTTTTTCAAATTCCCTGGTAGTATACAATGAATGTTCTTAAGCCAATGACAAATTGATTTCAAGAAAATTAAATGGAGGTGGGGAAGTATTACAAAACTTTTAACTTTGAAAATACATAGATAATTATTATTTAATTAAAACAAACTGGTTTGGTCTTAGAAATTGTTTATTTACTTAGAATAGTGGATTTAATCCCTATAATTTTGGAAAATCTCCAGAGGATAATTATCTAAAATGACTGTCCTTGACACTCAAGGTAGATAGTCATCATGAGTCTTCCCCTGGAGTATTTTAGAATCCAAGCTCCATGAGGGACAGGTAAGATTTTTCTTTCTTTCATTTGTGTTACTATTTCCTTGTGCTGGCATGCTCAATTAAGATGCACTGAATGAATAAATGAATGAATGAAATTATTATGCAACAGATTTAGGCTTTAATATCCATTACGAACCAGTTGTGCTGGGTGTGGTGGACCAGCACTTGAGAAGCTGAGGACTGATGCCGAAGAAATGCATACTTTTGAAGATGGGCAACATAGTGAGTTACAGACCAACATGAGCTATAGTGTAAGATGTGTCCAACACTGAAACAACAAACCAAAAACAACCTCCAAATGATACCCTAGAAAGTTCTATGCTAAAGTAAAGGGACTGACAAACCCCTTTTTAATGGACAATTATTATAAAACTTCAAATATATCCCCAAGACCTGGAGACGGAAACCTGAGAAAAATTCAAGCCTGTGATGGAAAGTATAATTGGCTTGTGTAGCCGTAAAACCATTTGTCTTGTGTCCTTGACAGCAATGACTTGAAAAGTGATGGCAAAATGACTTACTGAACTGCAAGCTGCTAAGGCAGAGAAGAATGAATAAGACCCTACATAAAACAAAAATCAAGAAATGCATTGAGAATTTGAAGGGTACCACTAAATCCCACTAGTAACATTTCTCTCCCTCTCTCCCCCTTTCCCTCTTTCTCCCTCTCCCCCTCTCCCCCCCTCTCTGTGTGTGTGTGTGTGTGTGTGTGTGTGTATGTGTGTGTAATTGTGACACATAGATCATGAATTGAGGTCAGAGAACAACCTCCGGAATCGGCCCTTACTTTCTACTTAGTTTGAGACAGTTTCCCTTGTTCTCTTCTGCACATGCTAGTCAGCTGACCTGGGAGCTATCAGCTCCAGCTGATGGATGGATGGCCTGTCTCCTCCTTAGAGCCCGACATAGAAGCACTGTGATGAAAGGTGCACCTGGAATTGCCTCTATCTTCTCATGGATTCTGAGGATTCACACTCAGGTCCTCATGTTTACAAAGCAAATGCTTTACTGGCCCATCCCCAGCCAGAAGATATAATGTTGAAATAATCAAGGAACAAGATCTCTTTAAGCCAGAAAAATAATTTTTAAAATCTTTTAAATATATATATTTTTCATATTTTTATTTTCATATGAATATCTTCATTCATTCTTTGAGAATTTCTTAAAGCGTATAATGAATTTACTCCTAATCACTTCCACTCCTCCTCTGAACTCCTTCCAGATCCACTCAGCTTCCTCCAATACCTTTACAATTTCTTGTCAGATTTTTTTTTTTTCTTTAAGGCCCACTGAGTCCAATTTGTGCTGTGCATATACTCACAGGTGTGAGGCCATCTACCAGAGCCTGGCTGATCTACCCTGACCAAGACTCTTAAAGAAAACTGTCTTGGAACTCTGTTTGTCTGGACCCATAGTCTGCTGCAGCTCTCAGACCCCATCTTTGTGCAGGGGACTATGACTCACAAAGGCTAAAGTGCAGAGGATCAGTGACTGTATGTAAATGGGACATCTGTACCTCACCTCCTCTCGCATGATGGGACAGCTACACTCAAGGATTCAGTACCTATGGCAGCTTGCTTAGCAAGGTAGTCAATAGTCTAGCACAGAGATGGAGGAGCTGATGAGCCCTGACCACTGTCCTCAGAAGCTGATGATAGTTGAGAGCTGTTGGGGGAGGTAGAACCAATTTTCTTTAGAGAATCTTTTAAAATAATTATTTTAGTTTACATTTCTTTTTAAAACATTTATAATAATTTTATTGTAAATGTGGCACTAAATATTATTTTTCCAGTGTTTAAGTTTTATTTACTTACAATATTCTAAGTTTTAAAAGTTTTTCTTTTTGTTTCTTTTATTGACTATTTTCTTTATTTACGTTTCAAATGCTTTCCCCTCTCCAAGTCTCCCCTCTAGAAACCCTCTATCCCATATCCCCCCCTGCCTCTAGGAGGGTTTTCCCCCACCTACCCACCCACTCCTGCGTTCCCACCCTGGCATTCCTCTACACTGGGGCATCAAACTCTCTTAGGCCCCAGGGCCTCTCCCCCCACTGATGTCCCACAATGCCATCCTCTGCCACATATGTGGTCAGCGCCATGGGTCCCTCCATGTGTACTCTTTGGTTGGTGGTCCAGTCCCTGGGAGCTCTGGGGGTTCTAGCCTATTAACACTGTTGCTCCCCACCATGGGGCTGCAAACCCCCTCAGCTCCTTCAGCCCCTTCTCTAGCTCCTCCACCACGACCCCGTGTTCAGTCCAGTGGTTGGCTTCTATGTATGTATCTGCCCACATGTGTTCAGGTACTGGGGTTGGGGGGGCACCGAAAAGGGCATCAGACACTCTGAAAGCTAGACAGGCAGTTGTGAACCAACAGATGTCAGTACTAGGAACTGGGGTCTTCTGGAGGAGCAGTGAGTACTCTTAACTGCTGAGTTTTCGCTCCAGCAGAAAGATTCTTCTTTCCAGATGGGATTTGCTTAGAAATGACTGGCAATAAACAAGCCAGAGGAAATGAGCACAAGGACAACTCATACCACACTCACTCATGACTGATGCCTACATAATGCAATTAGGCCAGGAACTTCCCCAGGTAAGAGCCCCCATCCCGATGGGAAAAGATTGCAAGTTGCAGAACTAAGTGTTCGTCTCTTTCTGACACAGATAGCAGGTTTGAAAAATAACGCAAGATCCCTACATATTATGCAGAAGCAATCAGATCGTCTCTTTCACCAACTCACATCATCCACAGAGCTAAAGCGCTTCCAGATGCACAGAAACATCAGTGTATACCCTTCCTTTTCTACACTCTGTCATTCCTCACTTTGCAAATTATAATGGCATGAGCTCGATGGATCCAGTTTCTAGACACTGAAAAGATTAGGTTTCTCCTATCAGCAGCATCAGGTGACCTGAGAATTTTGTTAGATATTAAAGTTGTGACCCCTATTTCAGCTTCTTGAATGAGAAACTGTGGCAATCAGGCCTGGTGATCTTTCCTCTTCAGTAATCCCTCCAGGTGGTTCTGATGACTTCTGAAATTTAGGAACCTGATTTAGATTATACAATATCTGTATTTAATCTTTCCTTCATTTTTTACTATGGTAATTGCTTTGGAGGAAACTTCATTTTCAAGAGAAGGAGCAAGCTATGAAAGTTTAGGATAATTTTAGCTAAGAAAAAGAAACCCTCAGGCACCCCATATTTTCCAATGAATTCCATATATGTCCAATACATATATTTTCCTAAGGTGGTCCACACGTTTTTATGTGGCATGTCCACATGCTATGCAGAATCATTTATTGTATAACTGTCTTCAATACCTTAGCACAGTTTTAATACTATTAAAGATAATAAATCACTGTCTAGTGAGAACATATATAATACTAGCATATATATTTGAAACATGGAAAAATTATATATATACATATATATAAATATATATGTGTATATATATATATATGTTTGGCAAAGTTTAATGCTTATCTAGTCAACAGCTGCTGTCTGTTTAATTGCTTAACATTAGGAAATTGGAAAGAAATGTGATTATCTATCTAAGGCCAAGTATTAATTAGGATCAAATAAATATAACTCCTTAGATCTCCATGGTATCTAATCTATATCAGCATCTTTCAGTGCGAACTCATAAATGATTAAAGGCAGGCCAGATACATTAGAGGACTCTGCATCATATGCCAGAACTCAATTTTCTACTCAATTTACTTTTTAAAATGTTGGTGGCCTAAAAACACATCAGTGGGACTTAGATTTTAAATCAAGGCTTCTCTCCTGTGCTCAGGCATGAACAAGCAATCACCAGAATGGAAGTAATAGAAGTGTTAGTATAATTTACCTACTAATGTACATCAGGAGGGGGTTGAATCATAAACAAGGTCTAGGAGTCTCTCCCTAACTGTCTTTCTAAACTGCCTTTCTAAATTTCTAAACTGCCTTTCTTCCTTATCATTATAGAAATTAAAGATGGGATTTTTCTGCAAATAAAGGATAGAGACTACTCTGTAAACATGAAGTCTTCCAGCAAAGGCAGTGGACTACTTCAGCCTGATGGAGGTGGAGAACAGTGAGCCAGGATGCTTGCTGTGGGCAAGCCAGGCATTTCAGAGGCTGCACCACTGAACCTTCTCGTGGTGTAAATACAAGCACCTATGCCTGCCCTGAAAGAAATCCTAATGAAAATTTATGGATCACACACACACACACACACACACACACACACACACAGAGAGAGAGAGAGAGAGAGAGAGAGAGAGAGAGAGAGAGAGAGAGAGAGAGAGAGAGAGACCCAAGTAACCAATCCAATGGGGGACGGGGCTTGTTAGGACTTGTTGGATTTGTTGGAAATTGGAGAGCGTGTGAGAGAAGTTAAGTGGTGTGTGTGTGTGTGTGTGTGTGTGTGTGTAAAAATTACCAAAATACTCCGTATAAATGTATGAAACTATCAAAGAGTAAAAAAAGTTAAACAAAGCAACCTTTTCCCTGTATTTGTTTTGAACTAGCTAGGTGCCAGAAGGATTTAGGTAACCTAGCAATATTTGCATTTGCAATAATTAAAAACAAAAAGCAGCGTTGGAGAGGATGGGGACTCAGAAGGTCAGCAATACTGTCTGTTAGTTTACAGAAAAGCTTCAGTTGCAGGGTGGGATGGCTCTGAAGTGTTTTTTGTTTTTTTTTTTTTTTGTTTTTTTTTTTTTTTGAGGGCGTATCATGATTGTGGGTTCCTGTATAATTGTTCTAACTTCTTCAAAAACTCTGCTCTGTGGTAAGCGATGTACAGAATGTGGCTGAGCTGGCAGAGACTCAGACAATCACTATGAGAGATTGGTTCTTACTGAGCGGGAATAATGATTCCAGATTGTGAAATGAATTTAGAGCAAGGTTATTGCACCACAGCGGAGAAGAAAATCAGGTCCTGAGATACTGGAAGTGCCCTGGGTAGAATCCTGGCTGGACTGAGTCTTAGTAAAGTACTGATATTCAGCATGGCTGATTTTCTAAGTGAATATTCTCATGGGCAGCTTTCCCTATTCTGTCAGGACATACATGATTAACAGCAGTTCTGTCTTGACTGATCACTAAGTTAGTTCATAGTTTCACAATTAGAGCCAGAGCAGGGAACTATAAAGATGCCGAAGACTTTCTGTCTTGTCTATTTTTTTTTTCATTCAATAAGATCTTTTAAAATTAATTAATTAATTCACTTTATATCATGGCTCCCTCTCCCTTCTCCTCCTAATCCCACCCTTTCAGATCTCTCCCCCATTACCTCAGAGAAGGGAAGCTGTCCCATGGGTACCAACCCACCCCGACACATCAGACACATCAAGTCATAAGAGTATCCTCTCCCACTGAGGCCAAACAAGGCAGTGCAGCTAGTGGAAGGGGATCTAAAGGCAGGCAACAGAGTCAGAGACAGCCCTGGCTCCAATTGTTAGGGGATTCACATGAACACCAAGCTGCACATCTGCTACATATATGTAAGCAGGAGTAGGTCCAGCCCATGCATGCTCTTTGGTTTGTGGTTTAGTCTCTGTGAGCCCCAGTGGGCCCAGATTAGTTGACTCTGTAGGTCTTTCTGTGGTGTCTTCGACCCCTCAGGTTCCTTCAATCTTTCTCCCTACTCTTCCATAATGTTTCCCAAGCTCTGCCTAAATTTTGGCTGTGGATCTCTTCTTTCTGTCCTGTCTTAAATCACCTTTAGAATAAAATAAATTCAATTTTTATTGTACAAGATAGACACTTAATTACCTTTCTCCCAACTCACTTATAAAATGAGTACATGTCTGGAAAAGCTATAAAAATAAATGAGGTAAACAAAAAGATAGGAAGGAGAAGAAAAGCTATCACTCCCCTTTCAAGAAATATCTGCTTTTAACATGTACCTTAAAACAATGTACTGACTGACAAGGCAGAAAGCTATTGCGTATAGTGGCTCTGGAGCAATCACATTTTATATTTACACAGGAATTCAAAACCTAACAGCTTCCTGGCTCCCATTCACTTCTCAGTACCAAAGCAGAATTAGCCCCTATATTTGCAGGGATGCTTGTTCTGGAATGCTTAGGATGGGGTGATGGTACACTAGAGCAGGTGGTCCTCCCAATACAGGGGATGAGAGCCTGGAAAACTTCTCATGAAGGGATTGCAGAGGTCTAGTACTTAGGCAAGACAGCCAGGAACAGCTAGAGTCCAGCTTTTACAGGGGCTGGCACTGTAGTGGGCTCAGGGAGAAGTCATTAGGAGGACTGGGGAAGTATAGGTGGGCTGAGACTAGATCATAACCATTATATGACATGCTATGCTGAGGAACTCATTTTATCATTCTGTGAGTACACAAGGGTACACTTTGCTACCCATGCATATATGGAGGCAAGAAGTGGGCACCAAGTGTCTGTATCACTCTCCATTCTAATTTTTGAGATAGGGTTTCAAGTAGGAAGATATAGTTTTGGGTTAGCATGATCAACCAGCAAGCCCCCAAGATCTGAGTGTCTCTGCCCCTTCCCACCAGGGTTCAATTGCATGTTAGCTGGCTTTATTGATAGGGGCTGGGGATTTGAACCCAGGTTATATTCTTGCACAACAAACACCTTACATACTGAGCCATCATCTCTCCAACGATGACTGAAGGGATCTGAATTGAAGAACCATAGACTATGCATATAATAACCTGGTCCAAGACAATTCCTGAGTAGTAGAGATTTATAAGATTTGTGTGACTTTATTAACTTTATTGGGTACTTTATACATGCCAGGTTCTATTTCGAAGTGTTTTTTTGAATATAGACTCACTTAACCATGTCAGCCTCTTTGAAGTACGCATTTATGATGACTGGAGAATCCAAGAGTTTAAAAGAGATGAAGGGGAAAGCCAGATTTAAAGTTGAGCAATTAGATCAACTCTACAGCATACACTCTCCTTACTGGGCAAACCAGTAGAAGGACACCCACTAATCCTGCTTTGTTAGAATACATCCAAGCCAATAATTATTATCTCACAGTGAACACCCTGCAGAGATGTGTGACGTGCCCATTAGACCTGTCTACTTGAAATCCTCCCACGTTGAGAGCATGTAAGACTTCCTTCTCCCATTCTTCTGAGAGCTGTCTCTCACTATCTTCTTCTATTAGCTTACCAATTGAAATGTTGGTATAAAATCAATCCAAGCATCTGCTAAACACGAATGTCAGTAACAAGTTTAGGTCATGGGCAATAAAAATATAAGGTTACCTAGAATCCTCAATGGAATAAGGATTATAGAAAGAATTCATACATCAAGATTGTCTATCATGTTCGTAATTTGGGTCAGAAGTCAGAGAGGCTACAGTAGGGGATGGATTCTGGAGATGCCTCTCCCACCTACAGCTCAGCACAGTAGCTAGCTTTAAATGGGGCAATCCTTTGCAAGGCTAACATGACTACAACTTGCTCCCTGTCTTAATTTAAATTTCCTTTCTCCAGCCACTTTACCTGAACTCCTCAGGCTATTCCAGCCTGAGGACCCTGTGCTGCCACGGTCTACCACTGTGGCATAGATCACACTTTAAAACTCTCACTGTTATCACTGTCATCACTCTGCTGACTGGTTCCATCCCAGGCTGCCTCCCTGATGTCCTGCAGTTTCTGGCTCTTGGTATGTAGCCAAGGAGGACTGATCAAACTAATGACCTCAACACTTCACATTTCCTCTGTTAATGAGGCGGCAATGCCTTTAAGGTGGGGGCAAAGTCTGGAGATGTGATGAGATACTGGTGCTGACTCCCTCACATTCTAATACCGGATGATTAGACTAAACATCCCAGAAATGGAGAGCCAAGTGTGTTACATGCACAAATGTAGTTGATTTGTAAAAAACAAACTCAGAGGCTTCAGAACCATAGGACCATGCAGAATTTATGAAAAGCATGCTGCAAGCAGATCTCACGTTCTAGAGACACTCATGAAATATGTAAAGATGGGAATCATGCATGCAAAGGCTAGATAAGCCATCTACCTGCAGGCTATAGGCTATCTAGGATGGCACACACTGTGCTTAGGTTTCCCATTGGCACTAGTTCAGGTGGGAGTGCCCCTGTTTCTTTTCCCAGGTTGCAGAGGTCTACAAAATTCAGCCTCTTCTCTTCTCTTCTCTTCTCTTCTCTTCTCTTCTCTTCTCTTCTCTTCTCTTCTCTTCTC
>NW_022196903.1:18236636-18237553 GCF_008632895.1 Mastomys coucha | reverse complement strand
CCCCTCCCCTCCTCTTCTCTTCTGGTTCTCTATGAATTATAATTGCTTCTCCTGTAGTCACTCCACAGTATTTGTTTATTTTTTTGTGGATTCTTTTTATTGCAGGGAAGATCTGAGAGAATCCTTTGAAATCAGGATATAAGTGATCCCAATTTTGACCCTGACTCCATGTTGTTCCCAGTGGCGACTGGACACCGAGGACCTTGGGAACCCCAGCTTCAGCCCCCATCCAAGACTGCATTCTCTCAAGCCCTGAGCAGTACATTGGAGCTTCCTGGAGCCCATGGCCGTGGGTGTAGGGTAAATGTGGTCTAGTGCTCCCCGTTTTGTCTGGCCAGCAGAATTCTTACACCCCAGCAGTGAGGAGGAAAACAGAAGCACCTTCTGTCAGCTTAAGACGGCACGTCTTCCTCAGGGGCTCTGGAGCCATCTTTCTGATATGCAGACACCTAGTTAGACCACTAGGTTGAATCGATACTCTTCCAATTTCCAGAGAAAGACTGGAGTCCAACTTTGGTAAGCCCCTCACATGAATCTGTAGTAATTTTCCTCTGGACAGAGCCAATCTGTCAAAATAGAGTCATTGCAATTGCCAAGTAACCATTGGCTGAATGAACTACATATGACCAAAATTACTATCAAGTCTTCATACCTGGGGGCTATTTATTGTTTAATTTCAAAATATGAATATAATGAGTTGTGGCTGCTTAATTATGAATGTGAGAGCCCTTTACAAGCTCTTGGAGAAACTCCATTTGAGGGCTACATTCTTTATCCTCACCACATAATAATCAATTTCTGATAAATTTTTATTTTTAGCTATATTTTCTCCAACAGAAGACATTAATAGCAGTTACTTCTGGAGAGTAAATGAATTCCAGCACACACACACACACACACACACACACATATATATA
>NW_022196903.1:18148294-18236626 GCF_008632895.1 Mastomys coucha | reverse complement strand
ATATATATATATATATATATATATGTATATATATACATACATGTGTGCATGTAAATATATATCATACATATATTACATATATACATATAAGAATATTTACTTATTTTAAATGAACATGTTTTCCTCGTGGGCAAATATATACCAAACTGACACTTATGGTGCTCATCAGGAAAACAGTCATTTTTTTATAAGATAGCTGGATGTCGCACTTCATAGACATCAACACTGAGGGAAAGTGACTAGAAAGGCATCCACAGTCTTTTCCTGCAGGGACTCCAATGTCTGAGTATGATCTCTGGTTCCATTTATCATCAGAACTCACTCTACTAAATGAGAAAGTTGAAGAACATCCCCTAGGAAAAAAGTGTAGCCTTGAGCATAAGAGTCTAGTTTTAAGTCCAATGTTGCTCTTCCTTCCTTGAGACCATCAGTTGTCACCAGGCCATGGCAGTTGTACTGGCTGTCACAATACCTCTGTTACCTTTTCTGGCTGCCACTCATGTCTACCTTGGAACCCTGAGCATTTTAGTTTCCTCCTATGTTTATTTCTTCCTCTTTAGAGAAAGCCCCGTGGAAGAGTTGCTTGGATGATTTTGTTTGCAAGGCAGAATGTACAGGTATTTGAGGGGGATGGAGTCTGTGCATGAGGAGTGGTCGGAAGGGCAGCTAGAACCAATATAACAACCCTAGACCTGTTCTTATTGATAGTAGGCTATGCTTTGCATGCAGTCTCTCTTGCCAGCTTTTTCCTCCATGGCAGTCTTCCTAGGGCTCCATCCTGTCTTTCTTTGTGTTCTGGTTTCCATCAGGTTCACTATGTACAGTTTCTCAGATCTAACTCCTACTATGGTTCAAGTTTCCTTCTCTTTTCATGGAAGTCTAAGATCTTGGTCTATGGGGTGAATCTAGCCAACTGTTACAGGTGTATCAGAATATATTATGATATTTAGGATGCTCTCTAAACAAGAGAATTCAATTTGGATGCTAGAATCCAGAGGACACAAGAAACACTTTGTATTCCATCCAGGGGAAATCTTACTTCTGCTTCATTCAAGGGGGACTCTAACATCAATAAAACAGTTTATGTGATTAAAGCAGTAACATAGCAATTAGACATAAAGGGATAAACCATCATACATGCATATACCCATACACATACATATACATGATTACACTGGATTATATAAAAGTATTGTTATACATGTACCTAGTATACCTGGAACATATTCTATCATGCTTTCCAATTGTCTTCTTATCTTTCCTACCCATCATTAGTCTTTTTCTATCCCCAGAGACTTTCATGTAATCTCTCCATATGCTGTGTGTACGTGTATTCTCTCTGAAAATATAAAGGGAATAAAACTTAGTAGATTTAAACTTATTTAAATATATTCAAAAATCATTTGGTAGATTATATTTTTCATTCTTTGTTTGTTTGAGATGGAGTTTCTCTGTGTGGCCCTGGCTGTCCTGAAATTTACTCTGTAGACCAGGCTGGCCTCAAACTCAGAAATCCGCCTGCCTCTGCCTCCCAAGTGCTGGGATTAAAGGCATGTGCCACCACTGCCCAGCTCTATATTTCTCATTCTTCAAAGCATATTTCACTTAATAAAGAAATATTTCTGGACATATGAAAGTAGCCATGTATGTTCTACTTTTCTCTCTCTGACAACTCTTGGTTTAAAGAATCAGAGTTACCATGGTGAAGACATGGGAAATTAAAATTAAGTAAACCTTCTATTTGCTCCAAACTGGTGAATAACATAGAGGGTACCATAGGTTAAATTATGGTAAGTGAATGTGACATCCAAGTTTTAGCACAGTCCAGTTCTCATGACAATATAAACTATGGCCTAACCTCAGATCTTGTTGTTGTCTTGGCTTGTCATGTAGTTTCTCTTCTCTTTTACTTTTGATGTGGTGTCACTCTGCTACAAAGCCAATGATTCCACAGTAAAGTATGCATGGAGTGAAATAAATGAGGTTCATTACGGTAAGAGGTGAGAGCCCCCTGAAACATAGTGTAGATTGCTTGCACACAGACTCTAGAAGAAGCAGCCAGAGCTTCTCATCTTGAGTTTGTACAGGACTGGCCCAATCTACTGACTCAATTAGATGGTGTCCATAGAAGTAGTTACTAAGCTGGGTCAGAGAATCAGTGCAATTTGCTTTATAGATGGGTGTATGCTTTATAGATGGAACAAGTCTTTAGGCCCATGTGTTGAATGTGTAAATTACTAGCTGGTGGTGCTATTCTGCACAGTAGACTAGAGTCACTAAGAGATGAGGTCTAGCTGGAGGAAGTCAGTCCCTGGCGATGGGCTTCTGAACATTATACCCTATCCTCCAGCTGTTCCTCTTCCTCCTTCCTGCCCACCACAAGAGGAGTAGCCTACGCCACATGCTCTTGTCACTACAAGGTTTTTCCTTGCCACAGGCCTAGAGTCAATGTAGTCAAAAAGTGTAGGCTGCAATATGAGAAACCAGGAGCCATAATAAGCCTTCATCTTTACCATGGGTGCATTCTTAGGTGTTTTGTCAGAAATGGAGGGCCTGACTAGCACAGAGGAAAACACACCAGACCCTAGTTCTGCCAGTGGACAAAAGAAGCACTGATTATTTGTGATGGTAGTCTGCAGCCATTTCTCATTTTCCCAATTTCTCCTAGATAATATTTTCAAACATATTTATGACGTACTTACTTTGTGTTTAATAAATTAAAAATTACATACATACCAATTGCACTGTTTTGATGAATGTATATATTGTATAATGGAGAAATTGAGCTTATAAACACTTTTATTACCTCACTTCTCTATCACATAATGGCAATGAGAACATGGACCTCTATTGATTTAGTGATTGTTGGGAATACAGGACAAGAAAATTCTGAGTTTGACACGTCTACCTGAACCTTATTCAACCTCCACAGTGGAACGTGACAAGTCACCATATTTACCACAGGGAAGATCTCTAACAAGGATATCAATCTGAAGAAAGCTTTAAATAATACCCAGAACATAGGAAATACCTGTCTATGATATGCATTTTAGGTGATCAGCTCTTTCCAAATCCTCTTGTGAGATTATCAGATGTTCCCAGGCTTGTTCAATCTGTGCGGGCTCAAGTTAAAAGGCTGCCAAACAGTAATCACTTGGATCTGTCGCATACGGTCCTTGCTCTGAGAGCTTTCTTGCACCAATGGGAGGCATTTATCTAATCCATACTCAATTAAGTAGGGTATTATTAAGAACATTTTACAGATGAAAAACCTGCAATGAAGAGCAATTAGCAGCCTCTCTTGCCTGCAGCTCAGCTGTAGCCAGGGATCTGGATGCAGAGAGGCGCAGATGGTATAGTAAGTGTCTACTCTCCACCAACTGAGACTTAGATATTCAGAGATGCCATGCCATGGTGAGTGAAGACACAGCTATCATTCACATGCAACAACCTTGCTCATTCTAACTAAAATTAAGACAGATACATTAAAATTATTCCATAACAATTTTTTTCTAAGTATTTCCTTGTCAATATAAAAAGTGCTCTGTGAGCTGTGCACAGTAGGAGGTGACAATCATGTTGCTATGATTTCATCTGTTTCTACTGACTCATTCTCCAGGATAAAGATACCAAGAGTCTAGTCTGATTTTCCCCTGGGCCTCCTCTCTACCTACATAAATGTGCAATTTTATACAGAAATGGGTCGATTCTGTTACTTGATTTTTTTTCATGTCTACACTCAAGATGAGAGTAAACAGTCTCTTTAATATAAAAAGTTCAAATATAAGGTATCAAAAAGGATATACCAGATTAAAAAGACATTCCAGGGCTGGAGAGATGGCTTAGTGGTTAAGAACACACTGACTGCTCTTCCAGATGTCCTGAGTTCAATTCCCAGCAACCACATGATATTTCACAACCATCTGTAATGGATCTGATGCCCTCTTCTGGTGTGTCTCATGATAGCTACAGTATACTCACATAAAATAAATTAAAAAAAAAGATTTATTTAAAAAAAGACATTCCAGAATCAGAAAAAGACCCAGACAAGCGAGACCACCCATTATTCTACATAGATTCAAATATTCTTTGAGTTGGGTATGGTCTACTTAAACTCTAAACTACAGCCCTGTTCAGACACCACACCACATGGCCCATATGACTCTAATTCTGTATAATTAACATCTTCTTGTCTATATATTTGCCAATCAAAAAAATGATATTTTATCTAAAGAAATAGGATCCCTTTAGTATTTAAAATCTCCTTCATCCTGGTCCCCCCAAGTCTAACAGTGGTCAGAGAGTTGTACTTTCTGGTTTGTGCCAAATCAACCCTTTCACTAAAACTTAACTATAAAAAGGTGCTTAGAGGCAAGAGAAGGTGAGAATATATATTGCCGTGAAGAATTCAATTCCAAGTTCCTTTAAAGAATGCTAAATGAGAAATAATATAACATTTACAAGTCTAGGAAGTAAAAATATTTCAGTAGTGTGCTTCTAAGAATGGAACAGTTCAAGTGAATATATTACTGTTACTCAAGTTTGTAGGTAGGACCTAACAAGTCAAATAGAAAGATGATTCCATCAACAGTTAGGAGAATCTCGAGCTATGCATTTGTAATATTAAAAATTAAAGACAAAAAATGACATAGTTTTTCCTCACTAAGTTGTCTTTATTTGGACTGTCAGAGAAAATTCACTGCTGTACTAGTGGAGAGTGAATCTAGTCTTCTGACAGCACAGAGCAAAGCCACCATGTCAGGTTCTTATTCTGACACGCCCAGGTTTTCAATCTGCCCTCCCACCACACCTTGCCTGTCTTCCGCAAATCACTTTAAAAGGGGACTTTATTGAGCAACCCTGTCCTTTGTTAGCTCAATGACAGCAGTCCTGAATGGAAAAGTTGTTTGTAATCTATGTAAAAAGCACAATTAAGAGAGTAATCTTTTCCACCCTGGATTTCTCCACCCATCTGGTAGCTAGTAGGGATTTGTACTGTTACTTCATCTCTCACAATCATATAATCTTTGATAAACAATCTCAGCTTACATGATTTCATTTATGTTTGATGTGTCATGTGTCTGAAATGGCTTGCGGTGGCCTGATGAGTACTGTCACTGAGAAATGTCAAGGTTGCAGTTTTTACTAGTAGGACAGTCTGTGTGCAAACACTCTCCTAAATCTTTTTCACTTGGCCAAATTCAAACACTATAATACAAAATGTAGTTCACTCATGCAAAATTGAGTGAGAACTAATTCATTTCTGCCATTTACAAAGTTAGCCATATTTAAAAACCATTGCAATGAACTTAATGGCATGTATGGTAAGTATAATTTCTCATTTTGGAGGAATATGACAATATTAATAAGCATAGAATTAGAAGCATTAGTGGACCTGTGTCAGATTTAAAAACAAAAAGAGATGAATGCTATAATGAATAATGATTTTCATGGGAAAGATACATTCACTTGGATAAAATATTTTACTTCTTATATTTGATATCCTAACTATAAAAGAATAAAGTCATACTCTGTTAGAACCATAAGCAGTTATAAAATGCCCTCACCACTAGACTTTTCCTTAGGATCCTCAAACATTCCAGAAATAATTTTCCAAACCAATGAAAAACATTTATATAAACAACACAATTCATCTTCTATTCTCACCCTGACTATTCAATATCCCTTTGGAAATGTGCCTCCCTCTCTCCCACAGCAACACCACTTCTTAATAAGATTACCTTTTTGATCATGAGACAGCTTCTGATGGGACCTAAAGCCAACAGGCTGTTGGTTATGGGCAGGGCCATGCAACTTGATTACAGAGGAAAGAACTGTTCATTATGTATGCACAGGACCATTCAATCCAAGCCTGGCCACATGATGCGCCCTATCTGGCTCAATTGGGACATTCAGAGGAGTAGTTCTGTGATTAACTTCTCAAATAATAGTATATTGCATAGTGGCATTGCATTGTTGCTAATGTATCTACGGAAACTCACCGGTAAAATTGCTTTCTTCTTAGCTCATGAGGCACCCGCAACATTTCTGGAACCTGGGGAAGATGGGCAGCATCTCCATTGCCTTTCCATTAGTTTATATCTATCTGCTGCCCTTCTTGGAGTCCCAAGAATGCTAGCTCTCCTTAGCCAAAAAGGACTCCATTCTCTGATTCTACATTTGGGGAATGAAGGGCGCACAAAAGCTTGATGTGTGCTTTAGGCAAAGAGTCTTGACCTTCATGTGAAGGTCATGGTTCTTCATGTGAAGATTCATTGGAGGAAAATAACCTGTTTTCATGGCCACTGAAACTAGGAAGTTTGTTATTCAGTAAACCAAACCAGATTGACTCAGTGAATGTAGCTCTGTGTAGTAAGTCTTCTATAAAAGTAGCGTATTGATATTTGTTTATAAAAATTATTTTTTAAAAAAACCAGCTAAATGGTAATTTTCTGAGATATGGCTTGTGAGTTTCTTAGGAAAAGAAAAGAAAAATGCAGCTTTAAAAGCCGAAGCATGTAGAACTTTTAAACCTCATGAAAAGTCCTTGGAGAAGAATTCATGTCAGAGGCAGAATTTTTAAATTACTACTAGTCACATTTAAGAAGTACTTGGAAGCTGGTTTGCCTCCACACTATCCGGAATCTGACATCAGCAGACATGGCACAGAACAATCTATTGAGATGTCACTTTGCTATGGTGAATGATTTCTCCAGCATTTGTCTTTCCCGACTATTAAGGTGTAACACTTACAATTCAATATAAAACATAAGATTTATCTTTTGGATAAAAATAAATACAAAATGATTGCAGTTGTCAGATATAAAGCTATAAAGTACATAAAATTATAATTTTGGAAAAAGTACTTTTTAATTCATTAATAGGCTTATAACTCAATCAATAGCATAAATGATTCATACATTAAATAGTTATCTTATAGCAATACAAATATATTGCCTATCTAAAATCAGCTTTCAACAATATTCATCTTTAAAGAAGATAACATGATGGTCATGGGAATTAGGAAATTATGTAGTCACTATAACAAAAGTAATCTTAGGAAATACTTCCTAAGGTAATCTGTTAGTAGTATCAATTTATTCAGACAATATAATTGGAAATTACTTTTGGTCACTCTGTACTTTCCAATGTTTCACAAACAGATAAGTAAGCAATTATTCTCCATTATGTAAAATTTCACTGTGAAAATTATTTTATTACTTATATTATTTCAGCCTCAATATTATTTTAATAATGTTAAAACAAGTTAAAATATATAAAATTATCAATTGCAATGCAATTTAAAGATAAGATGCTTTTATATTTTACTTATGACAGCTTGCTTTTAAAGTTTTCTGTTGTAGGAGTTTCCCACATCCTAGAATCAAATGCAGACCTAAATTCTTTCAGACGAATATCACATGAATATGCATAAAAACACAAGTAAAATACATTGGTCAATCCTAAGGATCTCTTACTTTTGATTTTAAGTCTTTATGCCCTACATTATTAATTGAACATCTCTTTACAATATCATAAGTCCCCCAACACCATAACCCCGCCTTTGTTGTGAGTGACTTATCAAATCAAATAATTTGGAAAATGAATATTAAAAAATGTAATCTTTTTACTAAAAGTTTCACTGAACTTTTAAAATTGGCACTACTGAATATGTAGGAATGAAAATGAATAATATAACTTTTAAATGTTTTGCTCTATTTCATGATGAATATAAAAATATGATATAATAAATTTTAAAAGCTCTTTGATCAAGCAATTCTTTTTATCAGAGTTCTTTTTAAAGAAGCTCAAATGAATAGCTGTGGATTTAAATCATGATGTAGTGATGTAAGAGCAAAGTTATGAAAGAAAGAAAACTAAACAATTACAAATCAGACAGAATTGTGGATAATTTTTGTTCTTATATAGTTTACAATGTTTATAAAGTAAAAACTCATTTCCATAGGTTTTTAGATCATCATTACACATGAAAACGTTAAGGACAGGTCTTCAAATCTTAATAGAAGATTTTTATTGTCATTTACCAAGAAGTTCACAATGCAAGGACATTAATTTTTCTATTCTGATGCTACATTGATTGCTTCCCATATTCTAACTAGGATTTGTTTTGTCTTGTTCTTTTCCTCCTCCTCCTCCATCTCTTCTTTCTCTTCCTCCCTCCCTCCTTCCTTCTTTGCTTCTTTCCTTCCTTCCTCTTTTCCTTCCTTCCTCTTTTCCTTCCTTCCTTCCTCCCTTTTTCCCTTCCTTCCTTTCTTCCTTTCTTCCTTCTTTCCTTCCTCTCTCTCTTTCTTTCTTTCTTCCTTTCTCTCTTTATTTCTTTCTTTCCTTTCTTTTGAGACAGGGTCTCTACACAGCCCTGGCTGTCTGTTGTGGATCTGACTATGTATACCAGGCTGACTTGAACTCGCAGAAAGCCACCTGCCTCTGCCTCTTGACGCTAGGATTAAAGGGCTAGGCCACTATGCCCAGCTTTGATTATTATTTTTTTAATCCAATTTCAGAAACAATCAGAGGCAATTTTGAATAACAAATGTCATTTTAAAAAAGAAAAGAAGAAATAAAAAAGAATGAGGGAAAGAAAGAGAAAGAAGAAACCTGTAAGATCAGTAAAGATCTTCAAAATGCCCAATCCTTATAAGCACTGAGAAGTCACTTGTTTCTACTGAGTGATCTCTTCAAAATGAACTTCAGGAAGTATGCACTTCAAAATGACTCTTGAAAATGGCCATTCTTTTTTCCTAATTAGAAATTGCATATAAATAAATAACAAAATTAACTGTCTACAACATTTATAACTGCTTATAGGACTTAGCTATATGAACACAAAGGCACAAAGGGAGTAATTAAATAGCAAATCTTCTAATCACTTCAGTTTCAGGCATACATGGAGAACTGGTAAGGCCCAGGTAAAACAGTAAGGTCTGGATGCAATGGTACAGCCTGGGTGAGATGGTAAGGCTTAGGTGACTATTACCTGGCTAGCTTGCCATTTTGTCCTGGTGCAAGTATTATAAGGAAATGTTCCCATATGCAGCTTCTGCTGCTACTGGGAAACTTTCTCAGGCCCAAGTTGATTGCATAGTCTGTTATGCTCTGTGCCCTTTGAAATCAATCACAATAGAAGTTAGAAGTACTGCTTTGTTTAGTTACCTACAATAGGCTTAGGACTGAACCAACCACCCAGAAGCACTTCCTGCCTCTGCATATAAGCTTTTCGGGTATTGTATGGATGAGTTTAAGGAAAGAGTGGCTCATAGTGAGGCCCATTATTTTGTATACAAACAAAAATTAATAAAAGAGAAGGCATGTCTATGTATAAAATTTAACATTTTGCTGCTTTTTTGTTTTTTTGTTTTTTTGTTTTTGTTTTTGTTTTTTTTAAGTAAAATCAAGCCTAAATTATCTAGGCTTATGGTCAGTCCCTTGTTTTCTGATTTCATCTCATCGACTAGCTTGTAAGTCTATTCAGTGCCCAAATACAGTGCTCGTCCACAATGTCCCAAGTGGTTGCCAAATGTGTGGTCCATCCAGATTCCTCTCGTGTTCTCCCATCACCACTAGAGTTTCTCTTCTTTGCAAAGCTTTGATGATGACCTAAGGTTAGAATTCTTTCTAACCTACTTCAAATATTTTTGATGATTCAAGCCAAGTACAGTCATCATATGAAATAATTTTAAAGTTTGGTTCCAGTGAGCTCAGTCACAGACATTCAGAGGGAAGACCTTACTCAAAAAAAAAAAAAAAAGGTACAGTAACAACATTTGTAAAATGAGTAAAAATTAATCACTATCTCAATTATTACAGCAGCTAGTACTTAGTGGAAGTTTCCATTTTTAAAAAAAATGGTTTAAGAAAGTGTGTTCCACTTCATTGACTCATTTCCTGCTCAGCCTAGCCCTCAACTTCAAAGATGAAAAAGACTGATACGCAGATAGGTTATGCATAACCCCAAGAAATACAGATTAAGGTCTGAAAACTCTAGTCCAGTTCTATTCCATATACTACCAAACTTATGAGAAACCCACTAAAATAATTTTCTACCAATGATATTTTATTAATTAATAGAACCACATGGAAGCAGACAAAAATAATGTGCTAGGCTACAAGAATTCCTTTTCCATAAAGTAACAAATACAGAGCAAAGAAAGTTTTTGTTAATTCTCACTGTGTAAGTAATATGCTTACCTGTGTAGGACCAGCCAATCTCTTCAACAAGCTTTCTCTGTTGTCTGTAGTATCCATAAGCCCAGTCTAGAACCAAGAAAAATAAAACAATTAATTTGAAGACAAACAGGTGACTAAAACTGAAGATGGTAAGTTATCTAAATTTCTTCACACTACAGGTGACTATTTTTAACATTCTTTTTTATGTGGCCCTCCTAACATCTTCATTCAGTCATGTCTCCACCATTATCAACAACACATCTGGAGTAATTAGTGAAAACTATAAGTAGTGCGTGTAAAGAATTATAAAATTTAAGCAGAGGCAGAACAAAGTTCTTAGCAACTTGGAGGCATCACGACAAAGAAAACAAGGCCGGCCGGAAAGGATAGCTTGTCTCTGAGTTCAAGACCTGAAATCCTGTTACTTGAAAACATTTGGGGTTTACAATATAATACACATTTATAAATTCTTAAAAGAGCCCAAAAGGATTACCTTGCGTTCAAAACATGTTTCCTTCTGAAATAAAATGAAATTAGATGTCTTGAGGAAATTGAAATTTTTAATGTATGAGTATGACAGGGAGAAAGGCTATATTGGACACTGTAAGTGAATTCATCTCTGGAGGACTGGGAGTACAGGGTGGAGGTAAGGTTGTCAGACATCTCAACATTGTGAAAGTGGCAGATGCCTCATGGCTCAAGGCAACAGGCTCTAGGGAAAATGTGATTCAATTTATAGAGGAATAAGATGAGCAGAAGCCTGATCTTCGTTCTGTGTAATTCAATATATGCCTAGACACATCTCACCATCCAGGGATCGGGGGTCTTGGTACTAATTCATGCCATACACCCTTAATCCCACAACAGGAATTCCACTGCTCTGTTTCAGCTTCAGGGTAGCTACAGGAAACCTTCGAGGGCTGTATCTGTGACCTACCTGATCAGTAAAGCTGTCAGAGTTCCTGATGCTGGAAAGGCTACAGTTTACTGATGAACTTGGGGAACACTGTCCATATGGTCAGAAGATGGAATTCTGACCATATAGCTCTCATTTGTATTTTCACAAAGGCACACATTCACATTGTATATTGATTTTTTCTTATTAATGGGGAAAAGTATTTCGTATCACTTACTCTCTATGTATCTAAATATGGCTAACATTTTATGTAAACCCAATTATACAACAAATGATTCTGTGATCAGTTTCATTCACTTTACATGTTTTTATTGCTGCTGTAACAAAACTTTTATCTATTTTTTAACACCAAGGGCATTCCACTATATGGTACCGAGACACAACTTCCCCTAAGCTTGACTAAATGTTAACCAGTTAGTTCCTGGTACTTGGTTCCTAGCCTCCATTGTCTTAGACTAACATTTTCCTACAGAAATGCTGGAACTGTAAGATCTTTTCTCCTCCTGTTGAAATACAGAAATCTTTAACTACCAACCCGGAAATTTACTTCTCAAGTACTGGAAACCAGGTCTGAAGACTGTAGCCATACAGGGAAATGGTACCTTTGACCCACAGAGTCAGTGGGTACTTGTAGCACATGGTAAATACCTGAGTTTATTACCTGAGTTTATTTTTTCTTTGGATAAAATTTGTTAACAAGCCAGGTGGTGGCAATGCACATAGCTTTAATCCCACCACTCGGAAGAGAGGTAAGTGGATCTCTTGAAGTTCAAGGCCAGCCTAGTCTACAGAGCACGTTCCAGGACAGCCAAGGCTACACAGGAAAAACCCAGTCTCAAAAAAAAAAAAAAATGACCAAACCAAACACAAATCTGTTAACAAGCACAGGGGCCCTACTGCTTTATTCAGATGTCATTCATGTCTGCTCAGGAGCTCATCATAGCCCTTAGAAAACTATACCCCAAGAGTTAAAGTCAGATTGGCTCTGGATGCTCTCTTTGACCACAATAGCCCTGAAAACATTATTTCTAGGATGTTTACATCTGTCTGCTGAAAAGTCTGTTTTGAAAACAGACACACCCTATTTTATTTACCCATTCATCATCCAATGGGTACTCAGGAAGTTTCCATTTGGGTTATATTATGAATAACACTGTTTTAAACAGTTGTGCATGCATTTTTCTTGCTACTTGAAGATGTTTAGACTCACTGTTAATTGTTTAAATCAAGTTCTTTTAAAATGATAGTTATATAGACTAGATTAAATGCTGAGGATAAAGGAATACATATGACTGGATATTGGAAAACACCAAAAAAAAAAAAAAAACCCAAAAATTACTAAACTTTAACAATTGGGTGGATGGGGTTGATTCTCTTTCATTATAAGACAAAATTAGCCAGAGAAACGGTTTGTAAGTGTAGTCATTGATAAAAGCAAAGCTCTAAAGCTTAGCTTCTGTTTCCCCATTCACTGATCCTGCTCCAGGATTAAGGGGCTATTCATGACTTTCCTAACGTTCTGTCCTCTGAATCAGGATCCTTGCATAACTTTAAGGGAAATAAAACAAAGCAAAGTCATGTAGCAACCCAGAGGTCTGCTAGCACAACTGAAATGAGTCAGTGATAGAAGACTGACTGGACAGGCGATTTGTCCTGGCCAGCAACCCAATGTTTCCCTCTAAAACTTTGCACCCACACTGCAAGAAGTGATTTTCTAATCTTTTATGCATCTTAACTGTATCACTTTAAATGGTAGGTATTTTTATCATATAGAACCATTTCGATGATTTGCCAGGATCAGATACTGTGCAAAAACTAACTGTACTTCACCAGTGGTCCTTTGAAGTAAGTGTAACGGTAAACCCTTGCTTTAACATTTCCTTTCAAAGAATGACAACAAAACGTGAGCCAACTTTTGGCTTTCCTTACAGGGCTTCATCACCACACAGTGAGTATTTGTCCTCGGTTTCTAATTACATACATTAGGGAAGCATTTTCAATACGTGATTCCCAGGTGTTGGTAGCTCTCATCAGCCCCTTTATGTATTGTTCCCTTAATTGTTACTTCAAACAATGCCGTAACACATTCATATGCTAATTACACAGACCTTGGGCGTGAGAGAGTACCCCACTTTAAGAACTGAGCTCCGAGGTCTGACAGATGAGATGTGATAGCTCCAGTGAACAGGAAAAGAGAAATTGGCTTACTTTTTTTTTTTTTCTGGCATTATGTACACTGGAACATAGTAAATCCTACATACAGTACAGTCTATCAAAGTGCTTAAACATTTACCATTCCTGAACATTCTAAATTATAGAATTGTTTTCTTTTTTGTGTGGATTTTAGTTTTTGTAGCTTTGACTTATTTATTTTTTATTTATTTTTTTATTTTAGATTGAAAATCCATAGTCAGCGTGCACTGGCTGGTTTTGTGTAACATAAGCTAGAGTCATCAAAGGAAGGAAACCTCAATTCAGAAAATATCTCAACCCTAACTAATACAGTCTGTTTAAATCTGCGTTGTAGTTACAAAAGTAGGAGAGAAATTCTAAGGAACCATACACATGAATATAGGTAAATAAATATATTTGCGGACTGTTTATTTTGAAGGCTACTCTGAAATTTGTTATGAACAATATGTTTTTTAATGAAGTGACTTTTAACCTACTTAAAAACTTGTAATAGATTCAGCTTATATATTCCATAACTTTAAACATTTATTTTTAGCCCACTTCATCTTAGTCTTGCCTGAAGAATCAATATAAGGGGCTCAGTGGATAAAGGCACTTGCTACCAAGAATGATGATCTGAATTCAATCCTGGAATTTCATTAGTGGAAGGAGAAAAACTCCTGAGAGTTGTCCTCTGACCTCTGTACATGGACCACAGCACAGACAAAATTTAAAATATATATATATATATATAACCCTTTCAAACAACCTAAGAGATGAAAATAAGAATATACATATAAGCATATACACAACTATATATTTACTACTCTCTATACTCATGTAAAGCGAAGTTCTACTTTTCTTGATAATTACCATTACTATTTTTCTCAAGTTTTAAAAGCCCCTCTTACCAAATAAAAATGAGGTGCTCATTCCCTACTAAAGTATCCTGAATAATTATAAAATTACTCCGAGTGTAGTCTAAGAAATGTCTCTGTTACGTCTTGATCAATGTTATCATCTGCCTCCTATTACAGATTGTCGGAATAGTGTTCTTATGGTCCACATAGAGATATGTGCATATTGAATATCATACAGTGTCCAGAATATGAAAGGGAAAAGAAATAGAATGATTCTCAAAAAGAGAAAGCATGGAAAATATAACCGCAGATATAAATTTGAAGTTTAGCATTCATGACTCCTGAAGATTGACTTGCCAGAGCAGAGACTATTTCTACATCTCATAACCTTTAAAGACATCACTAAGGCTCTTCAGCAGAGTGGGGAACCCGGAAGGGTGGGGAAATAGCCAAACAATTAGAATGAATTTTTGGAAGCTCTTGAGAAAGGCTGACAAGGAAAGCCATGGAGAGAGGGACTGTGTGTTCCAGCAGAAGGAAAGGGCTGGGTCTCAAGAGAGGCCAACAATGAAGCTTTCCAAACGTTGTAGGGTCAGCCAAACTCTCATGTAAGCCTGCAGGTCATTAGAGACATATTCTTGGGAATCTTACTGTGATGAAAGGTCATATGCATCTCTCCAACTTTAATTTTCAGCATACTTACTTTTCTTCCTGGGATTTCTGGTTTTAATGGAATGCAGTCTATTGAGTTGATAGACATGTGTTGAATGTATTTCATGTATGGGTAAACTCTGATGTCTATCAAAAAAAAAGATGATGGAGTAACAAGATAAATATTTTATCTGAAGTGAACAGGGTGAACGAATGTTCATGAAGAAAGCTAGCTGACTTGTAAAGCTCAAACAAGGGGCTCAGAAATCTGAAGACAGTCTAGTATCACCAGAGCAATTATTCAGTAAATATTGTGACACGAAGATATTCTGCAGCAATGATTTTTGAAAAGATTGACAGTGACAGCAGTCATAACTAGTGTCACGGAATATAAAACAAGTCCCTTCTTTGAGGAAAATACATTAAATTAAAAACCCCCAAACGAAAGTTTGAGAAAGGATTCCACTTGCAATGAAAGAATGCTCATGAACATACCACCCAGGAGTGAAGTCCTCTCTGGGTGGTTGCCACTACGTTTACATAGCTGTGACCAAATAACCAATGGACACCATTTGTTTTAGCTTGTCCCCAAGTGCATGGGAAGAACATCGTAGTTGTGGGAGAGCACAGACTCATTACTCCTCATCACAGACAGGAAACAGGGAGTCTGGTAAGGCCAGGGAGGCCACGTCCAAAAGCGACCTGCTTTCTCCCATCAGGTCTCACCTCCTAATATTTCTAAAACGTTCCCAAATAGGGCAACCAGATTAACAACCACCTGCCCCAGCGTGCATGAAGCCAAAGAGAAGGTTCCTCTTCAGACCTGAATGTAATGCGTGCTTAGGTTTCCCGGCTGGGATTGCCTATCTCTTCCTTACAAGAAGCTTGAATTCATTATCCAAGTGATTAAAGGTCAGCAGCCAACTGATGTGAACTTTACATATAAAATCAAATTCTTCTGTGACTAAAGAGTTTTCAGTATCATTGGAATATAAGTCACATTAACCCAATTCTTTTCTTAAGGCTAACCAATATGGATGCTAGATTTTTCTCTGCACATCTTCTTGTCGTTCATTTCTAATGACCATGCAGCCTGT
This sequence comes from Mastomys coucha, assembly GCF_008632895.1. Taxonomy (NCBI): domain Eukaryota; kingdom Metazoa; phylum Chordata; class Mammalia; order Rodentia; family Muridae; genus Mastomys; species Mastomys coucha. Next base: position 18,220,745 of record NW_022196903.1, on the reverse strand, counting down.
CTTTTTCACCTTCATGCAGCATATACACAAACATTTGTGGATATGACTTGTCTAATTATAGTCCGTCAGATAATACAGCCTCCTTGGGATATGGCAATCGATCAAACATTTCCTCACTATTAATTACTATAAATGTAACCCAAGTTTCTAAAGACACATTTCTGTGTAAAATGTACATATACATCACTGAGCCCTACTCTAACTCTTCAATCTTAGCCGCTTCCTGTGTTGAAAGGGAGCACTTTACTGGAGATCCTCTCCAGAGTCTTAAAAGCAACAGTAGAATCTATAGTCTCAAACTTTAATAAGGAATACAGTGCAAAATAGGAGGGTTTGTTCATTTATATTATTAACGAGGAATTCTAGATTAAAAATAAGTTGTATAGGCAGAAAAAAAATGTGGGTCCAAAGTTTTGTGGCTGTGTTGGCATTTCCATCCCTCCATTGAGTGTCTTGCCTAGTTACAGAAAGCGATCAATTCACAAGGATGGGACGGACCTACTCCCCCTACACACATGTAACCACTATACAGCTTAATCCTAATGTGAGACCTCCAACAGAAGGAGCAGGGGCTGTGGTGGACTCTGTTGCTTGCATTTGGGTCTTTTCCCCCTAACTGGAAGGCCTTGTCTATCTTAAAAAGAAGATGATCCCTGTCCTACTACAAGCTGAGATGCCAAGGCAGACTGCTATCCGTGGGAGACTCTCCTTCTGTGAGGGGGAATGGAGGGGATGGAGGGAGAGGGGAGGTATGATGGAGGGACTGGGCAGAGAGGAGGGAGAAGAAGCGCTAATCAAGATGTAAATTAGATAAATAAATTATGGAAAAAATAAACATAAGTTTTAAGCTTAAGTGATCTGTTTCTAGAGAGTAAGCTTAAAGAGACAAAAACACAAATGTTTGAATAACTCTATGAAATAAATATTTACCAACTTTATACAGAGTTTCCAATGACAGCTTACAGGCTTCTCTTGGAAAGTACTGTATTCTCTTAATCTTAGACACATACTTGTAATCTCCAGTGACTCATCTATATTTCTAAATTGAAAATTTTTTAAATTTAAAAACATGCTCATAATAATCTTTATTATGTAAGTGTTCATGCATGCTTGTTTTAAATACATTAGAAAAAATACAGATAAACAAAATAGTTTTAAAATCACATAATCTCTTCTGTTGATAGAAAATTGTAGTTTATGATCTTATGCATTCATTTTATTTTATTGTTTGAGAATTTCATATATGCATATAATGATCAAATCCATTCCCTTTCTCATGCATCCCCATACCCCAACACACACTCTCCCTCCCAAATTCATGTACTCTTTTTGTTAAACCCATTGAGTCCACTTAGAGTCACCACTATGTGTATGAGCATAGATTCATCTTTTAGACCATGGGTAGTCTTTCAAGGTCTATATATCCATGAAGAAACCTGAATCTTTCTCCCCAATCAGCAGTTACTTGTCAATAACTCTTCAGCTAACGGAGGACTTCCTGACCACTATCTGTATACACCCCAGGATTTTAACTGGCTTAATCTTGAGCAGGCAGTCCTAGTTTCTGTAAGTTCATATGTGCAATGACCCTATCATGTCCAGAGGACAGTTTTCTTGCAGTCAACCATTATATCTGATTCTTGAAATTTTTTTCACCTCCTCCACAATAATCTCTGAGTCTTGGGACCAAAAAATGCATATAGTTTTAAATGGTGGATATTCATATATATATTTTAGACTTTATGTAACCTTAATCAAATCCTTCGTTTAGTTGCTAATGTCCATTTTCACAAACTAACAAACTACTGATCTACTCTCAATGTAATGAATATGCTTCTATGGCATCATAGGAATATGTTTAAATCATTTTCTGTACTTCAGTTATTAATATTTAAAGTCTGGAAGTGGAAAGATGGCTCATCTCCAACTCTAACTCTAGGAGATCTGACTTCCTTTTCTGGCCTCTGTGGCACCATACTTACTGCACAAACCCATACATATATACATAATTTTAAATAATGTCAACAGTAATCATAGTAACATATTTTAGAATCTGCTTATGCTTGAAACTCTTATCTCATGGATCTAAATGAGTGATGACAGTTTTCATTATTGTGGCCTAGGATATGTTGATGTATAAAATAAAGTTTATAGATTACATATCTTTTTTTATAAAAAGTGATGAAATAGACAACTCATTTTGTCATTACACAATCATAGGTGCATACTTTATATCCATAATTAACAGTGGATTTCTCTGTCATAAAAGAAAAATCCAATTTTTAATGACACAGTAATAATAAAACTAGTGATAGAAATAGCAATGCATGTAAAAATAAAAAATAGAATGAGCTGAAAGTATAAAAAGTAGTAAGAGAAATTCAAATGAGAAAACACTCATGAAAATGTTAAAACACTATAAATTATTAAATGTGCTATTGTATTTGTATGCATATCATTGAGTTATTATATACTGTTAAGTTGTATGTATTATTATTTAGTCATATAGATAAGTTTGTTTCCAGGAAGTCTTTTGTTCTCCTGCTTACACTGAAATTCAGCATAGAAGAACATCTGCTGCTTCATTCTATCATGGATTGCTCAGATTTTCCAAACACCTTGCACACTAATATGAACAGCTACCACATACAATGGTACCTATGAATTATACACAAAATAACAAGAAAATACACAGAGAAAACATACTGGAACTGCACTGCCCCTTAGTTTTCAAGGAGCTCGAAGCATCTTTGCAGGTTGATGAGAGAGAAAAGTCAAGAGTCTTACCAAGCTGTGCACTCTAACAACACACTACTACTTGGCCTGACAGTCAAGGTGGCTCACTAGCACAATAGTAGCAAGACTGTTAGAAAGGTAACCAATGCCCTCTGATTGGCTTGTTTCACTGGATGGAATTCATGCCAATTAGTAGAAACAGTATCCAAAGCTCACTGCTAAGGAAGTCCTGGGCCATATTGGGAGAAACTTGTACTACAGTTTGCTGAAGGGACTTATATATGTCCCTTTGACAGGCTCAGTCCTGTACAGGTAGTCAGAACTACTGTGAGTTCTTAAGTCCAACAACTGTGTCATGCCTGGAAGACAGCATTCTACATCACTACTCCCCCTTCTTCCTCTGCCTCTTATTTCCATGCCTTCTTCAGCAATGGTTCCTAAGCCTTGAAGACAATGATAGAAGTGTCTATTTAGGACTTAGCAATCATTAGTCACTTTTTTTTTGGACTTAAGAGATCATTAGTGCAAAAAGCATCACCCTCCTGCAAAAAGAAGCTTCTCTAACTAATGCTGTGAGTTTAGGAAGCAGAGTCATAAAAATCATAAATATTTAGGAGACAGTTTGATATATATGTATATATATACACATATATATATTATAATTGTTAGATTCAAAGCATAAATGTATACACATCAGTAAGAGCAAAATATGAACAGAAGAAAAGATTAACTGGGTGAGGATGTGGAGCAAGGGGAACACTACTCCTCCCTTGCTGGTGGGAAAGCAAACTTTGGAAATCAATATGTTCAGCCACTTTGGAAATCAATATGGCTGTTTCTCAGAAAACTGGGAGTCAATCTACCTCAAGACCCAGTTATATCATTCTTGGGCATATATCCAAAGGATGTGGCAATGGAATAGATTTTGAGAGTGAACTGGTGTTGCTGGGATGGTAACAGGAGGGATCTGTTGGAGGGATGGAGGAAGATACTGGTAGAGACAACTAGAACTGGGAAGGATTGGGGAGGTGATGTGGAAACGTAATGCAATGGGAACACCCTGGAATCTATGAAAGTGATCCTAGGGAAGATTCTTAGTAATGGGGGATATGGAGCCTGAACTGGGCATTTTCTGTAACCAATCAAGGCTTAGAATGTTAATGCAAACACAATAGATCTAATGAGAATTATTAGACTGGGGTTGGGAAGCGAGTTCAGTTGGTAAAGTGCTTGCCTTACAGTACAAGGACCCAAGTTTCCTCTCCAGAACTCCTGACTTAAAAAAAAAATCCAGTTGTGATAGTGCACTCATAAGCCCAGTACTAAGAAGATGGAGACAGATGGATCCTCAGGCTCATTGCCCTGCTGGCTTAGCCTGCCAGGAAAGTTCTGGGCTGGTGGGAGGTCTTGCTTGAAAAGACACAGGGTAACATCTAAGAGACAGCACCCAGCACTCTTCTCTGGCTTCCATGTGCATGTGCACACTTATACACCTACACATATATCTAAAAGTCCATGGCACTCACACACCAGTAAGTAAAACCGAGTGTGAGTTCAGTGAACAGACTCTCAAAGGTTTGCTATTGTTATTTTAATGCTCACTAATGCTCATAGGATCTTAACTTTTCTTTTCTTTTACATACAAGTGTGAGACCAACCTTGTGCGAACTTTCTGGAATGTAAGCTGGAAAGAGTTAATCAAGAATCTGAAATTTTTTCATATCTTCTGACACAGTAAACACATATTTTTAAAACAACTCACATGGGAGAGATCAAAGGGTGATGTGCCGAGCTGTTGATAGCACTTCAAATAAGAGCTAGAAAATAGAGCTTAGTGGAAAATAAGTTAATCTGCAGAATAGGAGCGCTTAAACTATGGTCATACTGTGAAATAATGTGAAGCTATTAAGACTATATTTTCAAAATTCTCATACTCTGCCAAGTTTACAGGGCTAAAACCATCATCAGTGGTTATAATATGTTTTGTAAATACTACACACATGGAAATGTAAATTTCACCACGTGGTGTCCTAGGGAGCTGACTTCGGTCTTTTCATATGTTCTTACGACTTGTATATATTTGATGTGACTAGATCTCTAATTTAATGCATTTATACCTTGAAACAACATTGAAAACTACAACCCAACTGGCTAAAGATGAACAACCCTTCTGAAGACTATGAAAACCCTTTAAACTTGTCACTTTGGGCTTAACAACAAAAGCTTACCTTTTTTTTTTTTTCTCTCACAAGAAACAGTATATAAAGACTCAACATGAGAGCATTTTAAAGTTAATCTGCGGAAAACCACACCCAAGGCTATATACAGTGGGCAGTGCCAGCCCTTAGACTACCAAGAGCCACAGCTAACTGAGAGCCACAGACTGTCCCCAAGGCACTCTAGCCGGACAGAGAGGATCCTCCATGTTAGGAGAAATGCTGGAAACTGCCTTAGCTTCATCTGCATCTCAGGTCTAGGAGATTTCTTTTCTTTCTTATTAGATATCTTCTTTATTTACATTTCAAATGATATCCCTTTTGCTGGTTTTCCCCTCCAAAAAACAAACAAACAAACAAACAAAACAACCTATTCCCTCCCCTCTCCCCCTGCTCACCACCCCACTCCCTCCTGGCATTCCCCCACACTGAGGCATAGAACCTTCACAGGGCCAAGGGCCTCTCTAGGAGATTTCTTTACAGAGAAAATCAAACCCCTCAAGTCTATACAGTGAATGGGAAAATTTGACAGCTTTGTGTGCTGATTCTGAAGTAGGTGTGGATGGTTCTTTAAAGCTTCTGCCAGCATGTTTACAGATTCGTCCTACAGTTAAGTGTGGGCACCACAGCAGGCCGCTTTCCTTGACGCCCTTCCAGGGGATGCACTGGAAACCCATTTTTACCCATTAATACCATTGAGATTGCTTCCACTGGTCTAGAAAAAATAAATAAATTATTCATAGGAAACATTTCAAAACAATTAACTTCTTGTTGCCTCTTCAATGGACTTTTAATGATTTAACTTTTTGATTTGTCAGTATCTCTTACAACTGAATAGGCCATGTGTTATTGCTCATTAAACCTATTTAAGACCAATCAATGTGTTTCAAAAAGAGGTCAAGGCAAACATGGCAGACTTGTCTAATTTTAATTAGAAATTTTTGTGTGTCTTACTTCATTCTCAGGAAGACGAATGACACTTTGAGGGGTGACCTTAACAAAGTCACATCCCTTGCTTCTATTTCCACAAATGAAAAAGGCCCCCGTTTACCCACAATGTCAGCAAGGGACAGAACATGTCATGTTAAGCTCTGTGTTGTTTTTTAAAACAAATGCTTATTTGACATATTTAATTTTCTAAATTTTGGGGGGCTTTTGAACTTTTTTTCAATAATAAAGCAAAATAAGAAGATTTGAGATCGATGTGTATTGTACACACTGTTTCATTTGCAGAACCATTCACTTGTTTATTAATGCTACCCGATTGATGCTCACAGAGCTCTGGATCACTATAACTAGACATGCAATACACAAAGAGAAACATTAGTGTTTGCAAGCAAATATTAAACTGCTTCACCTGGAGAACTGCATGAATACCAGGAAGTTCCGTACTGACTCTTGGTTAGACTTGGAAGGACTGTCTTCATCTAGGTGTCCAATGCTTCTCATAGTAAGCACTTTTTTGCCTTTTCTCCTTTGAGACAGTGTTTTCTAAGGCACCACAAGGCAGCTCCCGGTCCTGACTCTTCTCCGTAAGTCTCCCAAGAGCTGCGAGGGGGTGTGTACAATACCGGCACACCCAGCTTTCAAAATAAATACAGTGTTAACAGCAAGACTTTTAGAACAGTGATTCTCTCCTTGCTTTAAAAGAGGTCGAAGATAGCTTAGCTCCATTGTTCGTTAAAATTTCACACCTTTTACATTTTTCAACAGCCTTCCCCATTGGTAAAGTTTTTTTTTTTTTAATGTGTTTAATGATGTCCTTAGTCAGTTTTAATGTAAATCTGTTTTCATTACATCCTTAATTGCTTTCCATTGTTACCGAGTATCAGTTCATATTAGATACTGGTGTTTTTTTATAATAATAATAATAATAATAATAATAATAATAATAATAATAAGATAACAGCTACTGCTTTTTTAGTATGGCTAGGTGTGTCACTGCCATGAGCTGATCGGGAAATAATTACTCATTTTGGTTTTCCCCACTGTAAAGTGTGAGGCAAGGAGAAAGTGTTCAAAGCCTTCTGGACCATTGGGTTGGTTTCATTTGTGTCCTATTCCTCTGCTTGGCATTTAGACTCCTCTCCATCCCATGAATTTACTACCTTCTCTTCCAGGGACGTGGTTTCTTTTTGGATCTTGGTATCTGCACAGTCCTCATTCCCTGAGCCAGCAACGTTGCCAACCCCCCCAACTACCACCACCACCAGGAAAAGGATTTAGTTCAACCATCAATGGAAACAGGCTTCTTCAGAGCTTCTGGTCACTGACCTAGCTTGACTAACAGCAGAACTGGTTCCGATTGGCTCAGTGTTGCAACAGCTGTTCAGAAATTTTGCCTGAAACATGAATGTTTACTGCAGTGGCAGATGCTCAAAAATGCTCATTAGGTGGCCTAGATAGCACAGATTATTGCGCTTATAGGAATAAAATGTATAAAGCACTCCTGTTCAGTGTCTAATTAATACCCTTGGAGAATACACCGCACTTTACACACAATCACAAATGGTTGGCTAGGGGTTCGATATTATTTTTCTTGGACTAGCCAACTCAGTTAGAACAAATATGCTTTTTCCCCCCAGGTTTACCATTTCGTTTGTGAGGATATGAAGAGACAGAACAAGCTAAAACAGTATTTTGGACCTGGATTGCAACCAGGAACTCTATTGGCACCTAGCCCTGAAGTTATTAGGCCACTGGGACACCTCAAGGTAATTAACATACTCCTGCAGGGTGATAATGGTGATAGGGGAAGAAGAAAGAGCAACTCACCACAGAACAAAGGTAGCATTTTTTTTCACCCTGTAGGGAGCTATCTCTGTGTGCCAATTAAGGAAAAGAAAAGGTGTTTTCATGAAAGGGTCCAGGCCTTAAATTTTATATATCATATAGCATAAAGACATAAAATATTGAAACAGAAAGATGATTCCTTTCAGGAATTAAAAAATATATATTAGCACTTATTGAGGGGGGTGTTGCCCATGCCAAGGCACATGAGCGGACATCAGAAGATAACTTTCAGGAGTTGGTTGTCTTCTACATGTGTGTTCTGGAGTTCAAACACAGGGTGTCGGGCTTAGTGGCAAGCACCTTTACCCCTTGAACCATCCCTCTGACCCTCATATACTTTTTCATGACTAAACAAAGACACTTCCCTACAGTTTATACTTCTGGCATTAATCTCACTAAGGAAAAATTGTTTAGATGGGAAACATTTGATTGATGATCTGCCATATCAGATGAAATGCACACTGATTTGACTTTTAAAATGAAATCTCACAGTATTTTTTTGTACTCAAGGAGATCATAAACTTACAGCATGCACCAGGATCTTACTATGTCACCCAAGATGCTCTCAAACATTGGCTATTCCTGCCCCAGCATCCATACTATTGAGAAGCTTGACCACAGTGTTAAAAATTTAAGCCACCTTTACATCCTCAGAAACACTTGGCAGAGACTACCGACTTGATTTTAAATAATACTTGCATCTTCAACTAAATGAAAAGCCTTCTGTTCTGTATTTAAGTGAATGGTCCTTATTAAGTTTGGATTCTAAGAAGCTTCTCTGGTCTCAAAGCAAGGAGTTGGAGTTATCTGGCATTAGGAGACTCTGAGTATATAGACATTTTGGACATCCCTTGGTGGTACAGCAATGGGGTTAGCTAGAGATTTGGGCTATTGGTCCATGTCAGAAGACCATGGGTGGTGCTCTCACATGAACCAGGTTTCTCATCTCTTTTTTTATTTTTTTCAGACTCATTCTCAAATTTATCCTTTGCGGGTGAATAATTTATTAGCAGATTGTATGATAGTCATCACCTTGCCTAATAAAATGGTTATTTTAACAAAGGAGTCAGCACCTTCTTTTTTTTTTTAATTAATTTTTTCCTTTTTTTCTTACACTCCATATTTTATTCCCACCACCCCCTCCCCTGTCCACTTTCTGACTGTTCCACATTCCATACCTTCTCCCCACCCCCTGTCTTCACGTGGATGTCCCTACCTCCCCCACCTCATCTGACCTGTAAACTTCCTGGGGCCTCCAGTCTCTTGAGGGTTAGGTGCATCATCTCTGAATGGACACAAAACAGGCAGTCCTCTACTGTATGTGCGTTGGGGCCTCCTATCAGATGGTGTATGCTGCCTGGTTGGTGGTCCAGTGAAGGACCTGTGCTGGGCTTTATTCATCAGGGAGAAAGATATCCCCTTCTTTCATGGATTTGCAACAAGAACTAGTGACATTTCATTCAATTTTCATAGAATGGCCAGTCCACTCAACAGTGCTTTGTAAAATAAGAAGAAAACCCCCGAGGGCTGTTTTTATATGTAGAGCCAGCATAGTCCTGGCCCATTAGGAAGTAAATGAAAGTTACCAGTTGGTTTCAGAGCTACAGAGAGGCAGCAAGTGTTCAACAGAAGCTTCATAAGACAGATCACCAAGGAGATTGATTTTAGTGACTTCAATTATCCCATCAGTTTTGTTTTTTTTTTTTTTAAGAAAAATTAAACATTTTTGTTTTTTTAAAGTAACACTGACGGCTAAAGGTATTTCGGAGGGAGGAGGAGGTGGGAGGAGGGAGCGGAGACTGATTCAGCTGATGATTTATGATTTTAATGAACTTGACTCTTTGAATTCAAGGCATGTCTTGAGGATTTTTCACAAAAAACAATCAATCCTTTTCAGGGCTTAACTCCGCAGTAACTTCCTGCACCCAGTCAACCGATCGCCATGGACACACTCAAATGCCTTTCACTCTCTGCCTCTCCACGGGGTTGTATTTCGTGATGAGAAGAGAAAGCCATAGTGTTTCTAAAGCGTTCTTGGGTCCTTAGACAACATCGACCTTTGTATTATGAATGATTATCAGAACATTAGAGAATGATAAAAACAAAAACAATTTCCACATACCAGACAAAAGAGGACCACTCCAGACTCCAGAAAATACCAAGCAACCAGAAACGAATGGTGTGATTTAAGGCAGTGGTAAAGATGTACGGCTGTCAGAGCTGGAGCAGCCCAGGGGGGAAGCTCCCGGTCTGCGCTTCTCTTAAGTGGATACCACATACAAAGCAAACAGGGTAAGGATGTGACTAAACCATCAGTCAACCACACACGGTCGCACTGACATTAATAAACAAAGAGAACATTTCCCCCATAGTTGCTGAGGTGAGGTAGCTATGGCAATATCCAGAGAAACTCCTACCACGAAGTCTTTGGTTTTACAGTCCATCTGTAGAGTAATTGGAATACTCATTAAGTCAGGGCAGGTTAAGTATAGAAACATCTTACCAAATCTGCACTAGCTAGACAAATTTATTCCAAGAAATAGTTGTTTAAAAACTTTGAAATATCTACTTCATGTACTTAATAATCTTACAAATGAAGAGTTTCATGGGTCAGTTTGCAAAGTTCTTAAACCCTTTCAGATCTCAGCCTAGTCAGGAAATTCTAATTATATAGTGCCCTCAAGTAGTAGGTAATAGCTAAGAAAGTTTGGGTAAAGAGATAACCCAAAGTACTCTAGAACATGAATAGAGTGCCTTGCTGCCCTCAAGCTGTAGTGGCCCCCAAAGCACTGACTCAGCCATCCTTTGCCTGGATATCTTGACTTTCTTCCTTTTCTGCCTCCCGAAATACACCCCAACCCTCATTGTCCCATGACACCTTAACGGCGTATCTTTGACTGGTGAACAGTCTTTCTCCAGAGTTTTAATTGATCATGAATTGTCTAACATATCATCATTATTATTTATTTAGTGAGTTTAGTTCTATGCTCCTTGAGAAATTAAAAAGTGCATATCATGTTCCCTATACCTCCCTAGGCATTCCATACACCTAATTATGCACTTTGTAGGGCTTCGATGAGTATTAATCCAATGAATAAGTAATGAATTCTCAGAGGAATATTTCCTGCCGCTTACAAATCTGACTTCTTTGTCGCTAGAGAGGGCAGTGATCTAAATCGCTCCTCTTTGTGATTAGGAGCTGACCTTGCATTCTGTTTTTATCACAGAGCAAACAGTAGACATTGCTCAGCCTCTGTGCAGCATTTGCAAGCTTCATTCTCCACCTTTCAACTCATTTCCATCCTCACTCATTGACTACTTTCCCTCTAGATTTCACGAAGACAAATGTCCACACTTTTCTGTCTTCTTACTCCCTCTAGGATTTTTTGAGTGTCGGTATCTCTTCAGTGATCACCTTAGACCAGATAACACAATCGAACCTAACTACCCTAAAAATTCTCTTCTATTGTCCTCCTTTCATCAAAAGTCTTAGATATGTGCACTTCTGAACAGTTTTCTAACAACACCTGCCATCTTCTTGTGGTATTTCCCTATCTTCTTTCTGTCCAGGGATCACCTTGGCCAGCAGAAGCCAGGAAATCTATCACCTCAATGGGCAATGAATATGTGCTGAATGAATAACACAAAAAAGAATGGAGGGTTACTGAATATAGAATGAATGGCAAATGGTGAAAAATGTACTTCCAACTTAATAAGCATCTCTTATTTTATGTTCCTAATGCTGGCTGCTGTCAAAGAGAGCAGCACACGCACAATGATGTGTTGGTGTTGAAAAGTCCACCCTGTCTTCCTGTCGCCTTCACAGGAGATGGTTGCAGTTAGCCATAAACATATGAAAGTTACTTCAAACTGCCCCTAGAATTTATCAGGGTGTCTTGAACTTAGCCAGTATTTCCTTCTGTTCAATTATTGGAACCTTCAATTATATATTAACACCTTAAGATTAAAAAAAAAATTCCAGTGCTCAGACCAGTAGAAAATACCTCACCATAAGTTTCCATTTCAAATATAATTTTCATCTCCCTTTTCAGAAATAGGTTTACTTTTTGATTAACAGGTCATAAAGAGAACTTCAATTAATTTCCCCCTGACATCCTTCCTGTACAGATTTGCCATTTAAATAAATGTAATAACTGACCTTATAGCTTTCTAGGTGCCTACAGTACTGAAAATCTTAATGAAATACTGGATACCTTATTAAAACAAAAACCATTTCACATAGGCACATAAAATGGAAAGACTCCTAATTTTTTTTTATGGTAAATATGGGAGGTCCTATGTCTTACATAACCAGCTGTGAGTGAGAGATAGAATCATTACCTGAGGGAGAAAATTGGATTTACTTACAAAGAACTCACTAATGGAATTTGTTTCTTGGTAATGTTTTCGTTTTATTTTGAGACATACCCTTGACAGCTCTAGGAGGGGTCCTAGAAAGTCTGGGCATTTACAAACTTTCTACCACCCTCTGCCACTCATCTAGGCAAATGGAAGGGCAACAGAAGACAATAAAACAGTGTCAGACAGAGCATGGGGGAATGTATCAGAATTTAGGGATGAAGAGATCTTTTAAATGCATTCAATGTAGAAGCACTTGCTATTACTAGGAAGCAAACCATAGTGCTTACGAATTTATCATCACAATTCATATGGTTAAAAAGTTCATTTTATTTTAACTGGCTGGCTATAACACAAATCAACAGGTCATCAGTGTGTTAAACTATGTAACAGCATGGAACTTCTAACTAGATCAAAGCTTGGTTCCATGTAGTGCATAACTGTGTATATCACACAAAAGGAAAACTATTTTAAGTAATATATAAGCGAGTTCGATTTAACCATCTGACTCTCAATGACTAGTAAAGCATCAAATGAACTCAGTTTTGGTGTAACTGAATGGTATTTATCAATTCTCCTTGGAATAACTGCAACAGAAGATGGTTCACAGCAGGCTGCCAGTCTCCGTCTGTTGTGTGTGCGATTTGGTATTCTAGGACTAAAATGCAGGAGTATAGAGGCCCCATATTATCCTCAGACCTTCAGAATATTCCTGTGTGTTCATTCAGTCCCATTACTCATTCTCTTTGTTGTTGTTGTTGTTGCTGTTGTTTTCAAGACAGGATTTCTCTGTATAGCCCTGGCTGTCCTGGAACTCACTCTGTAGACCAGGCTGGCCTCGAACTCAGAAATATGCCTGCCTCTGTCTCCCAAGTGCTGGAATTAAAGGCATGTGCCATCACTGCCCAGCTCCATTACTCATTCTTAACTTGCACTGTGCATGGATCTGAAAGGCGTGGGATGAAGGTCTAGGTGGAAGTTTAATTTGAAAACAAAAGAAAAGCAAAAAAATCAGCCAAAACATAACACAAATAAAATTACTGAATACATAGGACAGCCACAAACATCTCAGAAGCAGAGCCCCCATGTGCCTCCCTCCTATACCAAACACACTGGATACATTTCCACAACATGAGTCTTCAGGTACCCAGAGCCCTCTATTCCCTTTTTAACATCCTAGAATATTTGTTTTGGAATTGCACGTTCTTAATCTTTATCCAGAGGATCTCATATTATTTCAAAAAGAGGAGGTGCACTACTTTTATAGAATGTCTTTCTGATCTTAACACAAAGATGGAATGTCTAAATATGATGATGATTTTACCATTGGACAGCTGTATTTGCAGATAAGTCAGTTTCAATCAAAAAATACAGCCTCCAAATGGTAGTTTATATTCATTTGATGAAGAACACTTAAAAAGTGATCTCAAGAATTGAGAATTTTATTAAATTACACACCTGAGAAGAAATAATCATGGCATTTTTGTTAGTGTTTACAAATTTTATTATTTAAATTTACTCATTTATTTTTGAAACTTGGGAAAGAATTGTGTATGACATTCAAATATTGTTTCTTCATTTTATTTAGATATTCACAATAATTTGTGAAATGCATAGATTTAAACTATAATGGACATATATAATTAAATAAACTAAGTTGCTACAACATGTTAATTTATATCTTAAGATTTTTTTGACGTTGGACTATTCCACAGATTTTGAGATATAAATAGTCTATAATATATTGTGACATTTTCTAGGTTTTTAAAATATTCTTCTAAATCTATGACTAAGTAAGCTATGTGAAAGCATAAATGCTTAGATAACTTTTTAATGCATGGTCTTGGGTCATCACTAAGAAATCAGAGATGGCATTTGGCACATACATACATAGTTATACAGTAACATGAGTCTTATGGCTTCCATTTATAAAATCCCTATTCCTAATGCTTATCTAGACATGACAAAATGAATTAAATGTCCTCAAAGTAGCTTCCATATTTAATTTGTTTTACTCAAGTTGCTTGCTATATTACATAGTTCAGTAAAACTAACAAGAATTTTAATGATCTTTCCTGTCAGTTTAAAATAATTAGCATTTAATCATAGCCACATGATATAACTCTGGGTTTTGGTTAATTTGATAGTTATAAGTAAAAGTATAATTTGGATTATATAACATCACATCTTTTACCATGTATTAGGTACATAGTTATTGATGGAATTAAACTCTTTAAATAGTATTTATTTAGATAATGAGATTTTAGTTATTCACAAAGAATATTCACATAGAGATCTTTCAAATTTTCAATTTCATTATCTACATTATACAATAAAAACTGAGAAGTCTCTGAAAACAAAGCATAGAGTTTGCTTGATCAAACAGTAGTCTTAAAGATCTAATAATTTATTATTCCATATGAATACTAAATATAACTCAAGTTTGTCTTCCAAAATCATAGATCATAAGTTTCATTTTCTAAATAGTGTGAGAAAACTGGCTCGTTCCAGGAAAGCAAGATCTAGCTAGCCACTATGCAGAGGGTATGAAGGAAGGGCATGCTGTTAACATGCATGACGTGTGGTCAGAAACCCTGGTCCTTTCTATCTAAATCAATCCTCTCTCCCTGAAACTGACGGGAGCTCAATTATCCAAAGCTACCCCAAACAATCTTTACTTGAAAAGAATTTATTAATGTCAAACAAGTACCTAGCCAACAATGACAGTCTTTAATTTAGTTATCATTCCTTATAAATCATGAATCTGAAGTGGAACTGTGAAAGATGACATTGCTGATTGAATCTTATCAGATTGCTTCAGTTAAACAAGATGGATACAATTTAATTGTGTTCAGTTTACCTCCAGAAGACAATCTATACTATTTTATTATAAAAGCCTGTTATATAACATTAAAAAATAAAACAACTATTTAGACATTGGAAAGTGACTCTTACCCATCTGTGTGCATCCTTAAATGAGAAATTCACAGTTTTCAATTCAAGAGATTTATAGGGCATGAAGTTCCATCTCTGATACAGTCTTTAGTCAGCCACAGACTTTTTTTTTCTTTTCAAATGATTGTTCTCTTTAAATGGAAGCAGTCTTTTAAACCCTGTTGTCACTAAGCCATCAATAAATTTCAGTTTTCCAGTTTCCTAGGAAAATCTAACCCAAATTGCTACAGAGGGATAAGAAAATCACCACATACATATAGGTCATCAGCTTCACTAGGCAAGGCCATTAACCTTTTGTATGGTACAAGTAACTGACAGAAGTGTACTTGTAAAGACTATACACATTATCTCTACTAAATCGCGTCAATTATCTTGGAAAGGTGTTCCACAGAATGGCAGAGCAACAGTGTTAGGGAGCTGGTGGTCACATAGTTAGCAGTATTATCATGGAGATGTGTTCAGGTTTGCTCGTAACTTTTTATTTGAATTAGTATCACACATGGTTTTTCTTTTTCCCACTCCTAATAAAAGCCCAGATGGCCTCCATTTCTTTGTGTGCATATGCACATGTGTGTTCATGAAGATATACACACATGAACCACTGTGAGCAGTGATCTTAAAGACGTCAATCATCATCACTTCTTGGAGAATTTCCCACTTTTTCAAAATGGCTCCCATGCTTTAATGCCTTCATCTGTTTGTCTAGGTTGCAGGTTGTGATACGGTCATGAGGTGAAGCATCCGTCCTCATAACATCCTTCAAGGAAGCTGTCCCCCGTAACTGCCTGTACAGAACTCTCCCCACAAAGGCTGAAGGGTGGAGTGAGGGATTCTGTGTAAAACTTGGTTGGTGCAGGTTCTGTTCTCTTGGTTAATGCAGAGTAAGGTATTGCTTCACATTATCATTCTAAATATTGTCTGTACACTCTGTGGAATGTGAAACGCATGGTTATACTGTTCTCTTTACCCAAGAACTGAGAGCAGAAATGCCAATTCAAGAGAAAAAATCTTTCTCAATACCTCTTTACTAGGGGAATTACCTATAGTTCCTTGGGGGCAATCAACATAGAAAAGATACCCTGAGGCTCAATCAGTCAAAGAAGTTTAAAGTTGATTACATAGACATAAATCTACATAATTATAGTTCATGTAAAAGATTTTTAACTGAACAACTTGCAAGGACAGCAAAAGTGAAGTTTATTTTTAGTCTATCAAAGTAAAGTTGAAACTGCACCTATAATTCTTAGGTCTATATATACGACAGACTGCGGGGCAGTGGACTGTGCCAAGAAACTTGTTGAGGATGAGTAGGTTGGAAGCCCCAGAACCTCATACATGCCAGAGAATGGTAGGAGAGTCACCTGCTTCTGACCAGGCCACTGTCATGTGACCACAGCACTGCATGGAGAGGACTGGGATAATCAGTCACATAGGGGCAGGGCCCCAAACCCCTCCACATGCAGATGAGGCATCCCTAACATCTCAGACCAAGCCAATAGAAAGCATCCGCTGTCAGACACTCAACTCACTCTAAAATGTATATAAGATCCTATCCAAAGAAATAAAGCTGTGAGAACTACTCCATCACGGATCCTCTGAGAGCTTCTGTTGTATAGGAGCTGTAACAGTTCCTGGGAAGAGGGCTCTCTCCTGAAACTTTCCATGCTTCAGGTCCCTCACCTTGGTTCCTGGCAGCTGCACGAGACTTGCTAGCAGAGCCCCCTGCTGGCTCTGTGCAGTGCAGTGTCTAGCTGCTTAGCGAAAGTCAGCCACACACACACACACACACACACACACACACACACATACACATACACACACACACACACACACACAGAGAGAGAGAGAGAGAGAGAAAGAGAGAGAGAGAGAGAGGGAGGAGGTTTATGAAATTTAAAAAGAAAAGTCTAAAAAAAGACAGAAGGAAAAAAAAGGAATAACAGTATTGAGTGTATGGGTTCCATATAATATAACTTTTTCTAGACCATTCTGCTAAATGAGTGTACCTTGAAGCCTCCACTATAAATTTCTCTTTTTGAGTGTATATGTGCTTGTTAGAAAGAGGCCATGCTGATATTTTACTTCCTTCTGGGAAGAGAAGTATGAAGATGAAAGATGGTCTCTCATTGGGGAGTAGCCCACCCCACTGGCTGGCTGCCTCAGAAGCAAGAGGGCATGGAGGTATCCACGGTCGTCAGAATGGTAATGATGGGGAGAAAAATAATGAAACTTTCTTTGTGACACTGGATGATAATAGGTGAAAGGACACCAAGGACACAAATCACAAATGTGATTTCTTCATGACCTGATAGGCATTCTGGAAGAATTTGTAGGGAAATAAGTTCAACAAGAAGTATCAGGAGAACAAATAATTGATATTTTATCAAAACATAAGCACAAATTGTTTTAAGATAGTGAGAGAGTAACTGATTAAATTCCCATTTGACATATAATATTACCATCATTTTTAGAGCATTTTAACTAGTGAAGACAGTTTTGTAGTCAGAGAATTCTATAAGTCCTGCTGCATCATTTGTTTAAAAAGTGAACTATATTCTAGATAAGCCAAACACATAAAACACCCTGTTACTATACATTTTTCAGCTATGAATCATTTTAATGAAATATATTGTTTCCACAATAATGCTTACTTCCATTTAACTTCTTTATAAAACATTTTTATTAGCTCTTTGAGGATTTCCTAGAATGAGTTTTGGACACATTCACCCCTCCCCCTTTTCCCCAACTCCTCCCAGATCTACTACCTTCCCTACTCATTCAACTTTCTGTTCTACTTTTATTGTTTTGTTTTCTTTTTTAAAATTTTTTATTTCTTTCTTGTTTTTACAACCTACCAACTCCAGTTTGTGCTATCTATGTATTCGTGGATATGTGAATTAGGGCATAGCTGACCTACGAATGGCAACACTCTCAAAGAAAACTAATTATTCCTCTCCCAGAAGCTATCCATTGTCAACAGTCCCTGGCCTTCATGTCTACCTTTTGTCTCCATACTGTTTATCAGTCTGGCTTGAACTTACATAGGGTGTGTGATGTGGACATAGCCTCTGAGTTCACACATGGAGGTGCCCTGTTACTGATTTCTTGGATTTATTCACTGCCTACGGTTCTTATGGCCTTTATGGCTCCTCTTCTGCAGTGAGCCCTAAGCCTTGGAAGGAGGGGATTGGTATATATGTTCCATTTAGGGCTAAGTAGCCCACAGCTAACTATTCTCCGCACTTTGGCCAGTAGTGGATCTTTGTCCAGTCATGGGTCTTTGCATTAATTACCATCTACTACAAATAGAAGTTTCTCTATAACAGTTGAGAGATGTACTAATCTATCAGTATACCAAATAACCAGAAGTCAGTTTACTATGTTTATTTAGCAGAAAATTGTACTAGGTTGTCTTGTAGGGCTTATTTCTACTATGAGCCTTATAGAACATTGTTTCAACATTTCTTTTCACCTCAAGTGAGTTTTGAATACAAAATTAAGATTTCTGTCAAAAAATACCTGGGTTTTGCTTGAATTATGGAAGATATTTCCTAAAATATTACTCTGGCTTATTTCTTTCTTGTTTCTCTTGTTTCATTCTCAAGAAAAAGATATTCATAATGTAATGGTATGCCTGGTAATAAATATGAGAAACAGAGCAAGGTACATACATGAGGATAAAGGAAGATTACTGGTGAAATCCTCCCCACGGCATACTCTGGACCTTTGAACCAGGTATTCATACTTACCAGTTACGTCATTGTTATGGCTTAGAGGTGAACCACCTTCCACAGGCTTGTTTCAACTCTTAATTTCTAGCTACAGAGGTTGTGAAACTTTGAGGATTTTGGAAGTGTAGCTAAAAAGCAAGGCCATCTCCTTTTCCTGAACCTCAATGCTATCTGAGCCAATCAGGAGAAACCCACTGAAAGAATGTGATCCCACAGAAGAGCAGCCATCTTCCGACAAAGAGACAAGAATCACACACAAGAAGCTTGTTCCTGTTCCAAGTGAGAAGCCTTGCCTTGGTTGTGCTGGTTTCGATAGTGGCCAGGGATGTGACCCCCATGCACACTGATAACCTTACATTTTTGGCATTCAGTTTCAGCTCACTCTATTTATTTTCACCCTAGTCATGTTTCATACCTTCTTCTAGCTTGCAAACTTGACCTCTCCACTCTGAGAATCAATATGAGCTTGACACCTGTCTCTCAGGTTTCAATGCCTGCTCATGTATCCTGTTCTGCTCTAGTAAATGACCATCTCACCTCTGCTTAGACTTTAGGTGTGGCAGTAGCTACTGAATGGGCTAGAATATGCTTCAGAAAATGGTCTGAGATCTGTTTCAGGCATAAGGAAGCTCCCAGTATTCATCCACTGACATGAGAGTGGTAAAACTACTGAAGAACTAGTTCCCAAGAACACGTGATATTTCCACACCTAGCTTATACTTTCTCTTTTCCCCAGTTCCAAGTGTTGTCTCTAAAAATAGATAAGTGACATCTTTAATCCATCCCCTCTACTTTGTCTTATCTCAAGGGGATAGCCAAGAGGCAGCTGAAAGCTGCTTCACAGCCTTCTCTCAGAATTTTCCAACTCAACAGGGTCCTTCCCCAGGTCTAGGAGAGAGGCCCTTCCTTGTCCCAAGTCCACAGCTACTCAGGTTCTCTATACTCTGGTTCTAAGGTGCTCCAGAATCCAAAGATCCCCTTCCTCCTGCTGGAGCAGAAAGAGGTCAGAAGAGTAGAAGGGAGGGAGAGATAGAGAGAGGAAGAGGGAGACAGAGAGGGAAAGAGCCACTTAAATTAGCATTCTGTTCAAATGAAATCCAAGCTCTTTGTAACTTTAACAATAATAACAGAACACTTCCAACAACAGAAAAGCACATGAACTCACAGTCAAGTGAATTTGTCTTACACATATTCAGTATTGCATATAAAATGCTGAAAATAATAGATAGCAAAGCAAGAACGAAGGAGAATGAGCATTTAAGAGCTCTGTAACTCACCCAGAAATACATACCCAAGCACTAAAGGGTAAAGTCATGACTGAATATAAATGCAATTAATGTGAACTCAGATGTGAGTGTCTGTGACTGCTAGGATTGGCAGAAGTAACACGAGATGTTTCTATCACTATTGTTTCAGTTCAGTGAAGGTCACTAATATTGAGGGCCCTTTAACCATATGAAAATGTTGCAGTCCTGTAGCTTGAAAAGTAAGATAGTATGAAAGAGAGAAAAGAAAGCAGTGTAGGAATAGACTGACCTAGAAAAACTTAAATTATAGCCATGAGTTGAGAATTTATGGTGGTAAATCTACAGACTGTATACCTTGAACTTTCTGAGTTCTTTCTGGACTATCAACCCTTGAAAAGTCCTTGTGCATTATGTCATTAGCTACTCTATTCCACGCCCTACTTTACTTGTTAACATGTGTATGTTTGTGCTTGTGTGAGCACATATGTGTATGCAGACATGTATATGTGTGTGTGTGTGTGTGTGTGTGAGTACACATGCCCATAGATATATGATGTTAATGTTTTATATTTTCCTTATTCACTTTCCACATTAGTTTTGAGATAAGGTTTCTTGATGAACCTAGAGCTAGACTAACAAGCTAGAAACATTCAGAATCCTCCCATCTCTGTTAATGGGATTACAGGGCAAGCTGATGCACCTGACTTCTTATACAAGTGCTGAGAGTCTGAACTCAGGTCCTCATACTCACATGGCAAGCACTTGAGCCATCCCCTCAGCTCCCCTAATTTACTTCTTACTTATGTGCTTTATATTATTCTTTTGCTTAAGGATAATTAACATCAAGTACTTGCTAAAAAGTTCCCATTGACTTTCTGATAGATCACTGTGGCAATTGGATGTATGTGTGTGTGTGGGGGGGGGTGGGCTACAGAGTCACATGATGAATCTCAGAAAATTGGACTCTAGAGATCAGCATCAGGGTGCAGCTCTACATTTATTGCCCAGTCTACATATGCTTATATAAAGTGTTGGAGCCAATCCCAAACCCCTAAATCCTTGGTCAATCATATCTTGCCACACCTTCACCATGCTCAATGAAAGCCCTACCTAATGAGGTAACTCAAGAGTGGGGGTTGTATCTTCACCTGTGAGGACTTCTGTGAAGATGGTGGAAGCAGCCATCCCTCTGTTCTCAGTTCCTTTCTGCGGTCTCACTGGTTTCTGGTTTGCTGGGAGCCATCTTAGATCTAATGCTGTGAACAGCAGATCGGGACTCTCTGAGGAGCTGCAGGAGAGTGTGGCATCTTGTTCTCCACCCCACTTTTTCCTTCACAAGGTTGACCCCCCACATCCTCCACAGATTATAAGTAGAAATATCTTTCTTTATAACAAACATTTTCTTTTAGAGTTACATCCACCTTGTTCTAACGTAGATTAACAAATTACCTAGCATCATTACTTCAGCAGATTTTTTTCAGTTCCTTCAAAATAACGTATTCAAATGTATTCCCCCATCAACCTGAAGCAATTGCTGCTGCAATGTAAATGAATCTAGCACTATCATGGGAGAAAATAGTAATTTTTAAGAATACTCTATTTTTTAAAGATTAATTTAGTATATTTATATGAGTACACTGTAGCTATCCTCAGACACATCAGAAGAGGGCATTGGATCCCATGACAGATGGTTGTGAGCCACCAGGTGATTGTTGGGAATTGAACTCAGGACCTCTGGAAGAGCAGTCAGTGCTCTTAACCACTGAGGTATCTCTCCAGCCTGACAATAGTATTTTTTAAAATCTAGGGTTGAAAACAAACTTCCACTTCCTCTGTTCTAGACAATATGATTTAGATACACAGCAAGGACAATATCTACTGCATTTCTATCACAGCTACCAAAAACAACAGATAGCAAGATTTCCCAGAAATTCCTCTAATACCAGAACTACCTTCTGGAAATGTGTGAGAGCACTGGGGGTCTGAGCAAACATGTGTCAGTCTTCTGTTGGGTTCTATAGAGCACAAAAATAAACTGTGAGACACTCAGCAGTTTCTTTCTCATGGTTAAAGCAAGTTCCTCTGAAGGGGATTCTTGTCAGAATGAGACCTATAATAGCTGATCATATTCTTTGACAAGCCACATGCTTCTATGGTTTATTATTCTGTTGAAGTTCATATTTTTTTGAGACATTTGTAGTACAATTTTCTAGAACTATAGCACTTTAATGTGTCATCAAAGTGTTATACACTGCATTTAACAAGATGTTATTTTCCTAGGAAAAGGTTTTATTCTTAAAATTAAAACACAGATTTAATGGGTCTACTATAATATCATAAGATTCTAGAGAAAATAGTAGGATCTTAAAGTGCTTCCTTGAATAATGACTGAAGGAAAGTCACAAGTAGAAAAATTGACCTTGTATACTATCATGCCCCTCTGTATTCTTGGCCAGACAATCATTTAGCAATTGTTGATCATTTACTCGTTTGCCCAGGAAACAGCACACATTGATTCTATGTCGCCATGGGAAGGAGACAGGGAGAGCTGCTGAGCATGGACCTGTGATGAGAAGGAAGACTAAAGACCATGGCATCTTTGTGACTGATGACAGACAGTGGCTAAGAAGCCACACAAAAATCTAAGCAGCTAACGCTGTATTCCAGAACTACAGGAAAGAGGAATCTATAGAGGGAGGTATAGAAACAAGCACCTACACTGCTGGACACCCACACTTCTGAGCTCACTGTGGATACCCACACTCCTGAGTTTACCTTGTACACCCACACTCCTGAGCTCACTGTGGACACCCACACTCATGAGTTTACCTTGTATACCCACACTCATGAGCTCACTGTGGACACCCACACTCCTGAGCTCACTATGGACACCCACACTCCTGAGTTTACCTTGTACACCCACACTCATGAGTTAACTGTAGACACCCACACTCATGAGTTAACTGTGGACACCCATACTCCTGAGCTCACTGTGGACACCCACACTTCTGAGTTTACCTTGTACACCCACACTCCTGAGCTCACTGTGGACACTCACACTCCTGAGCTCACTGTGGACACCCACACTCCTGAGCTCACTGTGGACACCCACACTCATGAGTTAACTGTGGACATCACACTCATGAGCTCACTGTGGACACCCACACTCATGAGAGCACCTTGAACACCCACATTTCTGAGAGCACCATGGCATCACCAAGCCTGAGACCAAGTATCAATTTGAGCAACATGAGAGTCTGAGTTTTCAAGAAAAATGCATTTTCTGATATAGAGATCAGTTCTTACTTATATGCTAAAGTGTATATGCTAAAAAGAACTATGTCAAAGCAATTTCGAACACTGGTGCCTTCCAGTTCCTTTCCTGTAGATCTCATTACCACAGAAGGTGACAGGGGTTAAAGGGCTTGAGATGGAACAGACTGAGAACAGATTTATACTCTTCCATCTCCCAATTGTGAATGAACAGAAACTAAAGCATTAGCAATGTGAAATGAAAACAATAATGTCCATCTCGCTACTGTAAAGACCATATGAAAACACAATATTAAATCTCAAGGGATCGTTACTAATGTGACAATATTAACCAAGCTGTTTCTTCTCCTCATATAGGAAATACCCATTATTATGAAATCAGTCACTGCCAAATTAAAGACTCAAGCATATTGCCAATGGTAAGAAGAATACAGAGCGGTCATGAGTAAGAAGTAGAAACCGTCTCACCTCTCACAGCCTGTTTTCCTATGCTCAGAAAAATATCAACCTCTAGCCGGGCGGTGGTGGCGCACGCCTTTAATCCCAGCACTTGGGAGGCAGAGGCAGGTGGATTTCTGAGTTCAAGGCCAGCCTGGTCTACAGAGTGAGTTCCAGGACAGCCAGGGCTACACAGAGAAACCCTGTCTTGAAAGAAAAAAAAAAAAAAAAAGAAAAATATCTACTTTATATTAGTAGAATTATGAGGTATTCCTCTTTCTGTAAGTGATCTCATTTCACTCTCTAGAATGTTTTTAAGATCCATCAGTGCCACAGCATATGTTAAATGTCCTCTGTTGAAGTTTGAATGTCATTCCATTGCACGTATATGTTAAGGTTTCGCTGTTCGTTCGTCAACTCAGGCTGTTTCCATCTCTTGGCTATTGTGAAAAATGGCTCAGTATCTAACATGCTCACACTCTCAGATGTAGGAAATGGAATGGTAGTTTCTGGGGCTTTGGAGAGAATGGCATGTGAGTTGATATTTTCTGAGAGTTTCTGAAATTCAAGATGAAAAAGCTTTATAGACACCCTGTGTATAGCAAGCTTACAGTGATGAATACTATATTGCATACTCAGAATTTTTAAAGCATATGCATCATGTAATATATTTTAAAACCTCTTTTATTTTTATAAAAATCTCCTTATTATTGATAATAATATACTTTTCAAGTATATATGTCATTAACTATAGCTATTCAAAGCCCTATTATAAATTATACTGATCTGATAATCATTAAAGACATTTATAACTAAGTAGTTAAAAGAAAAATTGATTGAAAGAAAAGGCAAAACAATTGACTTTCAGAGAACATAGAATATCTAGTGAGTAGGACCCAAACAATGTGCAGGAAAGAGTGATACTGACCTTCCAAGTGCACCCTAAGAGGACTGTGTCTGGGGACAATGGGAAGGAACACAACAGGGACACAGAAAGATGCTAAGACAAGCTTTTTTGAGATTTACATGGCTGCATGAAGAATCTAGTGTTTTGAATTTCTTTGAAAAAAATTTTTTTCAGTCTGATTGCAATGTAAAGATGGTAGGTTGCAATGTATTTTCTGTATCTCTATATATTAGCCTCCTGCTCAGTGGGTCATGACCCATTTGTGGGTTAGAACAACCCTTTTATAGTGGTTGTTGTTGGAATCACAGATATTTACATTACAATTCATAACAGTAGGCAAATTACAGTTATGAATAGCAATACAAATAATTTATGGTTAGGGGTCACCAAAATGTGAGGAACTGTATTGAGGAACTGTATTGAGGAACTGTATTGTAAGGAACCTCAGGAATATTGAGAACTGAAGAGACTTAGGTCAGTCTGAGTCATCTCCATGGCTCTGAAATTGTTGCCTTAGACAAAGAAATCTTTGAGATCAGGAGTATGCAACACTAGAAGACACACAAAGATGAACCCGATTACAATAAAACCACATCTAGGTTAAGCTTCCACAACAGATGAAGAACTAAAATATGTACTCTCTCATCATTCATATTTCCTTTACATGTTTCTTAATGAATATAAAATGCCCTGCTTTTTTGGCAGGTAAATAGTCTGTAAGAATTTGATAATGATAATGATTTTTTTCCTTAACATGTTGATTTATCCTCATTAAAACAAATATTTCTCTCTTGGCTTGGGAGATGTTTCTGTGGATAAAGCCTTTGTCATGAAGGCAGGAGGACTGGAGTGTGGATCCTAAGAACCCAGGTAAAGCCAGATGTGCTGGTATGCATCTGTAATCACTGAGTTCCTGCAGAGATGGGGGGAGGGGATGAATCACTATTGACTTCCTTGGTGTTTCCATTTTCTTCAGTAACTAGAGTTTAAATATCTGCCTTCAAAAAGACAAAACTATTGTTATCTTGTACTTATCTAAAAGAGGAATCAGAGTGGACAAGTTTGGAAGAAAATATGAAAGAAAACTAGTAACTTTTATTTACCCCATTAGAATCCATTGTTTTTGAACAGCGTGTATTTTTGCTCATCCTATTGCCAGGGACATGTGCTATTTTAGAAGAGAAAGAAATAACACTACACCCCTTCAAATGGTTGAACCTCAAAATAAAAAATTTCAAACAAAAGATAGGAACAACTCATGCAAATGATGTCCCCAGAGTACATAGTTTGCTCTATCTTCTACAGTTAAGGGGAGAGATTAGCATTTTAAAGTGAATTGAAAGCTCAACCAAGAGCTATTATGACATTCAGGGTATCTTTCACTTCTAAGGTCTATTCATGCTCAGAGCTAAAAATTAAACCAGCTTACAAGTTATACATGAGAAAACAAGGCACATAAATGTTCACCCCAAAGCATTCACTAACACCTGCTTTCCAGTGTGCTTTGCCGATTTGAGTCACTGTGTTAGTGATATAGACATGACTGTAGTTAAATGATTTGTTTAATAATTTATTCTGAACAGTGATTAGGATGAAGACTTTGGAATTAGGCAGTATTGGACCAGAGTCTCATGTCAGTCAACCACTTATTAGCCCTGGGAATTTGGCCAAGTTATGCAAAACATTTTTCCTTACTGTCTTCTAAGTCTGGATTCCTGAGTCACAGCATTAAAGGAGGGAAAAGAAGAGCCACTGCCTAAGAGCACTATCACATGTCATTGAGAAAATTTATATAAAAGTTATCATGTTAGTTGTTATTAAATATGCAGGTGATTTTGGTGAGAAAACTATTATTATGATTATGATTATGATTATGATGATTATTATTATTTCCTTTGGTTTTTCAAGAGAGGGTTTCTCTGTCTAGCCCTGGCTGTCCTGGAACTCACTCTGTAGACCAGACTGGCCTTGAACTCAGAAATCTGCCTGCCTCTGCCTCCCAAGTTCTAGGATTAAAGGGGTATACCACCACTGCCCAGTTAGAGAAAATTATTAATAATAAGGCATTTTTATAGGCTAGTGAATGTACAGAAGTAGAGAGATATTCGTTAACAGATGGTAGGCATGGGCAAAAAATTGTTAGAACAATGTTGCTTATTGCACAGCAACAAAAGCTAGCTAAGTAGCTGACCATATTGAATAGATACCAGAGTGTCCATTCTTCCTTGTGGCAACATGGCTAAATGCTGGCAAACGGAGGGAGCAGCTTCTACACTGTGCATTTGAAGGGAATATGCAGACCCTCTTGTTTTTCATTTGATGGAATACTGGTGTGACTATGAACCAAACAACATGCTTGGACAAGGATGGTGATGAAGACACAGGGGAACACTACATAGAAAGTTCTCAGGTTACTACCCTGTGGTATATAAGCCTCCTCCGCTGACTGAAGGAACATGGCCAATCAATGTAGATTCACAGACTAAACAGAAAGAAAGGGGATTTCCCTGTCTGATCCCTACAGTCAAGATTTTTCAGGATACACCCAAACTAAATTCTAATTCTCACGAATAAGATAGATAAAAAGGATGATGTTTATTGACATGATACATTTTTTTTTCACTTTGTTTTAAATCCAAACAGCTGATCACCAACCATTTGTATAAAAGCCACTGGAGAGGAATGGGATGCCAGGTCACTGAGAGCTTCAGGACAATTCTAGTGATGATGGCAAGTCAGAGAAAAAAAATGGAAAATTGAAAAGGACATAATCTGACTAATATCTTAACAAGCTCAGCCTGGCTGTCAGGTGAAGCAAGGCAAGGAAGCCATCTGAGACTGGTCTGAGAAAGCAAGTGAAGGAAGATGTGGGGTGGGCTAATGCCAAGATCATTCAGGAGATGCACCCACATTTGCTGATATGTTAACACAGTGAAGGAATTGCTTCTGCTCTTAAGGCTTTTGGCTTGACCCAGAATGGAAGAAAGAGCAGCAGATCAAATTAAAGTCTACTGAATACTTAAATGGTGTTAGTATGGTGTTTGGGTAAGAGTTCCAGGCTACAGACATAAATCCTGGAGACATCCATGCAGAAATGTAAGGATGAGATGGTCAGGCAAGTGTGCAGACAGAGAGGCATATGTTACCTAGCTTTCCAATACTGTAACAGAGGTCATTAACCTAAAAAAAAGGAGAAGTATGCTTTGACCCACAGTTTCAAAAGTTTCAGAATATAGCCAACTGACTCAATTGCTCTCGGCCTGTAGCCAGTTGGTGGGTATGGCAGGAAGAACATGGCAGGCACACTGCCTTTTTCAAAAAGGGGGGTAGAAAGGAGAGGAAGAACAAGAGGTGAAAGTCTAAGCATCACCTGTAAGGACACACCCCCAATGACCTCACTTTCTAGCCTTACACCTCACCCATAAATGTTCTAGACTTTCCAGTGATGAATATACTGGGGATCAAGCCTTTAATGTACAGGGCTTTGGGAGTCAGTCAGGATCCGAATGATAGTACAGCCCAAAGCATGAGCTCTGGGGACTGTAATGCTAGAAGAGAGGTTAATAAGGAGTAAAGAAGCTAGGAGATGGCACTGGGGCAGAAGGAAAGGCCTCTGAGACATTTGGGAAGCCAAGGGACTGAGGCATCTCCAGAGTTACAATTGTGAACTGTGGCTCAGATAGGTCATGAAAGAGAGCACTGCCCGTTACATGTAACAACATCAAGGGGACTGCTGAGATGGATTTGGAAAGGTCCTCGCGTGATGGGAGCAGATTCTTGTTTATTACAGGCTCAAGAACAAATGGAAGGAGAAAAAACACAGATGATAACTGGAAAATTCTGTCTAAAAGGTTAGCAGCGTATGAAAGGCCAGAAACGTGGCAGAGGCAAGGAGAAGAATATCGCTCTATTCTGCTTTTAGTGTTTATGCATATTCCTGTGTGAGTGTGGGCACATATCTACCATGGCATGTGCAAATTATACCATGTGAATGGAAGTCAGAGGACAGCCTTGGGTGTGAGTTCTCACCTTCTACCTTATTTGAGACAGATGCTCATTGCCTGTTGTTGCAAACACTGGGCTAGCTGATCCACAAGTGTCAAGGGACTGTCTGTTCTCAACACTCCACCCCCATCTCTCTGCAGGAACTCAGGGATTACAGATGCATACCAGCACATCTGGCTTTACCTGGGTTCTTAGGATCCACACTCCAGTCCTCCTGCTTTCATGACAAAGGCTTTATTCACAGAAACATCTCCCAAGACGAGAGAGAAATGTTTGTTTTAAGGTGGACAGGTCAGCATGTTAAAACTAACCATTAGTGTTATGAAATACTAAGATAGTAACCTGAGAGAAAGCATCCATCCTTTGAGTACAAACGGACATAATGTGCAGACAAAAAGAATTGCAGACCTAGAGAGCTACTACTCCTTGGTGAACATTCAATCCGTTTTGCTCCATGATGACAAGGATCCCTCCCAGTCATTCAAAACACCCTTGCTATATTCTCTACTATTGAATAGTTGCTTCTCCTTCTGATGAGAAGGTCATTCAATAGCAAGTATTTCTAAAAACAGACTGTTTGTAATTTCACAACTGATATTCTTACAGCCTCTGAACTGTAACTAAAGTGGCAAATTTTTCATACCTCCTCATACTGAATGTTTAAGTGGGGCTTTTATTTGACATAAGTAAGAAGCTAAATCCTCCTGAAAGTAGAACGAAAATATTCATTACTTTAAAACTAATGTCAAACCTACCAAATTCATCCCCTGTGATCATGACTGCAAAATTTCAATAATCGAATTCATTCCTTATGTCACTGTGTCTCAAAGTCCAGTTTTCCCCACACAAAGTCCCACAGAAACCTTTATCATTGCTTATAGATACTAGGCAATTCTTTATTAGCACAAATACTGCTGCTTTTAGTGACTATTTAATGAAATGGTGGCTTTTCAACTTTTAAATACCTAGTTAATAGTCCACCAAGCGTCACTATTCCATCAAGCAATCTGGTTTTGGGTTTTACATCTGAGTGTTGTAATTATTTCCCTCCGATGTGCTCTTTTCTCTTCATTTATATTCCTTAAGGTTGTGGTGGTTGCATTTGAACACATTAAAACCTACATTCCAAGTTCTTAAATCTCCTGCAATTCAATATCAGTCCAATTCACACTGAGTTAAAAAGTGTTTTTTTTTCCAGTGTGATTATGTGTGCAAGAATATTCTCTACTCGTCCATTAGCTTCATAACTACTAAGTCACTTTTATGAACAGAACACTGACTACTTTATTATTCTTCTAAACAATTTGCACCATCTTGGTGGATTTCTATTTGCAGCCATAGAGACCTCTCTCTCCATGCCAGAGACACAAACGATGCCAGCAGCTGAGGAATTGAGTAGATGCAAAGTGCGGTGTTTTTAGAATGTCTCTCGGAGCCCCCAAATGGAGCTGAGCACAACTGTACTATTCGCACTTTTTAAAAACTTTGAAATGTCAACAACCCCAGACCCCTGTCCCATGGAAAGTAATTTTTGCTCTATAAATCTCTTAGGCTGCTTTTCAACAACTTAAGTATAGACCCAGGACAGAATGAATGCTGACAATGGCAGTATTGACAGCTGCAGGTAACCCATGGGCCTGAGACACACAGCACTTTCTCCATGCTTGAATCAAACAGGATCTCACATATCTCTGATCTTGTTCTTGGGAAAAAAGGGATAAAAGAGGTTGAGGAACCGCTCTTGGCTGGCGCTGACTGGGGTGTTGGAGGGATGGAGAGGTGTTGTTACTGTGAGGGATCCGGTATCGTTTTGTTTCATTAAACGCTGGCTTGACAGGAAACGTAGGGGAAACTTACCCAAAGAAATGGTGCATCCGCTGTGCAGGCCAAAAAGTAGATTCTCCCACCACTATGTAGAATAAAGAAACTTCTAGTACTCTTTCTCTCATGTTTCTGGCCACCATCGTCATTCTGCCCGTCTTCTGCATTCACTATTGTGCTCTATTCTAATCGCTTAATTTTCTTTCTTAAAAGTCTGAATGCCAAGAGTAAAAGCCCTTAGGAAGTTGTCCATGATTGGGTGCCAATTGGGTTCAAAACCTATATGGGCTCTTGGACCTGCTAAAATCAGAATGTGATTGGATTGGCCCACTTTCAGTTTACATTTTGATAAATTAGAGGAACTGGGTGAAGTTAAGGGTGAAGTGAATTCTAATTCCCTGGTGCTAAAAGTGGGATCCCAAGTTTCTTGATCTGCTAAAGAGTGTCCTGAATGAGTTCATGGAGAGAACACCCTTAGCTAGATTGTATTAGGCATTCTGTCTTCGGTATGATTGTTTTGGAAGGAACTACACTCACATATACTGCAAAGATATACTGGGTACCTAATATATAGGCAAGGGGTACATCCCTTATAGCCTAGTGAATGTAAACCTTAAGGTTAGTTTCCTCAAGAGAAAGCAAACTGGAAACAACTGGAATGCAGAATGTATGCTGCATCCCGCATCCCAAGTGGGGCAGCATCCTGAGGGAGCAGTGATGTTATAAAAGGGTACAAAGAGGACACAACCAGAAATTCAGGAGGCCAGAAGCCACCACAGAGTGGGGAATATCTTGAGTTGAGGGTAGCAAGCAATGTATGAGGATTGAAGGGAAGGTAGAGAGGTAACCCGAGTTGTTCAGCTCTGGAAGCACCTTGGACACCCCAAGAAGAGCATCACAGGACATCAAAAGTCACATGAACCTATGTGCCTTTCCCAGTCTTGGCTAGTGTTAACATAAAATCTTACCCAATGTTTCCTCAAAGGTTTCTGTGGTCGGAAACTCCAGCAAACCTCATTGTGTTTCACTACTAAAGCCAGTTGCAAAAGATTTCCTTCTCAGACTATGAAAGCACAAAGTCTTCTTAGGACATGAATCCCTTAAAGTATTCCCACATCCATTGCTACACACTTGCAAAAAAAATGTTTTTAATGTTGGTCTTGGAAAAACAATGATTTACATCAAGACCCTTGTGTAAATCACTGCATTGTGTATGTTTCCTAGGCTGGAAGCAGGCAGATTTGTATTTTCATGGCTCCGAGTTGGTTATGCCTCCTATAGTGAAACTTTCCATCTGTATTTCTGGAATTTTCAGGTGACGAATAAAGACATACATAATATGTGTGAACCTTTTTATTTCTTATTACTGAGTTCGTACAAGAAACTTAGGAATACTTGATGGAGATTTCAGCTCCAGTCTACAAATTCTAAGTTTACGTGTACACATGTTAATATTTTCTCACTGAAAGTTCATAGCTCATCCTGTTAGGGAGCAATAGTCAAGCCTAATAACGTCTACACAAAAAGTCTGCGTCAGTTTATCCTTGATGACCTACTTTCTATTTGTCTTCTCAAGCAGGATAATCACCCACACAGATCTCCAACAGACTACCACTTTTCGCCCAAAGACTCCCATCAAATATCCAGCATTCCTGTGTGAAAACTTAGGGCACAGAGGCACACTTTGCCAGCAGGAGGCCTAACCTGCCTCATGGGAGAAGGACTTAGCAGCTAAGCTTACAGTAGAGAAATTGGCTGAGCATCTCATCTTCACTTGCCTGAATGCCATTGCATCTAATAAAATTCCAAAATTTCTAAGAGGTAAAGACCCCCACCTTCCGGTTTACAGGTGCCGCAGAATTTCAACTTTTAAATGTAGAAAATGAGGATGCTGAAAGAAGGGGCTGCCAAGGAGTGAATCAGAAGGCTTTCTTATAGGCATCTTGCCACAGGAAAAGAAGTTTGTATAAAATCTAGGATTCACTGAGGAGCAGGCAAGCATTTTGTGTTTTGATTAATGCTGCCAAGAACACTGAATGGTAAGAAAGTACTGAAAGATTAGCAAGAAAATATCTTGAGATCAATGTCAAGAGGGAGGCATCTCTGGGCACTCTATCTCTATGGAGTCCAGATTGTGCTGTGTCTTAAAGGATTTCAGGGCAGCGAGCCCTAGTCACTCGTGCCTAATTAAATGTGATTTCACTCTTCACGCAATCTACTTAGCAGTCGGCATTGCTATCTATGTTCAGATTTTTTTCCCCCGAGAAGCCTAAAATTGCAGGTTTACTGACCGACTAACATCGTAGCCTACAGAGCTGATATTCATGATGTAACAGCAGCTCCTTCTGTCAATAGTTAGGCCTCACAATAGAACAGGTCTAATCGGACAAGACATGTGACATGTTGCTAGCACTAGATATGGGACAGAATGTACATGAAGAAGGTTTTAACTTATATATTTATTTGAATGTTTTCCTAGCTACATAATTAGTTTGAATGCGATGAGAGGAATAATGAAACTAAATGCACTTCAGATTAAAGATGCAAAACTCAGTGGTTTTGCTCAAGAACACGAGTAAACAATGTATGATATGAAATTAATAATATAAGTTTTTTCTGTTTTTGCCTGTTCCTTCCCTCCTTTTTTCATTCTTTCTCTCTTTCCTTCTTCCTTCTTTTCTTTCATTTTCTTTTCATTCATTCATTCTTTCTTCCTTCCTTCCTTTCTTTCTCTCTCTCTTTCTTTCTTTCTTTCTTTCTTTCTTTCTTTCTTTCTTTCTCTCTGTCTTTCTTTTTATTTGCTTTTGGTTTTTTGTGGTTGTTTGTTGTTTTTGAGGCAAGGTCTTCTGCTACAGCCTTAGCTGGAGTGGAACTTGCTATATAGACCAGGCTGGCCTCAAATCTATAAAAGTCTGCCTGCCGCAGAAAAGACAGGGACACAACAGAGGCTTATGTTATAAACTGAAACAGCAAACTATCTGTACAAGAGAAAGAAAGAGGGTCTGTTCACACATTCTCATGACTTTCACAAAGTGTATTTACATCTTTATTTTTATCTCTCCTTTTTCTGATTTTACTCAACCATATTACATTTTTTTTATCTGTAACTAGATTTACCTCTCAAAGAAGGAAAATACCAATTCAAGCCCAAGTGGATTGCTGAGCACACAGCGACTCGTCAGCAAGCACCTGCAAAACAACATCTAGTTTCCCTTCTCACTTGTCCCAGCTCCTGTGGACACTACAGACCTGACTCCGGTCACAGGGAGCAACAGACATTCTGCTTATCTTTCTTCTTCTTGTCCAGGAGACATTCAGGCACAGAATTATCAGAGTGTGTCTAGAGAGATAGCCCAGCAGTTGAGAGTATTTGCAGCTCTTTCAGAGGACCCAAGTTCGGTTCCTAGCACCCACTTCAGGAAGCTCACAACTGTAACTCCATCTAGCTCCAGGAAATCTGAGACCATCCTCCGGCCTTCACAGACAGGGATATACAAGGCACCATTTTCACACAGATACTCACGCATACGTATAAATAAAAATAAGAAAATGAGCTCTTTAAAAGAAATCAAGGTGTGTGCTAGAATTAATCTGAATAGTTTTCATAAAAGATATTGTCTTAATACCCAAAGATATTTCCACTTTGAGCAAAAAGAAGCATACATATGTATTTATGCCTATTCATATGAACATGTATTCATAAATCTTTATTTATTCATGCATGAGTATATATGTCCATATAACCATGTATTTATAATATAGTTGGATATGACTATTATGTATCACTTTTCCATTCTGAAAGTCATCAAACAAAAACTGACCACAACTAAACATTACCTTCTATACAGTCAATAATTTTTAATAGATTTTCACTTTGCAATCAAATCCTATATAGCACAATATACTATATTTTTAATTACTTATGGAAACCAGTGCTTACATTTCCATTGCATATGGTAAAATAAACTTACATTTTGGTTTTGTTACTACTTTCTTCCTTCCCTAAGTTATATGACTCCTGAGTTTACTATTTCATGTATCATAAGTATATCTTTAAGGGACATACAGTAAGCAACAACATTCTATTGTACTGTTCAGTAATTAACAACCACACATCAATCTTGATGTGCAAGTGTGAGGTTCTGAGTTCGAATTCCCAGAAAGAATCTATGTACGTCTGCACAGTAACACATCTGTAATCCCAGAGTTCCTTCAGCAAGCTAGGAGGCAGAGATAGAGAATTCCCAGCAGCTTGTGAACCAGATAGTCTGACTCAGGTAGGAGCAATAACAACAACAGTCAAAAGGATTCCGTCACAATCAAGGTGGATGAAAAGGAATGCTACCCTAGCTCGTCCTCTGACCCTTCCATACATGCCAGGGCAAGCACACACTACACACACAGTATTGGATGCTCTCTCTTCCTCCCTCTTTCCCTTCCTCTCCAGAATAAACTTCAAAGCAAAATCAGGGAAGCACAGATCACCCACCGATTGTTTTCTGTTACCCTGTCTTTAATGTGCAGACCACACTGTAAGCAGTTTCCAGAGACATGAGTTTATGAGAGGATGACTATGATAGACTTGATTCATATGAACTCATGGATAATTAAGAAAGCTATTGGACCAGCAGCTTGCTGGCTGCACCACTACAGGAGAGTGAG
The DNA here is from genome assembly GCF_008632895.1 of Mastomys coucha. Lineage (NCBI taxonomy): Eukaryota > Metazoa > Chordata > Mammalia > Rodentia > Muridae > Mastomys > Mastomys coucha. The sequence goes on along the minus strand of NW_022196903.1, from coordinate 18,185,602 downwards.
TGTGTGTGTGTGTGTGTGTGTGTGTGTGTGTGTGTGTGTGCGCGCGCGCGCTCACCGTGGGAAGGGCATGTGGCTGTTCGAAGTCAATAAAGTGAACTGTGTCCAGCTAGGTGCTGCAGATGAGCCTGATGCTATCATCTCTTCACATCCTTTCACCCCTCGAATGACATGTGATTTGGTAAAGTTCTAACTATGATCTCTACAAGCAGCAGCACTTGCTGAGATTGCTCTGATTGCTGACCAAGTCACTGAGTTAATCAACATGGAGGTAGGTCTCTCTTCAAGGCCCCCGGCTCATTTTAACCTACTTAGTTTTATTTACTATTCAATCAATGTGCAAGCTCATGCCACAGCCCTCACTCTCTCTCCCTCTGTGTCCTTATCATCAGCTCCTGTAGAGCTATGCAAACTTGTTTGCACTTTTCCTCTTTGGATATCCCTCTGATTCTCTATGTCCCTTGCTACATCTTTACCTTCCTGGGCTAGGCACTCCCTCGAGGATCACGGATACCTTGTTCTCAGATAATGGCATCACATGCTATCAAATACATCAATTCTGTTTAAGTCAGGTGAAGCGATACATGTGATAGAGTGCTTGCTAGGCTTTAATGTGGCTCGAGAGGATGCTATGGCCTTGTCACACTCTGAACCACCAAGCAAAATCCACAGTGATGGCTCTGAAGTAGATTTCTTCTCTCAAATTGCTTCAGTCACCCTCCTCTGATATTCGAGTGGTCCCATACATAATCTAAAGACCTGAGCAGGGGTGGTGGGTCAGCAGGGTGCTTGCAGTAGGAGAATGAGATCTGGTTTCAGATCCCCAACATCGACATAAAAGCCAGGTGTGGCCTTATGCCTGTATCCCCAGTGCTGAGGAGTAGGCAGGTGGAGCTCTATGATTGGATGATCAGCTAGTCTAGCTAAAATGGCAAGAACTGGGCTCAGTGAGAAACCCTGTCTCAGAACAGAAGGTGGAAAAGTGAGTTGAGAAAATATCCTAACTTCAGCCTCTGGCTCCACATGTGTCCACGAAGGTGAACACACCCAAAAGGGGAGGGGGTGGGGAGAGCATACCATATTCACATAACCCCTCCTTCTCTCGTTCTTCCTCCTCTTTCTTCTGCCTCTCTTTTGCATACACATAGAAATATGGTACTAACAGTAATATTTTTTAAAGTCTAAATTTAAAAAATACACAGATTTCTCAAGCAATTTTACTGTTTGAAATCTTGTGGTCATGTTCCACTGTAATGGATAAATGTCACTCCCAAACTTTTCAAGCATCTGTTGGCAATCTTCCCTGCTATTTGAGGATTTGTATTGCTATTCATCCATCTGAACCATTGTCTCCCTCCAAATACTACACTGTGACTTTCCTTTATGCTTCTGTGAATGAGTTTGTAGGCCCTTATGCCTTTGGTCCCCATAGTGACCCTAAAAGTCTTCTTGTCCATCCTCCTGCATGGTGTACAAAGAGCTCTGTCTTCCCAGAAGTGGATTAAAACTCTCTCTGTATACATCTCCCCACACAATCCATCTGCAAAGTTTTCCATGCTAGGAAGCTACTTTTATATATTGTGAAGTTTTAATTAACTACTATGTGAACATCATCTCTAGAGGAACATTTATCTCAGAGAATACTCTCAGTCAAGACCCACCACATCACATCTATTTGTGCTTATGTTATCCTTACTGAGTATTAGTATATTGAAGAAAGAATCTGGCCATGCAGGAAAGTCCATCATTAGCTTTTAAGTGGAAGTTACTAGGGCTTTTGAAACCCTGTAAAATGCAGATAGCTAAGACATAATAAATAATTGATATTTTCTTTATAAATTGTATCATTCATAATTCATACAATGGTAATTTTTAGCTTAGAGACAACATAAAATAGATAAAATAGAAGGGAGATATAGCTAAATCTTGTATTAACTTAATGAGTAGAAAACACTAACACTAACTAGTTCTACTGAATAATTCATGAAGAAGACAATACTGGGTACCACTAAGAATATGCATCACTGGCAAATGTAAAGATAATAGACTTGAACCTCTGTATCAACGCCAAGGCTCTTGCCCTCCAAGTCTGGCTTGCAGACTCTGAGGTCAGTGCTTCAGTCCGTGCTCCTCTTCTAGGGTTACTCTGAAACTGAAACTACCTTAAGAAGAGGAAAGAGGGCTGGGACACTTTCCAGGGCCTTTGTACCTTCCTTGCAACTGACTTTGTTTTAGCAAGCACATAACCTGCCAGTGTCTCGACCTGCAGAAAAATGAACTAAGATTAGTAGTATCATGAGGTTGGCCTAGATCTGTGGTTTTCAAGACCTGACTGTGTCCTCCAGTCACCTGAAGTGTTTTAAGAAAACATCCATATTTGACTACAGCACTCAGACACTACAGTATGCTGAGCTAGAAGTTGTTTGCACGTGTTGCTTAGCTCAGGGTACTATAATAAAATACTTTAGAGAGGGTGGGTAAAATAGCAGGCATTTGTTTCTTGCAGTTTTGAAGGCTAGAAAGTTCAATATCAAAGGGTCAAGGGACTTGATCCTGATAAAGGTTTCCTGTAGCTTTCAGATGGCTGGCTTCTTGCTGTGCTTTTACAGGATGGAAAAAGACACTGCTCTTGTCTCTTCTCTCTAAGGGCATTAATTTCTTTTGTGACAGCTTGGACCTCATGACCTATTTACTCATCAGAAATCTCATTTCCAAGTACCACAGTCCTGATAGGGATTCAACACAGAATTTGGAGGGGAAGTACACAGTCGCACCTGGCACGTCTAAAGTGGAGTCAACACTGAGAACTCATGACCTCAGTCAAGGTCTATGGCAAGTCTAAAGTGGAGTCAACATTAAGAACTCATGACCTCAGTCAAGGTCTATCCACCCTTCTGCAAGGAAAAAACCGTGAGACTAATGTCTTATGTATTCCTCAATGCCATGCTGATGGCTCCTGGGGCGGGGGGCAGATCTTGATTTTATACAACTCTATATCACAGTCAACACCGTTACATGCTCTATTCAAGAAATATGTAGATGAAAGTGGGTGAAAAGTTAGTTATAGAAATAAGATTTAGTCAGGTGATGATGTGATCAAAAACCATGAGAACATCAGGAAGAGTATTTGTATCTGTCCAGCATTTCAATGTATGCGATCAGGATTCACACAGGAAAAATGATATCTGCTTTAAATGGCCATATTTTTCAAGTGTAAATTTTTTCTATTTATTCCTACTCAAGATGCTGAGTTAATCACCTCCAGGAGAGGTCTAGTAGTAAGAGCATGCTTAAAAGGAGGCAGAGAGAAGGGGGAGGGGGAGAACAAGTCTCCAGGAGTGAACCCTACCTGTAGTCTAGTCACTCTTATAAATAATTTAAACCAACTTTCTTCTTTCCAATTCATGAGTAAATTATTCTTTCCAAAAATTAAAAAACTTATTTCCAAAGACACTTATAAAATGCATGTCTTATGAACATCCGCTCAAAAGACTCAGTCTTATTGAATCAAACCAGAGAGTTCACATCAACCAAGACCCTGAATAATTAAGTTTACTTTAATATCTGAGCAAATATCAAAAGAAAAAAAAGACAATGAGGCCTATTTCAACATACAGTAATTTTTGAGTAGAGGCATCTGTTGACCTATCCTTTTAAAATGATGCTAACTACCAAACCCTCCAAATTATATCAGCAAAGTAAAAATATGTTTGCTAATGGCGTCAAATACCATCAGTTTCCTCTCCATCTAATTCTTCATCAATATGTGGAAAAAATGTGCCAAGTTTATTTGCCATACATAAAGGAAGTGAAGATTAAAGATGAAGTACCCTTAAAAAGAAAAAATAAAGATGGAGGGAGGGGAATGTTGTGAAGAATATCAGAAAAATAACATAATGAAATACCAAATCTTCTTAACTTGCCCTTCAGAGCCACATGATAATATCTTCCCTGTCCAAAGTCCCACCCATTTGAATTCAGCTCCATTAAAACAAAAGCATACTCAGCACATGCTATATGCAGGGTGGAACTATGACCTATATTTCATCTCTAGGAGTATTAAGAAAGCAATAGAAGATATGTTAAAATCATATGTCTTGAGATATGTCACTGTATTTTCCATCCTCATTGTGGTTGTTTTGTTCTCGGAAATGTCTTGAGCCACCAAACTCTCATGACCAGCTTGATATGATTTATTCGGTATCACGGTTTGGGGTTTATAGAAAGTAAAATCTTGATGGATAAGATCCTTCATTTTTTTTATTCCTGATCACCCTTAATCCCCTTATCTTCTTCTCAAGTAACATATGAGCAGTGCATGCGCACACGCACACACACACACACACACACACACACACACACACACACAAATAGAAGCACACTCACCCTGAACCCTGAGACATAACCAGGTTCACTCATTTCAACTCATCCACAACTAAATGCTCACTTGTGGCTACCCTGGCAACTGTCCCTGCACTATTAAGCACAGGTACTTTACTTTCTATGTACAAATAGAGTCTGGATCTAGGTATTCCTTAAAGGACATATGAGAGAATCACAGAAAATGAAGCTCTGGTGCCAAAACAGACATTAATGACGAACAGGTCAAGATAATGCTGACTAAAGTCTTGACTTAGAAAAGAATCAAAAGAAAGGCCAGCAGAAATTGGCTGATCTCAGTAACATAAAGGTAACTCTGAGGCCTTGAGCATTAAGGACTTATAAACATGTTCTCTAGGAGTGGGGTCTAAGAAGCTAATGATGACTACAACACAGTCTTGAGAAGCTACTCCAGTTGGGAAGACAGACAGACAGATAAATTATAGGAAAATACAATATGTGATAAAAACAGATTATGAAGAATATAGTGGAGAACAGATCATTCACATGTAAATCACCCAATGTGAATCCCAGTTTACAAGGAAGTGGCTATTAAACTTTCTTTAGCCATTACATGTCTCAGGATGTTTGTACAGTTGACATAATGCCGTTCAGAGATAACCACCAGGAATCAACGGTTCAAATAATTCTAATGACTTTAGAATTCCTTTCTAGTTGATAACTTCTCATGAGAACAAAAACTTAAGGTTTTTTTTTCTATTGCCTTAAAATAGTGTTGTTCTGTGGATACTCTTTATATGTGTGTGCAGGTACATATATGCACATGTGTGTATACATGCAGAGTTCAAAGGATAACCTCAGAGGTCATTCCTCAGGTTCTATACACTTTTGCTGTGACAGGATCTCTCATTGGGCTAGAGCTTCGCTTAGTAGGCTGGGCCGTTTGTTCAGTAGGCTCCAGGGTCAGACCTGTCTCCATCTCTCATCTCACTCACCATTAGGATTACAACTACAAACTAGCACATATGGCTTTTATTTTGGCTCTGAGGATGTAAATTTGGGTCCTTGCAATTACAAGGCAAGCCCTTTGCCATCTGCACCATCATCTCCCAATCAGTAGATTGAGAAGAATATCAGAAAAATATCATAATGAAAGACCAAATATCCTTAACTTTTCCTTTAGAGCCATGGGACAATATCTCCCCATCCCAATATTATAACTTAAATTGTCTCTTACCATTGGCAAATTGAATGAGTGGAAGCATTTTAAAATATTTGAGAGTTAACATATTCAATACATTCACGGACTGTTGGAAAAGACAATCACTGTCAACTGGTTGTCAATGGAGAGTCTTAGAAGTTAGAACTAGAGTTTGGTGGAGGGTTTTTAATGATGTTGTTGTTGTGTTGAGAGGGTTTCATTTCACTTTGTAGAAAAGGCTGTTGTCCTGAAGCTCACTACCCAACAAAAGCTGGTCTTGAACTCACAGCAGCCCTCCAGCCTCAGCCTATCAGGTGCTGGGATTCATACATGGCTTACAAATGAGATTTAAAGGTCTTCAGTATGGGGTTGGATCCAAACAGGTGGGCTGGGGGCACAAACGTCAGGACTCTGTGCTTAGCACTGCTAGGTTCTTAGTATGCAGCCGACAACAGCGAAGGAAGAAAGGCAGTGGTATGGAGTAGCTTCCTTCATTGTGTGGTCTATGGATTTGCCATTATTTTCAAGACTGTATTGAGGCAATTGTTATTGTTACCTAAAAATGATGGACTGGGCTTAAATTTTTAAAAAGGAAGTATAGGCGATATGGGAACATACAAGAAAGGTCACCAAGGGCATTTGCAAGAAAGCAAACAGGACTGAAATTCTGCACTTCATCCTGGGGAGTGTGCCTGTGAATTCTCAACAGGAAAAGCTGTCCTCTGGAGGGAACACAGAAAGGGTCACCAAGGTGTGCCTCTTAGAATTTAGTGGCAGGGAGATCAGGAATTCAAGATCATCCTTGGCTACACAGAGCTTTTAAGGCCTTCCTGCTACCTAAGACCCTGTCTAAGACAAAACTAATAAACAAACAAACAAAAAGACAAAAGATAAACCACAGAAAAGAAAGTCTCTGCCTTGGAGGAGACAAAGATGAGCTAGGCTGTGTGATGCCAGAACGGTCATGTGACTTCTGGGTGCCTCTTTCCTCAACTGTGATTCATATCAGATGAGGGACAAAGAAACGGGAAGATGGGGATGGTACCAGGTGAATGCTGGAGCTGTTGGCAAGTGGATCTAGAGCACAAAACTCATGTCCACAAAGCCTTTCCCTAACATGCTGAAGGCTTGGCTGACAGAGCCATTTTACAAAGTCAAAAAGGTAAGCAAACTAGCACGCAAATTGAGCTCCCAAGACAGATCTACTCAGAGCATCCTGAAGTCTCAGGAGTGAGGAAACAGCTTGTGCTTCCAAAAAAAAAAAAAAGTTTTTTACAAGAAGCAAAATTGTCACGACACACAATGTTAAGCAAGATCCTTTCTAGTATAGACGTGCAAGTAGAAATGAATTTACTGATGAAGTGATCTCTCCTACCAAGTTCCCCTTTGAGAATAGTCTTGCTGTGCAGAGAGACTGAGGTCCCAAGCACAGCAAAGCATTCTCGTGCTAGCCAAGAGTAATACATTTCCTGAATGGGGGCTAGTTACTATCTGGAGGCAGCAGGAGTGTTTTGTGTTTTCAGTATGATTTGCTCTAGAGGACAAACTGAGAGGCAGAACCAAAGAAAACCCCTGGAATCATACCCAGAGTGACTGAAGTCATAATTGCTGCAGGGGCCATAGGGATAATCCATTTTTTTTTAATGTAGCCCCTACAATAGTGAGGCCTGACTAGGAAGTTTACAATCAGCCTCATTACCTATTGAATGAGAATGTACCTCATTCAATACCTTGAAGCAGCTCCGCAACTTGCTTCCTTCTAGATCCTGAGGTCTCGGCTCATGATTGAAAGGAAGAGATTGTTAACGGCTCTTCCAGCCCCCCCCCCCCGCCAGTTTCCTCCATAATGGACAAGCTTCCCTTCTTATGGGAAAGCCAATGGGTTGTCTGCCTGGTTCCAAACACTGGGCCACCTGGGCCACAGACAGTGACACCACCCTGATCACAGAAGTGCTCTTCACTGTGAACAACCAATACCTTGGTGAGTTGAACAATTCCTGGATAATGGCAAGCCTGGTGGTCGAATTATGTCAGAATTGCTACCCACACCACATTTCAGTCAGCCCTCAGACCTTTTGTTGAGCACATCTTATGGGTGGCATGGTACCTGGATGGCTCCAAAGACACTGAAGGTGAGAAATAAATACATCCATAAACACTGACCTATATATGGGGGTGGCATTAAAGGGGAGACTGATTTTTTTTCATTCATTGATAATGTGCCTCGGTTTTCTACAATATGCCACACCAAGGGCAATATATCCATCTGATTTGCCAGTGTTTCCAAGACAGCTTGTTGATAGCAATGTAAAAGGCTAGTTTAAAATGGTGAGGGATACAAACATAGGCATCTCATAGTAGTAGTAGTAATAGTAATAATAGGAGGAGGAGAAAGACGGAGCTGGGGGAGGAGGAGGGGGAGGGGAAAGGAGGAGAGAGGAGAGAGAGAGAGAGAGAGAGAGAGAGAGATCACTAACAAACTCATATTTCATTTCTAATAGGTAGGCTTAGATTTAATGCTATTGTATAAGCTTGTAATAGTCCTAAACAGTGCATTCAGTTCTTTCCCCTTACGTTATATATCTTCAAAGACATGTGTCCAATCAGCCAAAATGTATGCAACCCTAAGCAGGCTACAAATAATGCCTTACTATGGGAAAATAAAAAAAAAATCAACTTTGCATATTGTAATTTGCATATAATGGGATCTGACTCAGTCATAAAAACTGATGAAGGCTGATACATGCTAAGACAGGAGTGAACCCTGACAACATTCTGCTAAGCGAATGAAGCCAGACAAAAACAGCTGCATGCTTCATGATTCTGTTCAGACAAAATGTCCAGAGCAGGCAGATCAATAGACACAGACGCTGAGCAGGAAACCTTAGTCAAGGAGCAAGGCGTGCTGACTCCAAGCTCTGGGGTTGGATGCCAGTGATGGCAGACAACTCCGTGCATATAGTAAATACCACTGAACATTATGCTTCAAACAGATAAATTGTGTGGCAACACATGGTTTCCCTCAATTAAAACCACTCCTAATGTAGTCTTGGGCTTGTGTTTTGCTGAAGTGCAGAGTAATACTATAATTTGCTTCCCTAATACTGTGAGATCTCCTTAAACAATAATTTAAGCATCAAGAGGACCAGGCTTTGTTGCTAAAATGTCTGTGACTGGAATGTGGAAATGTCAATTCAACAGGTGTGGATTGGAAGAGTACTTCAAAGGAACCCGAGTCCTTGGGATTCAATAATCAACTTCAAGCCTGCACTGCCCGGGAAGGTCAGGGGCTCTGTCAGTTGAGTGGCTGCCTATAAGGCATTGACCAAGTCAGTCCTCAGCAGTTTCACCAAGACTTCGGGATTGAAGTTCGGTGAATACACAGAGTGAATTACAGGCAATCATCACCATAGTGACCTACACAAGTCTTATCAGTCAGAACTAGAAATGAATTCTGCTTGCAAAGGTCACGGTGCTAAGAGGCGCACCATCCATTAGATTGGAAATGCATGTTTAATGTATCCTTTATTATAAACAATCTAAAATTTAAAAGTAGTGTTATAGGACTGATAGGAGCTAAACAGTTATACTCACAGATCGAGATACATGTTCTAATTTTTAGGTTAATGGCTCCAAACAGCTATTTGAAAGGGGCTTTCAGTAGTTAAAATAACAAACAAACAAACAAACAAAAAAACAAAACAAGACACGTTTTACTTTCTTTTCTTCTTGGAAACTTAAATCGGCACCCCTATTCCAAGTAAATATTCACACTGTTGACTGCAGAGAGTAACATCCACTTAATACTTGTTCAGAAGTCTATGAGAAGATGCTGTGTCCCTGTAAGCCCATCACCTGCAGCTCTTCTCTCTGAAAGCTGGGGCAGAACACTCATAGAGATTTGATTGGAACTTTTTTTGTAAGTGACTGCCTGGACTTGAACGTGACTAAATTGAAAGTACTAGAAAAGTCAGGTTGATGCTTGTTCAGCTCAGTGCCTTTCAGGTGAGTGTGCGTAATTCAAGACAGACACATGTGCCTTCCGTTCAAGTCCACAGTACTGGCAACATAAAAATGAACGTTTAGGTCGCAGCCCCTGGCCACTGCTGTATTGTATTTCTAGTCACTGACTCATTCTCTCATGTAGGTTTCTACAAGTCTATTTCCACAGTTTGCAACAAGGAGAGCGCGCGCGCGAGGGGACCCAGATACAGCGACCTCAAGACGCCTAGTTGTCTTGACCACACGAGTCTCAGTAGGGGGACCCAGCAGGTGGTAGCGACACAGTTGAGGCGGTGGGGGCGCAGCCCGTGCAGGTGACATCCAGGGGTTCTGGGTAACTCTTCCTGGGGTGCTGCCAAATGTTCTGAAATCCCCCACCCAAGCTGAGTCCCAGAGCCTGAGCTCCGCGCGGCTGCCCCGCCGAGGTCCTATCACTTACCCAGGCGACACACGCACAGTAGCTGAACGCACAGGAGGAAGCTCTGCAGGATTCGCATCTCCAGCCGGGTCCGCGGCCCCTCGCCAGCCGCAGGGGTACAGCTTAGGTTGCAGAGGATGGGGACACCGAGGCAGGGGACGCCGGTGACTGGCCAGGGTCTAGGTGGACGTGTGATCGAGAGAGAGAGAGAGAGAGAGAGAGAGAGAGAGAGAGAGAGAGAGAGAGAGAGAGAGAGAGAGAGAGAGAGAGAGAGAGAGAGAGAGAGAGAGAGAAGAGCAGAAAGAAGAGAATACTAGGCTAGGCAGCGCGTGGGCGCGGGGACCGAGCCCGGGCCAAGCGCAGGGCTTCCAGGCGGGACGTTGTCCCCTGCCTGAGCGGACTGCAGCGGCCAGGATCTGAGCGCTCTCAGCGCAGCGGCGCGGGATTGCGGGGACGCGCTCCAGGCTGGGCACGCGCAGCGTGCGGGGGCGGGGGAGCAGGAGCGCGGGCGGGGGCCGGGGTCGCGCAGCGGCAGAAGAGGGGCGTGGCGGAGCCCAGCCTGTCCCAGGCCCGCGCCCCTCCCCCGCCCGGGGCTGGAGGTGGAGTGGAACCCGCTGGGGCTTAGAATCTTCGCAGAGGAAAAAGGTCTCTTCATTAAGGCTCCTTCATCCCCCTAGGAAGACACAAGAGGAGGCTGGGTCCCCATTGTCCCGCACAGCTTGGGGCTGACCTTTTGGCTTCACCCCTGGGAAAGTCTTTTTTTCTTTGTTTATTGTCGTCTCTGTAGTTGCCAAGTGGGTCCTATCAGGAAGGGGTGAAGGGAACCTGGGTAAACTGAGCTCCCTCCCCCGCCTCCCTTTCCATTTTCCTAGTGAGTATAGTAGCTCCAGCCTCCATTGCCATTAGGGTAGTTAAGTCCAATCATTTCCAGCACAGTTGTGACCATTTGGTCCTGCCTGACCCTTCATTAGACCCCAATCATTCTGCCGTGCTGTGCACAGCTGTGGGGAACTCTCAACACTGCCCTGGTTTGTTTGGATGGAACTCTCCAAGTGTCTCTTTGCACAGGGTCCTCCTGCAGAAAGATATATATATATATATTTTTTAATTGCTTGATTGAAGGGTACATAAAAGAAATATAATACACACCCCGTGTTTCCTCGGAGCTGAGCGCGTCGTTCTCTCCTTAGGAGCCTGTTTCTATGGAGGTGTTTGTTTGCTGTGTGGGAGCGCGAGTGCTATAACCTGAACTCCTAGCTTGGGGCTGGGGTAGGGAGTTTAATAGGTATTCCTGAAATGTTTGTGGAATTACGGTGAGGTCCACATGAAACAAGTTAACTGGTGGTGATGTCAGCCAATGCATCGACCCGAATATTCGTGAGATTTTTATATACATGAGGTGGCTTAGTTATTGTACATTTTACACTGATAAGAGACTCTATTCGGAACCCTTTTAGAGTCACATTCAAAGGCACAGAAAACCAAGTTCTGGAATTATCCCTGGTACTCAGTTTGATGGAGGGATCTGTACACCATGTACTCTTGTGTTCTGTTATTGTCTCAAAGCCAGCGCTGTAGCTTTATAAAATTCAAAGGATGCTTAATGCATACAAATTGGAATTCCAAGTCTGTTTCAGCTGTGACTACCAGTTCTCACAGAATTCCCACTGCCTCTGAACACAGGGCTCAATGTACAGAGCTAATGATGCAGCTTGCTATCAATTCGTGGCTGGTGAATGCACTGTAGTCAGGAAAGGACAGATCTTGCAGCTAGAGTGTTTGTTTAGGAACACATATCAGTATAAGAAGTGGACCCTTGATCCTATTCTTCTCATGCCTCGAAACAGAAATGCCTCGAGGATTATTATAGAGATTGAGGGTTTCCGTAAGGGAAGAAAATTTCTGGTCATCTTTGCTAACATACCAACAGGTGTGTATATCCACTGGAAACGTACCCAGAGTTCAGGGGGAAAAAAGTGTTTATTAAATGTGGGCTGGAGTGGGCAGGGACATTTTCCTAGAGATGTGCAGAAAGGACATTTAGAGAATCTTATTATCAAACAGGCTAGAGACCAAACTGAAAGTCACTGAAGTCACATGCTATATTGAAAGCACTGTCATTTCCAGCAGACTGAGAATGTTCATACTATGGCAAACATTGATTTCCTTAGGAAGAAGCTGGTACCTGAAATGCTAAGTCTCCTCAGTTTGGACACCTAGGGAACCACAAAAGGAACTTCAACTGCTTAGTAGAAGCTGGGTATATGCAAGATGGCTCAGTGGGTAAAGGCACTAGCCCCACTCAGAAGTGACTCTCATAGGTTGTCCTGTCTCTTCTATTCAAATGCTGTGGCATGCACCACCCCCAAATAAATAAATAAATAAATAAATAAATAAATAAATAAATGTAAAATTAAAATAAAATAGAAGATAAGTTTACACAAGGAAAACGTATGTAATATTATCAAGGGTTCTCCACTAGCCTGAGAGAATAGTCCAGCGAAAACAATGATTATGTTAGCCCTTTTACTAGTTGGTATTAGAGTTGATTCACCAAACAAAGCCCCAGTAAGAACTAAAGTTTCTCTAGAAGAGCCAACAGATGAATCTAGGATTCCTGATAACTTCATTCTCATGGTTAAGAATATTGCCAATCACCTGTGAAGGCACAAAAGCCAACATGAGGCTTGATCATTCCATACTGGGGTTTGTAGGGTAACCACGTGTCAACTCATTCTTTACTGTGACAGCAATGAGAAGTTGAGCTGGAGAAACAGCTCATGTGGCTCTGATGCTTTGGTGGCGAGATGATGGAGAGGAATATTGAAGTCCTTGAAAACCAGGCCATTGAAGCAGCTAAGTGGACATCAATATGAGGACATCAAATAGAGCATCAGGAACCTGTTGTCTCATTTTCACAAGTTCTGAGAAGTATTATCTGATCGATGTATATCAGCTGTTGTGAGTTGATTGTGAGGCCATACAATTACATAGCATCAGGCCTGGCATCGTGGCCCATGCCTTTATTACCAGCACTCAGGAGGCAGGAGGCAGGGATAGGCTGATCTCTGAGTGTTGGAGGCCAGCCTGGTGTACATAGTGAGCTCCAGGACAGCTAGGGCTACAAAAAGGTACTCTGTCTCAGAAACACACACACCCACACACACCCCCACCTACCCACCCCCCACACACATATCCTATGCCTCTTTAGGAGTCTGAATATGTGTTGGTATATGTATATATGCCTATCTGTAATATATATTTATAAACATACATACATTTGGTCAGAAACAGAGACAGAATAAATATGTGTAAAGCCTTAGTAAATTAGGTTCATTTGATTATCACTTATATACAATCCTAGAAGATGCTGGATAATCCAAAGCCCTGGAAACATCATCACCATCAGTCTCAGATGTATAACCTACCACTGAATGTTGGAACAAGAGAAGGAATCCTGTCATCTGATCTTACCAGATTAAGGAATATTTCTGGAGGGAAAAAATGGTTACTTGGTTGAAGACTACCAAATATTTCCAAACTCAGAATTTAATAGGGAGGAAAGACTTTTGAGTGAATCACTTGGTCACTGGACATATTTCCCCTTTATGCCCACTAAACATTGGACACTGTTTAAGAAGGAATGTCACTGTCCCTACCACAGAATGATAGTCTAAGAGAAGAAAATGTCTGTCACTAGACAACAGCCTTGCATATAACTGGTAGGTAAGTAGATGAGCCTCGGCTAAATTCAAATATTAATGATGAAGAATCTCATTCTCACAATGCAAAGGAATTTTAGTGCACTACACTGTACTAAATTTAATGAGGTATTTTAGTATGATGAAGCACTTTTCACTACGAAATGATAATTAGGATACTTCAACTGAATATTTGCGACATATTTATAGTTTTTAGGGACCGTTTGTACTAAATTCAAACTTAAGAAAATGGTTTGCATTTTCTCTACTAAATCTTGAAGACTGTCTTGATATGTTTTTGAGTTGCTGGATGTTAAGTTTGGTCATTTGCTGTTAATAAATAGCCATTTTTTTATGAATTTACTTCACAAATTATTTCCATTGAAAACTATACCAAAGCAAAGTTGGTGAGCTAAACCAAGTATTGACTGTAATCTGGTAAGGAAGTAGAGATTCTTTACAAGAAAAGCATGCCTTTATAGCTGAGATGTTCTCAGAAGCAGTTCTCATTTTCCAAGAACTGTGTCTTGGATTTTGAGACTGGATTTATCTTATGCTTTGTGGTTTACAGCTTCCGTTCTCCTCTGGAGAGGAGGCTCCCTTTCTGTAGCGTAGTCAGATGCTTTGCTTGGTTCCTCCTCACCCTTCACTCTTACACATCTGGGCTTTGTATCTTTGCTTCTCATGACTCTTGGAGGTGTAGGCTAAGTTCTTTTCAGGGTCTCCCTGAGCTCTCCAGTGTGAGAGGGAATTGGCCCTAAGATCATCTGGAAGAGACAAAATTATACTTGAGAGAAAAACTTAGCATGTTACATACATACATTTTGTATTTGTGTTGTGGTCCACAACAAAATTATCCAGTTTAAACTTATAAAATTCCAAGTATACAATTCAGTGTTAAGATTGTATCAATGAACACAGAAGGGCGGTAATCTTTCCTTCCTTGTCCAGAACACTTGGCATCCTAGGGGATTATCATAACTCTTCCTCCAGGTGCTAATAGATTAACCTGTTGTATAGCTTGAACTTAAAAGAGTAGCAGGAAATAATCATACGTTTGGAATGTTCTTGTGGTTGAAGTTCCATAAAAAAAATTCCATTTTTTCTCTTATACTAAAAATCATTATGGTGAAGAGCCTACCTTTTATCTGTCAAGGTTGGCTACTAAAGCAAGACACTGTAGCCTGGCTTGTCATCCACAGAAATCTATTTGAAGGCTGTGGTCCAGGATCAGGCACTGATTGTTTGTTTGGTTTTTTTGTTAGTTTGTTTTTTGTTTTTTGGTTTTCTTTGCATGTAGTAAGACCCAATTCCTCCTTTGTTGATGTCTGGCTTCTTACTAAAACTGAGCATGGTCAGTGAGCAGGGTCATTCTCCAGAGCCTCATTGATAAGGGTACTAATCCCACTTGGGAAGGACCTACCTTCAGGATACAGTCAGCTCCCAAAGATCCCACCTCCAAAACTTCCGAATGAGGACTGGGTGTCGGTGCATAAATCTATAGGGGATGAGAAGATTCTTAAGTGTTTGTTCTATTCTGATTCCATATTGGTGGCTATGTCCATTTTTTGGTATGTTTTTTAAAATTAAAGGTAGGAAGAATTTTTCAGAGCCTCGCTTTATTCCAAACTAAACTTTTTTATTTGATCAATCTCCTGTAAAATTATTTTGATTTTGCAGTAGATTTTATTTTTTAGAATAGGTTTAAACTCAGATTGTGTGATTAAGTATAAAATTCAGAGTTCCCACATATTTCTTGCACCTAGAGGTTCACAGCCTCCCATTATCATCACTCCAGTTGCATACATATGTTATGATGAATGAACTTACACAAACACACTATTTACTTTAAAAAGTAAGATGTGAGGTTTACTCTCAATCTTGTATATTCTATAGATTAAGTCAAAACTGTAATCATATGCAGTAGATTGATTCATAAATACATGAAAAGATGACAAACATATACATACATACACACAGCATATATACGGAGAGATACAGATATTGATAATATAGCATCACACAATAATCTCATTGCCTTAAAAAATCCTTTGTGCTTTGATATTTAATTCCCATTATTTTCATTTTTGCAAATGGCTTGTGGTAGGATATTATGCAAGATGTATCTTTTTCAGGTTACCTTCCTTTTATTAACAATTTTTCTTAAGTTCCTTCAAATCTTCATAGCTTGATAGGTCATTTCCTTTAGTACTGGATAGTATATTTTCTGGTTGTGGTGAAGTTTTTTTTATTCATTTGTCCAGTGAAGAGCATCATGGTTGTTCTTCTGGCAGTTATAAACCAGGTGAATATAAGTATCCATATGCAGGCATTTGTGTAGATGTAAACTTTCAACCCATTTAGGTAAACACCATAGAAAATGGTTGATTGCTGGGTCATTTAATCATGTATTTAGTTTTATAAGAGCCTCCCAAACTCTCTTCTAAGATAGTCTTCTATCTTCACTAGCAATGAATTAGAGTTCTGGCTATTCCATATAGTTACCAAAACTTATTTATGTCAGTGTTCCATATGGTGACTATTTTCATAGGTAGATAGTAGTCCTTAGTCATTGTTTCAACTTGAAATTTGGAATGGCATAAGATGCTAAAATAATAGAAATAGTGAAATGAGTTCCTGTGTATGTATTGTCCATGTTCTCCAGTTAATTTTACATTTATTATTCTTCCTGCCTTTTTTCTTCAACATCTGTTTATCATACGTCCATCCAAAAGCCAGTTGGAAAAACAGTTAGATTCATGTAAATTGCTTCATTACCTCCTCGCAGGGAAATTTTGCTTTGCTGGATTCTTGACAACACTAAAGGAGCTTTTGCTCATTGCAGAGTATTGTATTAAAAGCCTAATTTATGATCTCCTAAAAGAAGAGTTGGTGTTCACTGGGATCCATCTTGGGCTATTTAAGAATAGGCCATGCTGGCTCATGTTGTCTCCTTAGTAAAGTTGCTTATGATTTTTAAAATATTTATTCTTAGCTGTAACTCTCTACCTCCCATTTCTTGCTCACCTTGTTTCTGGTTGGCTGTTTTCAGTGCCCTGTCCTTAGTCCTCCTATATTTTACTCCATGCTCCATTTCAGAGAAAGTTTCTAAAACAAGCATCTTAGCGTGCATTACAAGTAAGTAAACAGGAACCCGTACCAATGGCTGCTTCTTATGACTTGACAAATTATTCAAAATGCATCCATTTTTTCTTATACTAGGAGCTTTTGTTGGGGGAGGCTCACATTAGTCTGCAGTGTGCTGTATTAACTTCTGGCTCTAAAGCAGTGACCATCTTTGGATCTTGCTCCCTCTGCTCTATCTCCCTTATGGAGGTGATAGAGAAATTATATTCTATTCATAAGCTTAACTCAAATATTACTTGCTATATAAGCCTTAGAAAAATGTCCAAGGTATGGTGAAATTGAAAGACAGTATAAAATAAGTTTCCAGATCAGCAAATGAGCATAAGTTTCTGGTAAAATAGTCTCAATATTAGTATTCTCACAAATAGTTATCCAAAAGTTTAACCCATTTTTAATTAAACATAACTTACAAGCATCCTAAATGACCCACTATATATGCCTATGCGTGTGTTGGTATGTTTTGTTTTTGAAATAGTTCAGCTTGGATACAAACTTATGACCCTCGTTCCTTAGTCTCACAAGTTCCAAGCTTACAGAAGGGTGTCTATTAATGATGCTGTTTTAAAAATCACAATAAAACTATTGTTTAATCCATGTATTTATCAAGGTATTATCTTTCTATAACTGCCACTTATTTGACTTAGAAACTCAAAGCAAATAGCTTCCATGTACTTAGAGAAAGAATTTCTATTTTCCTCCAGTTCTATAATGAGGTCCTTCTGCTCCCAATATATTCTAATTCTTCTTTATCTGAACCATCTGTCTTTTGTGGGGTCAGAGATCTATTAAGCCTTTCCCTCTCCTGTGCCTATTTATTTTCCTCTGGAACCAAACCATTACAATATTTTTTTCATTAAGTTTTTCTCTTCACCCCATGTTCTCATTATAATTAGAGTCCCAGTGATACCTTCTTTTACAGTTTTCTTGCAAGACCAGACTATAATCATTTTGTCTACTTTTTCATTTTCTAATATCCCTTGAAACCACTGAAATTAGGTTTCTGCCTTCATGTCAAATATAGTGATCTTAGTCATTGTTCTATTCCTGTGAAGTGACACCATGACCAAGGTAACTCTTATGAAAGGCAGCATTTAATTAGGGGCTGGCTTACAGTTTCCGGGGTTCAGACCATTATCATCGTGGCAGGAGCATGGCTGCACACTGGCAGGTGCTGGAGCAGTAGCTGAGAGCTACATCTTGATCTGTAAGCAAATGGAGGATGCCTAGGCCTGTGATGGTCTTTTGAAACCTCAAAGCCCAGCCCCAGTGACTCATTTCCTTCAATACCTACTCTAACAGGGGCACACCTCCTAATCCTTCCAATCCTTTCAAAAAGTATCACTTCTTGGCAACCGAGCATACAAATATTTGGGGCCATTCTTATTCAAACCACTGCAAAGGTAAAAACATTACTTCCTAATGTTTTTGCAAATGCTGTACACCCAAAGCTAAAGATCTCATTTCCCAAGTAGTTTCTGTGTCTCCAGAGCCTGGAAAGTCTTAGGCCCTCTTTCTTCCTCCTCTCTCCCTCATCAGTCATCAAGTCGACTGGCCACTTTTCAATTTTATTCTGTTGTTATTATGCTTTTTCATATAGTCAATGGGCTTGGATTGTGCTCATTGGTCAATAATTACTCAAATACCATGAACTTGTCTGTCCAAAAAGTGAAGCTTTCAAGGCAGTGTTGCCTGCTTCTTCTCTTTTCTGATTATGACAAAGTTCCACTCAGCATCTTGGATGTTTCTGTCATTTTCCAGACACTAACCGATTCCCTCAGTCGAAGAAAGTTTTCCTTCTCTTGGTTTCCTTGCTTTTCTTGGTAGGGATAGTAGACACGCTGTTCATAACCTATTTGTCTTGACTTGTAATGTGGTCGGTTTCAAGTTTTCAGTTCTTCAAATACTAGCATGCACTAGCAGGCCTAAACCACTTCTAAGGTAAGATGATATGTCTTCCTTGCACACAGGGGCCCAAACCAAACCTGGAGCATTGTTACTTTCTTTGAAGGTCCAAGAATCAGTATTTGTCTTATTTATTTCCTTTTTAAACGTGTTTATAAGTTTTATTGTTTAAGAACTTGCAAATAAACAAAAACATCACATTTTCAAGAGTTAAGAAACATTACTATTTCTGGGACTCTGTAAAATTCTGGTATTTGCCTCTAACCATTTTATTTAAGTATCTACTGCTACTACATTATTTCTAGCTAGCTTCTCTTGTTCCTAAAAATAGGAAGAGAAGCTGTGAAAGTCTACTGCTCTGGGGAACTCACTCACCATTCTCATAAGAAATAGGAAAATAAATGTTGAGAAGCTGGTATAAAGCAAGATGTCAAAGCACCATCAACCTTGTTTATATTCTGTAATCATTGGAGAAATCTGTTTGATGAGCACTGTGTCAATGCTTATATAATCTTCACAGGAGACCTTTGAAGGAGCTACCATGACCACCATCCCAAAGCTGCTGGATAAGAGAATGAGGTGCCAAAAGTCATGTAATTGTCTATACTGTTTCGGTGAGATTCAACACTAACTGATTCCTTGTCAAATTCTACCCAGGTGCCTTTTATGGTTGAAACTTGTGTCTCCTTTGTTCCCCAAGACGTAGTACATTTAGAAATGCTGATCCAGAGTCAAATATGAGTAGTATAAAAGGTATGTGATATGAGAAATAAACACCATTCCAAAAATTCAGATATGCTTTCTGCCCAAATAAGATGAGTATTGTCCCGAGAGGAATTTCTGGCTTGTGTTTCTACTCAGTTATTCAAGTAGAGGTATGTAGTAGCATAATCCCTAAAAGAATCTGGAACAGCAATGGAGAATAGAACAGAGACACCATGATTAGATAATGCAGGCTTTGACCAAAGCTTTGTTTCTTGGCTGACAATGTGGGCTAAAAGCAAACAAAAGACTATCACTGAAACTCAAGTGACATTGAAGGGTTCAGCTTTAGAGAATGATTCCTCTTTAGACGCAAAGAAGAGGATGTGAGTGTACTTTCTGGATGGCTTCCCTGCAGAGCACATTGTATGTCTCTAATGTCTACCCAAGGCTCAGGGAGATTATGAGGGAATCACATTGTGGACAGGATGCTCATGTATCAGCATTTTTTCTTTTTTTTGTAGCTGTACATGGAGAGTGCTCAATTTGATGACTGCTTCCTTGGTATCTTGCCAAGCTTTGTCTATCCTCACCATTTGTTCTATTGATTGTTTTCAGCACTAGCTAGTACTACAAATTCTAATCACAGTGGAGAAGAATGTATTTTCTGCCTGAGGGAGCTTAAAAATCAAAGAATGTTTTAATTGTACTTCAACTTGCACTAATTAGGATTATTAATTATGCCTCACAACGTGGTCTCAGACTCCTCTTCCAGTTAAGTCCTCCTGGATCTTAACTTGTCAAACCAAAAGAATCTAAAAGTTTGTATGTGTGTGTGTATGCAATGTGTATTTGTGTACCTACAAAGAACAGAGGAGGGCATCAAATCCCCTGGTGTTGGAGTTAAAGGCAATTGTGAGCCACCGGACATGGGTGCTAGGAACCAAATCTCAGTCCTCTGCAAGAACATCTAGTACTTTCAGTGACTGGGGGATCTCTCCAGTCCCTACAGGGCCTTTATCAATCAGCTTCTACACAGTCAATTCTCCCTGTCAAATTAGCTGAACAAATCTTTTCGAAGTCTCCCACTATGAAATAAAACGTACTCCAGATAGAGTCAGGCAAGTCTTGATATATATCAAGGGCTACAATCTAAGGTACAAAAAAAAAAAATCAAAAGGTGACAGTGTTACTGTACAAAAAAAATAGTATAAGAAAAACACTTTTAAGATTTTCATCTTAAGATAGGAAAAATTAGGACTAGAGAAATGGTTAAGAGAGTTTTTTTCTCACAGAGGACCTGGGTTCAGTACGCAGCACTCATATGGCAGCTCATAACTGTCCATAACTTCAGTTCCAGGTGATTTGACACCCTCCTCTGACCTCCATTGGCATCAAGGACTATGCACTAAGTATGGTACATAGATATACATGGTGAGAAAAGCACTTGTACACATAAAATAAATATTAAAGTTTTAAGGAGATAAATAAATATACAAAAGATAATGATACAATAAACTATAAAGAATAAACTAAACAACATGAATATATTTAAAAAGCAATAAAGTACATAAATATGATATCCACAAGACATAGAGGAGGCAACAGAGAAGAACAACTTTCAAAAGTGTCACATGCTAAGAGAAGGGATTAAGGAATCTGAAAACAATAGCAGAGTTTGGAAACCTTCTGGGTCTCCTAGCTTGCACTCATCTCCTGAGGGGTTCAAAGGGAAACAATGCATAACAAAATTGTCTTTTCTCCTTGAATGTTTACTGGAGTTGAACCAATTTAAACGTATCCCTGTCTAGCTTACAAATGAGTGAGACTCAGATTATGGTTATTTTATTTGACTTTGACAATTTCTGGAGGCTAACCCACCAAACTACTTTTCTAACTGCTGGCCTGTCTACCCCCCCCAGCTGTACATCAAATACTCACTGTTTCTCCTGGCACGTGCTCATCGTCCATCTGCTTTCCTGGCAGCTTTCTCCTCCCTCCATGTGCTTTCTTCTTCTTCCTCTTACTGGCAACCCCCTACCAGGTAACTGAAAACCTGCCTACCTCTATTTCCCCCAGTACTTGGCTGTAGCCATTTTTATTCAGCCAATGGTTTTAAATTGAGGAGGAAGGTTTGCACAACAAAAGCTGATATACATCTTGAGGCAACTATACCTTGACATACAGAATTTGGCATTGCAGTACATAGCAGAGAGCATACCTCAACAGTTTACTAACTCCACTCACTATGTTTACATTCTAACTTCAGCCTCTCCTAAATGCCGCATACAGGGAATCATTTCCCCGTTTTTACAGGTGTTCCCCACTGCTCAAAGAGTTCAGTATTACTAAATACAAAGGTTTGTTGGTCACTTTGGAACACAAGCCTCAATTCCTGTGATCACAGGATATCATCTCATTATAGCTGGCCAGCAATGGGAGATCCTCTCGTTATTGCAAGTCAGTCACCAGAAGTCATCTTGTTATAACCAGTCAACCATAGGAAATCATCTTTCCTAAGCACTAGTCAGGTCTGTCAATATCATCTAGGGAGCACCCACCATACAAGCTGGGCCTAACAATTCTCATCCTAACTTATCTTGCAGTGAAATTGCTTCTTCATAGCACTTATGTCTATGTAGTTTGCATACAGATCAGCCCAAAAATATAATTTGAATCTCAGTCTAAGTTTTTAATAACATGGAAGAAAGCCTCCAAATAATGGCATGTTAAAAATCACAATAGGTGATATGAAACAGTGAACCCATCAGTTGGGATGGGCTAGGTTATATGGTTATATTGCAATAATAAGGAAAATTGGATTTGCATCGATTTCTTGTTCATTTGATGCCTGTAGTGGGTTTAATTGACGGACTCCCTAGGGTAGGTAGCTGCTTCGCAAGTGGTTGGTCAGCAGTCTAGTGAGCTATGAGTATAGGGGCAGTGTCTTTTCAGCATGCGTTTTCACAGTTTCTGGGAAAGAGACAGCTGCCCAGCCTTACACTGACAACTTAATTATCTCCACACAGGCAAGAGATAGCTATATATGCCACCGTCCTCCTTCGTTTCTAGAAGGAGATGAGAAACAAATATGAGTAGTGATAAAATAATACACTCTTGGGATACATGAAGGGAAGAAGCAGGAAAATGAGAAATGAAAATAAAATAATATGAAGAAACCTTGCATCCATCAGTATTGTATACTGTGTATTGTGGCTGCGTAATGATTTTACCATCGTTCTTCAGGGCTTAAATGCTAAATGTGATTCTAAGATCTTCATTGTCAATGGTGAAACAGTATAGGAAATATTCACCCCTATCTTCTGTGAATCACCAAGCTGTTGCTCCCATCGTGATGGTGTCTGCAGGAGAATGACAAAGAGTAGAGTGATGGATAATGGGAGCAACAGAAGGCAAATCTTTTCTGAGTCCTTACTCCTTCATGTTGAATGGGTTTACATACCTCAAATTCATGACATCCTGGGCTTTCATCTGTTTGTATTTACAACAACCCCAGTCTTTATTACAGTGCTTATAAAATGAAACAATTTCACGGTTGTAAACTTGGTTTACATATCCTTTTTATTGCTAAAGATTATTAAAAATTACTTTATGGCTAACATTCATTTATAAATGAGTACATACCATGCCTGTCTTTCTGGGTGTGGGTTACCTCACTCCATATGATATTTTCTAGTTCTATCCATTTGCCTGAAAAATGATGATGTCCTTGTTCTTAATAGTTTTGTAGTATTCTGTGGTGTAAATGTACCATATTTTCCTCATTGAGGAGCATCTAGGTTATTTTCAGTTTCTGGCTTTTATGAACAAAGCTACTATAAACATAGTTGAGCAAGTGTCCTTGTTACCACAAGAGAATCTTTTCCCTATTCACCCAGGAATGCTACAATCCATAGACCCAAAGAAGCTAAGTAAAAAGGAGGGTTTGAATCTCACTCAAAAAAGGAAATAAAGTGGAAATGGGAAGTGGAGGAAGGGAGGGAACTGGATGGGAGATGGGATGGGGAGGGGGATGGGAGTTGAGATCAGGTGTGTGGAGAGGAAGAGGAGAGAGCTGGGAGAGAGAATTGTGGTGCCATCTCTGGGTGATCCAGAGACTTGGAACAGGGGAAGCTCTCTGGAGTCTACGGGGTGAAGCTAGCTGAGACTTCTAGCAGGAGCGATATAGAACCTGAAGTGTTCACCTTCTGTAGCCTGGTGGAACTTGCAATGGAGGGGAGGGAACACTAACCCATCCACAGACCTTTGACCCCAAATTTGTCCTGCCTACAAATATGCAGGGGAAAACATCAGGCCGAGGTTGAAGAAATGGCCAACCAATGACTGACTCATCTTGAGACCTATCCTATAGAAGAGAGACAACCCTTGACACTATTAATGTCACTCTGTTATGTTTGCAGAAAGAAGCCTAGCATAACTGTCTCCTGAGTGGCTTCATCTAGCAGCTGATGGACACAGATGCTAAGACCCACAGACAAACCATTTGGCAGAGCTTGAGGAGTCTTGTGGAAGAATGAGGGGAAGGATTCAGAGAGCCAGAATGGTCAAGATCATCACAAGAAGACCTACAGAGTAAACTAACCTGAGTTCATGGGGGCTCACAAAGATAGAACCACCAACCAAAGAGTATGTGTATGCTGGACCTAGGTCCCCTACATATACGTAGCAGATGTATAGCTTGGTTTTCATGTGGGGCCCCTAACAATTGAAGCTGGGGCTATCCCTGGCTCTGTGGCCTGACTTTGGATGCCTTTCCCCAGTTGGGCTCAATGAGATCAGATACACTTATCTGGCCTCAATGAGATCAGATACACTTAGACCTACAGAGACTTGATGTGCCAGGACAGATTGGTACCCATGGGGGCTTCCCCTCCTCTTCAAAGAAGGGGAGAGAAAATCTGTGGTGAGGTACGTGAGGGTGGGACTGAGAGGAGTGAGGGGGCTTTGATCAAAATGTTAAATAAATAAATAAATAGATAGATAGATAGATAGATAGATAGATAGATAGATAGATAGATAGATAAGTAAAAGATTTCTCAACCAGGGAATCTCTAATGGCTGAGAAATGCTTAAAGAAATGTTCAGCATCCTTAGTTATCAGGGAAATGCAAATAAAAACAACTCCACCTTGCACCCATCAGAATGGTTAAGGTCAAAAACTCAAGGAGCAGCTCACACTGGCAAGGATGAGGAACAAGGGGAACACTCCTCCATTTCAGGTGGGAGTACAAACATGTGCAACCACTCTTGAAATCAATTTAGCAGTTTCTCAGAAGATTGGGAATAGTTGTAGCTCAAGACACAGCTATACTACTCTTGGGCATATACCCGAAAAGATTCTCTACCATCCCACAAGGACACTTGGTCAACTATGTTTTTAGCAGCTTTATTTGTAATAATCAGAAACTAAACAAACAAACAAACACCTCAGATGTCCCTCAACTGATGAGTGGATAAAGAAAATATGGTACACAATGAAATGCTACACAACTATTAAAAACAAGGACATCATGAATTTTACAGACAAATGATCAGAACTAGAAAAAAATCATCCTGAGTGATGTAACTCAGACCCCAAAGGTCATGCATGGTAGGTACTCACTTTTAAGTGGATATTATCCACAATGTACAGGATAACCAGGATATAGTCCACAGACTCAAAGGAGTCAAATAACAAGGAGAGCTCAAGGGAGGATGCTTGAATCTTTCTCAGAAGGGGAACTAAAATAGATATCAGGGGTGGATGGATGGAGGGAACCAGTTTAGAGATACCTCTGCCTTTTCCTTACCTCTATCTGCCTTCTCAACTGTAAGTGTACAAGCAGACTTTTTTGTTTTACTCTGAGAAACTCAGGCCAGTCTTCAAGTGTTAATTATTCAGATTTAAGAATGTATGGCTCTTCAAATGAATGCACTGCTTGGTATATTTCATAGCATGTGGTACTATGTGATAAAGAATGGAAGTATTCAATTACAGCTTGCAGGAAAATATAAAAAAAATCAATCAAATAAAGCACAGCTATTATAATTTGAAGAATTTCAACATTCCTGTCTTAACTTTACACAGTCAGTTTTAAGTAACTAGTTTTAATATACTATTTTATTGTTCATTGATTTTATTTAATATTTTCTGATCAGATTCATTCCTCCTTCCTAACTTCTTTCAGTTCCATCCCCTACCTCCTCTCAATTTTTGTCGATCAAATATGTGTGTGTGTGTGTGTGTGTGTGTGTGTGTGTGTGTGTGTGTACATATATATGCATTTTAAACTACCTATCAACTACAGCTTGTGCTTCCTATATTCACGTAAATTTGGGGCCATCTGATGGAGAATAGTCAACCTGCCAGGAGCCACATCCTTAATTAAACTGTCTCTCCGTTCAGAATGCCATCAATAGTCAGTAGCGCTCATGCATAGGATTTTGTGAACACCTACCTTTCGAAGCTAAAATGTTGATAACCTTGATCCTGTGCAGGTCTTATGCAGGCAGCCACAATTACTGTGAGGGCATGAGTACAACAGGTCTGTCATACTCAGAAGACACCACTTTGCTCCTGTCACCCCTGATGGCTGGCTCTTACAATCTGGCCACCGTTTCTTTCACAATGATCATTGAACTTTAGGGTGGGCGTGTGAGATAGAGGTCACATTTGTGCCTGAGAATTCTACTGATACACATTCTCTGTACTTTGATCAGTTGTAAATTTCTGCTTTAATTACAGTCCACTACACAAAGAAACTTCCTTCTTAGGAGTGCTTTTGTTAATGTATGGGTATAGACATGGACATCTCGAGAGTAGATTGATATTATACTCATTTAACAAAGTAATAGTGTCAAGTCCATCCCTGGGATTTGGGAATATCCAACTGTGGGATCTTGGCCTGGTAGAGTGGGCCTTGAATCCCATCTGAATATAGTTGGTTCTTCCTATGGGGCATATGTTGCTGTCCTGGTCATTATTTCATAAATCAATAAACAGCTCGTATAAAACTCATTTTCAAACTTGCATTATAACTTCACAGGAAAATTTACCTCTTATTGACTTGCAAACCGATAATATCATTTCTTTCTCTAATGTTCTCATTCTGAGTAGTGTGTGTTAGTACTACATCTGCTTCCAACCACGACCATTTTCAGTCCTACTCTGCATTCCTTCCTTTTCCATCATTCAGAAATAAACTCCAGTACAGCTATACTTCTCTATGCAATAGAAAGACTTAGTGCTTGATTGATTTTTGCATGAGGGCTTCCTATTTGTTTCATAATTCCTAACTTGTGCATTGTTAGATTTTCCTCACTGACATGATTATCGAAGACAATACAATACTACGGAGATGACTCAGGAGCTAGGAGGACTTTCTACACATGCAAGAGGATCTGAATTTAAATCCCCAGCACCCACTTAAAAGCAGGATATTGCTATCAGCAACCTCAGCGCTGAGGGGCAGAAGCAGGTGAATCCCAGAAACTCTGTGTCCAGTCATTCTAGCTGGGCATTTCAGACTCAACAAGAAACACTATCGAAAACCATGGTGAGGACAGAGGAAAACACCTGACATTATTCTCTGGCTTGCGCGTGCACAGATGGTTGTATATAAACCACACATGAACACACACACACAAACATGAGCACATACATACCACACCCCACAAACACACAATTAGAAATAAGCAGAGAACTCTACTTGTGCCTAGTGCTAAGAGTTCATTTTCACCACCACATCTAGTCTTACAGAGAGTGTGATGATTGCAGAGGAGGGCTTTCCTGCCAATCATGTTTCAAACATGTCTACAACCGATAGTTTATATTATAATTTATATACAGAATTTAAAGTTGGATAGAACTTACTATCTAGAAACCATTATAGCAACATAAGACATGGTGAAGCTGTGTTGTAGTGCTATGGATTATATTTGGGTGGTTATTTGTCAAGGTGAAACTTTGTTCAGGGCGATGCTGTCTCAATTTTGTGGACATCCAGTCAGGGAAGGAATATAATGAGAATCCATGCAGCCTTAGCTTGTAATTGAGCTATTCACACTATGAAGATAATAGAAGAATGAATTCAGGCTGGCAGAATGATATCAGCTCATGTTTTTTTCTTCAAGGGCTACAGCCAGGACGCTGTAGCTAAAGCTCTATTATGTGGTCTTTGACATTCAGAGACCTATCTGGACTTTGGCTAGGTTACTAACTTGCTACATATCTGGTAACATATCTAATATTCAGTTGGCTCACTGGTAAAATGAAAACTGTAACATCTATATATTACACAGGTAGTGTTTGCTGTTTGTGAGTTTCTTTTGTAAGTTTCAGTGTCATCGTCTATGGGAGAATGGATGACACAGCCCTGTGGATGTTATAACACAGTGCCTGACAATCATGAATTCAGTAAGCAGTGGCTTCATACCTTGTCCTAGAGAGAACGTTGTTCAGTAATGAGCAGTTATAAGACAACCACATGATTCCCAGCAGAGCAGCTATGGCTCCGGGCAGATACTGCAAATAGTTTTCCCCCCTCCATATAAAGTAAGCTAGCTATAAAGTTCTCTTTGCAACTGAGACACACTGATTCAGCTCTTTAATCTTTGATTAAATTATACTTTTAAAATATACTATTCAGGATAGCATTAAAGGCAATATTTTCCCTTCTAAAGAATAATAAACATTTAGAAAAATTAAATTATAGAAGTCATCTTTGAGTTATAATAAATATATTTTTTGTATTTAAGGCTACTTATATGATGTCTACTTATAGCTTGTTTTGTTTTGTTTTGTTTACTTGAAAACTTCTATCCAGTTTGAAATTCATGAGAGAAAAATGGGTGTCTTCTGTCATCTGGAAGTTCCATGAGTTTGTCGTATAAGGTATGATTCTGTCACAGTGTCCAGTTGGGACAATGCTGATACATAGTATCATCCTGCCTGTTAAGAAGCCCATCACATAACAGAGGATGGCTTTGTTTGGTATCAACAGGAAGAGAAATCCTTGGTCCTGTGAAGGCTTGATTTCCCAGTGTAGGGGAATGCCAGGGTGGGGAGGTGGGAGTGGGTGGGTGGGAGGAGGAGTACCCTCATAGAAGTAGGGGGAGGAGAAATGGGAGAGGGGACATTGCTGCATCTATTGTGCCTAATTCCTTTTAAATCAAAAGAAAAGTGAGAGTGTGGACTTCCATTCTAACCACTTTTCTTCCATCATAAAAATAGTTTACTTATAACATTGCCAAGATGATGATTAAAAACCAAAAGAACTGAATAGCAAAGAAAATGAAATGTTATAATATATTTTACTTTACCCTCTTTCCATCTGTTTCTATAGTAGATACACTGTTTCAGAATTACAATCATGCTTCTAAGTGTTACTCTACTATAAATAATATTCTAATAGAGGTCCACATACATAAACATATTTCTTAAATTATTTTTCTCCTTAGGATAAATGAATAGAAATAAGAATATAAAATGAGGGACATGATGAGTTTTAAAATTTAATTTATGATGGGTTTTATAGGATTTTTTATGAGAAGATGTCTAAAGAAAATCCTTTGTACATGAAGGGCAGACAAGCAGATGTACACAAACTGTAAAAATTTAAATTGTCTTTTGAAACTGGAGAGCAATTGTTTTTGTTCCAATTTCTTCCACAGTCCTCTAAATTAAAAGCTCTTCCTGTAGAATGATGTTAATCGAGGTAGAGATTTTGGGAGCCCTCCTCCAGCTTGGTGAAGTTAGAGAAGAGAAAAGGACCTTAACCTGGTAAATCCCAAATAAGGAAAAACACAGGCGCTGAAATCTTTTGTGATTGGGTTACCTCACTCAGGATGATATTTTCTAGTTCCATCCATTTGCCTAAGAGCATCATGAATTCATGGTTTTTAATAGCTGAGTAGTACTCCATTGTGTAGCTGTACCACATTTTCTGTATCCACTCCTCTGTTGAAGGACATCTGGTTCTTTTCAGCTTCTGGCTATTATAAATAAGACTGCTATGAACATAGTGGAGCATGTGTCCTTATTACATGTTGGAGCATCTTCTGGGTATATGCCCAGGAGTGGTATAGCTGGGTTCTCAGGTAGTACTATGTCCAATTTCCTGAGGAACCACCAAACTGATTTCCAGAGTAGTTGTACCAGCTTGCAATCCCACTAACAATGGAGGGTGTTCCTTTTTCCCTACCACCTCACCAGCATCTGCTGTCACCTGAGTTTTATATTGAGAAAAATGTATGTATTTTCAGTACTGCTGTAGACAAGCATCTACATAAGACTGTTCAATTGAGAGTTGTTTTATATCAAACAACTTTTATAATACTCATTTTTACTTTTACAGTATTTTATAAATTTTAAAGAATATGATAAAAAACAAAAGTATGGCAGGTATTGAAGGTGGAGTCTCTGAGAGGGGTAGGGGTACAAAAGGGAAAGAAGAATGTGATGTAATTCTATTTACGTAAAATGTTTTTAAATGTTAAAGTTAGATAAATTGAAATTGTGTATCTTTTCTCATCATAATGCAATAAAACTTAAATCAATAAAAAATGAGAAATCACTCTTTCAGAACTTCAAGAAATGATAATTAAAACAAATAAAATAGCCTTTTCCATTTAAAAAAACACAGATGCAAAAAGCAAAAGACAAAACAAAACAAAAAAGCAGAATCGCATAATCTCCTCTCTCTGCGAGCAGACTCAATTCCCAAGCAGTGCTGCAGAACAAGGCAAACACGTTTTACGTGTTTTATGAGGTGTGTGAGCTCTCCACAGGCGATACCACCTAGCCTTTATTATCTAATTTTTAAATTTTTGCTTTACTTTTGATTAAAATATAACCGCATCCTTCCTCCTCTTCTCACCCCCAGTCCCTGGCATCTCTCCCAGCCCCTGCAAACCGTTCCCAAATCATGACCTCTATTTTTCAATTATTATTGTTACACCTATATAAATAAATACATAATTAAAACTGGGTGAGTCTTTTCCATGCTCCTTGTTTGTGGACTTTTTAGGGTTGACCATTTGGTAATGGGTATGCCAATTAGGGGATTTTCTCCTGGAGAAGACTGTTGCTCCCTTTCTCAGAACTTGTTTTCTTCTCAGCAATGTAAACTGTAGCACCTTATGTAGGAGTAAGGTCCTGTGATATTTCCCCCACCCACACTGGGATGTCAAGTACCATTGATATTGTTTTACTTATGCATTCATATTGTTGAGATTTTTATGGGAGTAGTTTCCCTGACATATCTAGAAGACACAATCGCACCATAAGCTTCCCGTTCCCCAGGCTCCTATGATCTTTCTGCACTCTCTTCTGTAATGTTCCCTGAGCTTTGGATGTAAGAGTTGTATTGCATATACATCAACTGTGGCTGGGCTCCCCAAGGTCAGTTGATTGTTGTATTTTTCCCAGTTGTGGTTTCTGGGACAAAAGGGAGCTAGTTAGTTGAGTGGTGATACACACTTCTCTATGGGTAGAAGGATAAGTACTTACCCGAGATACAATCCATAAACCACTAGAAACTCAAGAAGAAAGACCAATGTGTGGATACTTTGATCCTTCTTAGAAGGGGGAACAAAATACCCATGGAAGGGGTTGCAGAGACAAACTATGGAGCAGAGACTGAAGGAAGGTCAATCCAGCGCTGCTGCACCTGGGAATCTTTCCCATATACAACCAAACCCAGACACTATTGTGGATGCCAGAAAGTGCTGGCTGACAGGAGCCTGATATAGCTATCTCCTGAGAGGCTCTGACAGTACCCGACTAATACAGAAGTAGAGGCTCACAGTCATCCATTGGACTGAACACAGGGCCTCCAATGAAGGAGGTAGAGAAAGGACCCAAGGAGCTGAAGGGGTTTACAGCCCCTTAGGAGGAAAAACAATATGAACTAACCAGTACCCTCAGAGCTCCCAGGTACTAAACTGCCAATCAAAGAGTATACACATGGTGGGAATGATTGCTCTGGCAGCATGTGTATAGTAGAGGATGGCCTAGATGGTCATCAATGGGAGAAGAGGCCCTAGGTCCTGTGAACGTTCTATGCCCCAGTGTAGGGGAATGCCAGGGCCAGGAAGTGGGAGAGGGTAGGTTGATTAACTGGGGGAGAGGGGAGGGAACAGTTTTTTTTTTTGAGGGGAAGCCGGTTAAGGGGATATCATTCAAATTGTAAATAAAGAAAATATCTAATAAAAAATAAAATAAATGAAAAAAAAAAAGAAATTGTTTTGGAAGTAAAGTACCAGTAGTAGGTTCTCCTCTAAAGTCCATGACCTCACTGGCCATAGATGTTTGACTATTTCCAGTATCAGGCTTGATTTCCTTTCTATTGAGGTTCCTGGATTCCAATTAGACAGCTACTGATAATTATATCTTAAGAATATAATGCCATGATAGTCATTCTTGTAACCATGAGTTTTTTCAAGTTTTAACTAATCTACTGATTTTTTTCAAGCTGCCACTCAGGATACGTGAGTGGCAAAATGCAATGAAACAGGTCTACATTATGGGTGAATGGTAGCAAATACGTTGAAATCATGTTCCGCTAAATTTTATACTAATTGCTTTGCAAAATAATCTTTTCAGTCAACTCTAAATAAATTAGAGTTGGCTACTGTTTAAATCTAAGCTAATTATTACTGTAACAGAGGATAATACTATATAATACCAGTTTCAATTTTCTTCTTAATTAGGCATATATTGGAATAGATTTTATACACACACACATACACACACACACACACACATATTGTTTTGGGAAACTTTATACAACTTAGAGAATAGTTCTGCTATGTCAATATCATATATTATATATGCCTTACAGAAGCTTTTCACTTTCATGATGTCAAATTATTAATTGTTGATTTTAGTACATGCACAATTGGTGTTCTGTCCAGAAATTTGTCTCCTGTGTCAAGGTGTTCAAGGCAAAGGACACTGTCAATAGGACAAAATGTCAGCCTATAGAATGGGAAAGGATTTTCACCAACTTCACATCTCAAAGATGGCCAATATCCAAAATTTATAAAGAGTTCAGGAAACCAGACACCAAAAAACCAAATAATCTAACTAAAAAATGAGATATGATCTAAACAGAGAATTATCAACAGAGGAATCTCAAATGCCTGTGAAACACTGAAACAAATGTTCAACATCCTTAACTATTAGGGAAATGCAAATCAAAACAACTTTGAAATTCCATCTTACACCTGTCAAAATATCTGAGATCAATAACACAAGTGTCAGCTCATGATTGCAAGGATGTGGAGCAAGGGGAGCACTTATCCATTGATGGTGAGAGTGCAAACTTGTTCAGTCACTTTGGAAATCAATATGGCAGTTTCTCAAATAATTGGGAATTGATCCATCTCAGCTACATCACTTCTGAACACATACCCCCAAAACACTTCACCCTACCATATACTTGCTCAACTATGTTCATAGCAGCTTTATTCATAATAGCCAGAAACTGAAAACAACCTCAACTGAATATCTCCTAGTTGTCCCTTAACTGAGGAATGAAAGGAAAAAAAAAAGCAGTACATTTACACAATGAAGTATTACTCAACTGTTAAAACATACGACCTCATCACATTTGCTGGCAAGTGGCTAGAACTGGAAAAAATCATTCTGAGTGAGGTAACCCAGATGCGGAAAGACAAACATGGATGTGCGGGACCTGGGACCTAGCATAATCATCATCACAGAGAACATAGAGGCTTCACCTAGCAACTAATGGGAGAAAATGCAGAGTTCCACAGCAAAATATTATGTGGAGCTCAGGGAGTCCAGTGGAGAAAGGTGAGGAAAGATCGGAGGAAGTCAGAGTGATCAAAGATGGCACAAGAACACAGCCAACAGAATCAACTGACTGGGATTCAAATGGGCTCACAGAAGTCAGGGAGTCTGTATGTCTGACCTCGGTCCTCTGCATATATGTTATAGTTTGTAGCTTGGCCTATTTGTGGGATGATTCACAGTGGGATCAAGGGCTGTGTTTGGCTCTTTTGCCTGCCTTTTCTCCTACTGGATTGCCTCATCCAGCCTTCATATGAGAATATGTACCGTTGCGTGTTATGCTGTATTTCGTTGGTTTCCCTGAAAGGCCTGCTCTTTTCTGAGGGGATGTTGGTCTGTGAAAAAGAGGGAAGTTGCACAGTGCACTGAGGAGAGGGGAGATAGGAGAAACTGAAGTATGTAGTAGTATATACAAGAAGAATAAGTTAATATAAGTTTTAACATGTATTAGTCTTCTGAAACAGGAAATATACATATACTTGTTTGTTCATGTAGAAGGAACTATAGTGATATACTCTAAAATTTTGTCTACTATGATGGTTTGAATGAAAAATGGTTCTCATAGGCTTGTAGGGAGTAGCACTATTAGAAGGTGTGGCTCTGTTGGAGTAGGTGTAGCCTTGTTTAAGGAAGTGTGACATTGAGGGTGTGCTTTGAGGTTCCAAATGCTCGCAACACTCCCATTATCACTCTCCCTTTCTGCTCCTTTCTGTCAATTCAGATGGAGAATTCTTGGATTCTTTTCCAGCACCATGTCTGCCTGCTCACTGCCATGTTTCCCTCCATGACAATAATGGACTGAACCTCTGAACCTGTAATCCAGTCCCAATGAAATGTTGTCCTTTATAAGAGTTGCTGTGGATGTGATGTCTCTTCACAGCAATAAAACCTCAACAGTGACAGTTTCTATTTCACTATGTTTTATACAAACCATAGTGAGAGACTCCTTATGGAAGACTTATCTTTTTTTAATAAAATAGCAGTTTTCTAACATTTATTTGGGACATTCTCAGTGAAATGTGCTATATGCCTTAATTTAGATCATTAACATGTTTATTGTTTTTCCACAATTTGTTTTGTTGAAAATTGGCCATTTCATTTTAAAACAGAAGACAGTAGTCTTTCAATTCACCCAACGTCACCTTTTGAAACTATGAAGAGATTTTAAATATTAGTTAATGTAATTGGTTCATCATGTCATGCTTTATTTTTATATTGCATGATGAACTAATGTAATAGTTGATATAAAGAGAAATTGTATTATTTCCATGCCAACTGTTCCTAAACTTAAGTTCCCAATTTAGTTTTAGATTTGCTATTATTTCTATTTTAATTGTATCCAATTAAAAGGGAGGGTAACACAATGAGGTACTAGTTACTGAAAGCATACTCTGGTTTCTGTCAGTTATGGATTTATATTGACTTGATTTGATCGTGAAAGAAACCTAAGAACATACAAACTGTGTCAGTTTCTCTGTGTGGATTGGAAACCACTGCAGTTTAATTCTTTATACCATGTATATCATTCTGCAAAATCAACCATCAAATCAGAAATTAAGTTATTACATTGCACTTTAGCCCAATTTGACAAATTTTATACTTTGCAACACAAAAATCTGTGCTTAAAATATTTTTATTACTGTAGTACACATATAAGGCTCTTAAATTTTTACTGTAGAGAACAGAAAAGAGCTGTGGCTTATGAGTCTAGGGAGAGAGCTAGAGAGAGAGAGAGATGAGCAGAAGTGGCAAGAGGAGTGAGGTCTGAAATATCCAGTAAAGTAGCTTCCCATTTGTATTCATTGATACTGCAGCATAAAAACAAGCCCCAAATTTGTCAGCCTAAAGCAACAATCATTATATTCTCACATGTTTTCTGAGATTAGAATGGAGGCATGAGTCTTCTAAGTGGCATTGGCTCAGGGCTTTCATGAAACTGAAACCATGTTCTTTGTTAGGGTCAAGGTTGTGTATATGAGGTAAAGAGTCTCCAGTGAATTATCCTGGAGGGTGGCTATTATCAGCCTTCACCATCCGAGTTATTATTATTTTTTAATCTTAAAGCATTCATTAAGTCTGTGCTATGCCACCAAGGCATCTCATAGTGTCTTGTGATATATTGCATGTATTTACCATGGCCCTGGAACTTATGTGAGTCCTTGTGTGTGAGGGTCACTCTTGCCATAATGACTAAATTCCTCCTTCTGAAGATTTCACTTTTATTGTACTATATCACATGTAGATCATATAGCTCATTACCTGTAGTTGCTGCATATCTACAGCCATACCACCCCAAACACTTCATCTCTTCTAGAGTTATTTCCCTCTGTAAAGCACTAATTTAAACATGTCTCTCTTCAATCACAACTGATATCATGAACTTCCTTATTAACCAATTATATTCCAGTGATTCTTATGATTTTCTTTTCACTTCATTTACTTACCCTCAGGTTTTCTTCTATGATTTTCCCTTCCTTCACTACGATCCATAATTTTAAGTTCCTTATTGTCAACATTTCTACTTCTCCTTGTCAGTCATAGCTCCAAATTGGGATGAGATGATTATCTCATTTATTTATTCATTAAGCCTAGAGAATGTGGCAAGAGAAATCCACCATGGGGTAAAT
The DNA here is from genome assembly GCF_008632895.1 of Mastomys coucha. Lineage (NCBI taxonomy): Eukaryota > Metazoa > Chordata > Mammalia > Rodentia > Muridae > Mastomys > Mastomys coucha. The sequence continues at coordinate 18,149,748 of NW_022196903.1, read as the reverse complement.
GTGTTTCTCTATAAACATTCCATCCTAAAACTCAAATATATCTCCACTCTGCCTGAAACCCAATCTAATTTCTCAAGCCATGTCTTTCTATTTAAATAACCACCATTGTTTTAATTGCTATCTTTCCATGTGGGATCACTGTCTAATGTGTCCTCCATATATTAACTTGCAACACAAAAGGTCTGGAGCTGAAATGGGAGTCAGCTCCTGCAATGACTCAACTTCTTCCCACTGCATTCCCAAGTGCAGTTGCAGCCAGTCTGTTGCTCTGCTTTTAGTGCAGGAAATGCACTGATCTGTCTCATCAGAGATGAGATGGTCAGCTTCACTAGGACCACATCTCTTGCTGTAGGTCCCCACTCCTCATCTAAACACATCTCTCTTATCATCACACTTACTTTAGCCTCTATAATATTTTTAAGTTAAAATAAATAAAACAAATCCTTGTACTAAATATTTTCCTTCCTATTTCTGCTGCCTCTTCTATTTTTTCTACAATTCAAACCTCATGCTGTTTCTTTCTTTCTTTCTTTCTTTCTTTCTTTCTTTCTTTCTTTTTTTTTTTTTTGGTTTTTGAGACAGGGTTTCTCTGTGTAGCCCTGGCTGTCCTGGAACTCACTCTGTAGACCAGGCTCAGAAATCCACCTCTCTCTGCCTCCCAAGTGCTGGGATTAAAGGCTTGCCTGGCTCATGCAGTTTCTTAATAGTTAGATTTAAGTTTTCTTTTCTCTCATGCTTGGGGAATTGTAAGAATTAATATTGTGAAAATGGAAATACCAAAGCAATCTATAAATTCAATGCAATTTCCAATCAAAATACAAACATCATTCTTTACAGAAATATAAGATACACTCTTAAAATTCATAGGGAAGCACAAAGGTCCTGAATAGTCAATCCAATAGTGAGAAAGAGCAGAGTCGCAGGTGCCATCATGCCTGATCTGAAGTTGTACTATTAAGCTGTAATAACAGAAAATGTGGCACTGGTCAGAAATGGATATGTGGGCTAATGGACTAGCATCAAGGGCCAAGATATAAAACCATGATATCTTTAACAAAGTGATACTGGAAAAAGGGGCTATCGACATGAAACTATATTTTTACTTTTCAATCTGTACACAATCCAACTCAAGGTAAATCAAAGACCTTAAATAAAATATGAAACTGAAAATGCTAATGGGAAAAAATAGGGAACACACAAGTATGGGCAAAGGCAAGGTTTTCTGAGTAGGACTCCAATAGCTGGGAAGTTGGCCAAATGTCAACAAATGGGTCCTCATAAAATTGAGATACATCTGAATGGCAATGTAAACAATTAATTAAGGTGAAGTGACAGCTCAAGAATGAGGCCAAATTACGTTTTTTGGAGAAATTTATTCTCCACTTATTTGATACTTCATCCTCTCTCTCTTTCTCTCTCTCTCTTTCTCTCTCTTTCTCTCTCTCTCTTTCTCT